>NW_020943070.1:12769163-12928152 GCF_900497805.2 Vombatus ursinus
AGATAGATATAGATTTAGAGCTGGATAGATAGATAGATAGATAGACAGACATATGGACGGACAGACAGACAGATAGATAAAGATAGATAGATAGATAGATAGATAGATAGATAGATAGATAGATAGACAGAGATAATAGATTTAGAGCTGGAAGGGACCTTGGAGATCATGTATGGATCTCAGAGGTTATCTAGTCCAGCACCCTCCTCATACAGATGAGGAAACTGAGGACCAAGGAAGTTAAGTGACTTGTCCAAGGTCACACAGAGAGTAAACAGCAAAGGCTGAAATTGAACAAATATTACTCTTCCCACTGCACTAATAAGAAAAGGGGATCTTTGGTGTAGAAAAACACATTACATAATGATGGATGTCATGCCATAAATCTCATGACATTTTGCCATATGTCATGCCATAAACACCTTCTGGATCTGTATTTGCATCCTTGTTAGTGTATATGGTTTAAAGGGCCACTGTTATTCTCACAAGAACATAACAAAATAAACTTTTTTTCATAATTTGCCAGAATGGTGTAAATAACACTCCCTCAACCAGCTATCATACCTGCCCTTCTGTTATTTTCTTGTCTACTTCTCTGAAAGAGCAAGATTAGATAAAGTGGTGATCAGATAAGTGCATTGGGTACACATCGTGCACACTAACCTGCTTCTTTGGTTTGGCACTCCGAACAGGAAAGAAATTCCTCTAACTCCAAGCTTCCTCTGGGAAAAGGCTTCCTGACGGTCAGAGTTGTGGATTTTTGTGTGATCCCGAGGCTATGCCCAGTCCGGATTTTGCGTTCTGCTGGGTGCCCACTGAGTGGACTGACAAGCACAGGGGTTAAAATGTTTTTTTCCACTTTCAGAGGCCTGTTTATGCCAAGGGCCCACTGATGTCAGTTCTCATTGGCACCAGACAACAAGTAGCAGCTGCTGATTTGGCTCTTTTCTAATCTATAATTATAACTCCACCTGCCACCCAAGGCAGCCCTCAGAATGAGTCTTCAGTGGCAGGGAGAACGTCCAGCAGGCCTCCTCTGTTGTCTTAAAATGAGAACCCAGTTTTCCTAAGGACCTGAGGACAGCAAACCTCCAACTGCTAAAGAGAGAATCAAGATACACCTTGGGTGATTTGTATGGAGAATCACGGCCTGTGAAGCTTGTAAGCTGGGGGGCAGATAAGTCTCTTATAAGCAGAATGGAGCTTTCTTCTGAGAGTTCCCTCATTCCCTCTCTCAGGCACAAAGGTATTGAGTTGGCTTGTTATTTTGGACAACAGCTATCTACATGTGTGTCTATGTGTGTGGTGGATGGAGTGAATAGGTCAGAATTAAAGCATGTGATGGTGGAGTGGATGATAGCGGAAAGAATACCACTGCCTGGGTTAGGACATCTATTACCTTAGATGGAAATTTTTTGGTAAATTTTACTCATGAAATCATAAAAATTTCTTGGTCTTTCAGAATATTTCCTTTTGATTGAGTAGAGAGTTATTCTAGCATGGGGATGTTAATTAAATAACAGGACATTTTATTACAGAATGAAGGAAATTTTCAGCTGCTCTGTATACAACTACATACTAAATATTGTATCTGAAACCTGAACATTAAAAATTCTTTTTTATTATGAACTTAATAAACATCAATAAACATGATCATTTCAATGTATAAACAAAAACAAAAAAATGAAATTGTATTTGAAACTTCAAACGTCTGTTAGGTATGATTTATTTTTCACCTACTTCATACAACTTCAGTGTTCTCCTTCCTTCCTTTCTTCCTTTCCTCCCACCCTCCTTCCTTTGCTCCTTCCCTTCTCTCCTCTCCTTCCTTCCTTCCTTCCCTCTCTCCTTTCTTTCCTCCCTCCCCCTTTCCTTCCTTCCTTTTTGCCTACCCGCCTGCCTTCCTTTTGTATAATTCAAATTTAACATGGTAGCTCCAACAGTGTCCAGTGTCCTGCTCGTCTGTATCCCCTTTTGAACTTCCTTCTGCTGTCTTCCATTTATTTCTTAACAATCCATGGATGTTCTTTTCTTCCTTTTCTTTCACATCACTATCACTACCATCCCAATTCTGCTCTTTCCCATGAATAAAACAAAAACCTTCCCTTGACACACAAAACAGATCCACTCATTGGTTATGTCTCTGAAAATGTGTATTTCATTTTGTACCTCTAGTCCACCAGGTGTCTGCAAAGAGGTGGGAGACAAGGTTTATCATCAAATGTCTGGAATAGAGGTTGGTTATTGAGTCTAGCATAATTCTTAAGTTTTTCACAGTTGTTTTTCTCTACAATGTTGTAAGTTGTTTTCATTGTACTATGCACATCAATCTGTATCAGTTCATGTAAATATTCCTGGGCTTCCCTTTAATCTATTCCTTTCATCATTTCTTATAGCCCAACAAAATTCTGTTACATCCTTATACCATAATTTGTTTAGCCATTCTCCAATTGATAGGCTCTTACTTTGTTTTTTGTTGATTAATGATTATTCCAAATTAAATATCATGCTTCTATGTTATGGCAGCTCTAAGTAGAACTCTAGTGGAAAGAACACCGGATTTGGCATCAGACAACCTGGGTTTAAATTTCAGCTCTGTTACTACCTGTGCAATGATGTGGAAATCATTCAAATTTTGTATTCTTTATTTGCAAGATAATGCAATTGAATTAGTTGGTTTCTAAGCTTCTTTCAAACCATAACTCCTTGATCCCACCATGGAGTAAGCTTTATAGTAAGTACTAAAGTGAGTCAAATTCATTTTTATGTGTAGCAGCGTAGTTTTTAGCCAAAGGGAAACGTTACAAAAGACCAAAATATTTCTCTGGTTTTATGTGGTGATCACAAAACTTAATCAGCTTTTCATGGAAGGAGAATAAATGTAATAGTAATGAAGAGTTAAGCTGCAAGCCTGAAATATAGCAACTTATTTTTGTAAATCTCAGACTGTTTACAAGATAGAAACTTCTGGGATGCTCTGTCCTTTTCTCCACTCATAACCCCAGTGGATTTTGGTGTGGCAAGACATACAAAGATGTCTTGGACACACATAAGTGTATTTGTGGGTACCTCTAAGCCAGGCCTTGTCTGTCATTCTCTGGTGGTAATGGCGGATGATGCTCGTGGGTTGGGGAAGCTGTGTACATTTGGTTCTTTTGTAAATGGAGTTATTATGCTCATCTACCCCACAGGGCTGTTCTGAGAAATGACTAATTAATGGTGGCAGAGGGCATTAAAAATGGAAAATGCATAATAATAATGAGATCCCTTGAATAAACTCCTATTATATTGAACATACCCTGAGGCTAGAGAGTATTGTCTAACAGCTCCTGAAAGATATCCCTTTAAAATAGACTCACCAATAACCATCATATGCCATAATTTCTTATAAAATACCTAACAAATACCAAATCTTATGTTTTTTGAGGGAGATCTGTTTAATCCTATAAAAATTCTAGGCAAACCGCAGAGTACATCTTTCCAGAAAAAGCAGTTTCCATGTATTATATTATCTTTCATCCTTTTGTACTTTTTTACAGACACTAGAAACTTTTTAGACCTACTGATACGGTTTTGACCAAACCTATTTTGAACCCTCTTGGAAAAGTCTTTTAATGCTGGCCCATCTTCAGTGATAGGGCTATTCATAAAGTAAGTCAATAAAATAGTTCAAAGTAAAACAAGTAGGAGAGAATGACATTTCATGGTGGTGAGAATGTCATTCATCTGCGACTATAGAGCATGTTTTCTGATAGGACTTTTTTTTTTTAAAGCCCACATTTATGGAATCAATTCGTTACAGATTCCCATTTTCTTTTCTACCATGTTTGGCCTACCAATGCATTTCATTCTAGGGGTTCCTCCCTCTTATGGTCAGTCTATTTAAGTGTAACAAATTTATGTGAATCTGAAACCATGACTCTCTTAGGCTTCAGAGCTGAAAAGGACCTTGGAGATCATATTGTCCAACTGCCTGAAAATGGAGGTGGAAGAGGGAGGTGTCCATCCCACGTTCTCTTTGGGAATTATATTTCCCAGAGGTTTTTATTCAATAGCTTCAGCATATCAAGTCTGAAAGCAAGTAAGGAAGGAACAAACATTTATTAAGTGCCTACAATGTGCCAGGCACTGGGTTAAGCTCTTTATAAATATTATTTCAGGACAATACTCTTGCAGTAGGGTGAGATAATGGCTTTTAGAATGGAAGTGATGAACCTGAGGATAGAAGAAGAGAAGTTTTTCTTTAAGCTGCATCTTGATTCAGGGTTCTTAACCTTGGAAGTTGATAGACTTCAGAGGGTCTATATATTTTCACTAACTCTTGATATTTCATTTTATGCATTCAGAAACATTATTCTATAAAGGGGTTCATAGACTTCACTAGATCAACAAAGGGATCCATATCATTAAAAAAAAAAAGGTTAAGATTACCTCAACGGAGTGCTGTAAGTGGCCATGTCTGCCCTGCATCTAGTGTCCTAGTGCTGGCAAACTATTGGGAAGAGGAGATCTAGGTGACTGACAATGACTTCCCCCATTTGTAAATTGAACCTATTTTTACTGTAATACTATAGAACTTGTGAGACAGTGTAGCATAGTGGATAGAAGACCACCCTGTGGCTGAGAAAGTCTTAGGTTTAAGCCTTCCCTCTGACATATATGTAACCTATATGACCATAGGCAAATTACTTAACCTCTCAGGGCCCCAGGAAAGTCTTCAAGATAATTGGCCTCAGGACCATTTTGCACTCTTAAAAATTCCTGAGAACTCCAAAGAACTTCTGCTTATGTGGGTTTTATTTTCTGATATCTACCATATTAGTCATTAAAACTGATAAAATTTTAAAGTATTTATTTATTCACTTAAAATAATAATAATAAATTCATCACATATTAGCACAAATATTTTTATGAAAAATAACTATGTTAACCCAAGCAAAAAAAATTTAGGGAGAAGTGTATCATTATTTTATCTACTTTTGCAGATCTCTTTAATGTCTAGCTTAATAGAAGATAGCTAGCTGTACTCCCCTATCTGCTCCTGCATTCAGTCTGGTGTACTATGTTGTTTTAGATGAAAACAATAGCCAGGTGGTACAGTGAATAGAGTACTGGCCTGGAGTCTGGAAGACTTGGGTTCAAATCAGACTTCAGACACTTACTAGCTCTGTGGACAGTCCCTTAACTTCTGTCTGCCTCAGTTTTCCTCAAGTGTAAAATGAGTATAATAATAACATCTACCTCACAGGATTGTTGTAAAGATCAAATGAGATAATATTTGTACAAAGCACTTAGCTCAGTGCCTGGCACACAGTAGGTGTTATATATAAATACTTATTCCTTTCCCCTTTATCCCATATGAAAAATATGAAGAAAATCTGGTCCTGTACAAATATTTAGCTGGAAAAGGGAAGAGTATTTCAGTAGGCAAATAATGTGTTAGTGTTATTATGAAAATATTTTTGACTTCACAAACCTCCCGCAAGGGTCTCAAAGATCCCCAGAGGTCTGTAGACAATACTTTGAGAACTGCTGCTCTAAGACAAGACGTTACATATGCATTAACAGAGGGAGTTTCCACACAAGAAGTTTCCTACTCTGATAAAATCACAAATCTGAACCAAAGGACAAAAACAGGAAAAAACTTGTGGAATATAGTTGTTTGATGGTCATTGCTAGGTAATGGGGTTAAGCGACTTGCCCAGGGTCACACAGCTAGTAAGAGTTATGTGACTGAGGTCACATTTGAACTCAGGTCCTCCTGACTCCAAGGCTGGAGCTCTATCCACTGTGCCACCTAGCTGCTTCAATGGTCATTTATTTTTGAGGGTAATTTTTACATACCGAACTTCCTCTAATGCTCCATCAGATCTGCTGCATCATTAATGTGAATATTCCTTTCACTCATGCTGATTGCAGCCTTTCAGCAACAATTTTATTCTGGTAACTTAGAGGATATTGTAATCTCCAGGTTTTTTTTTATAGAAGATCCAGGTTTGGAGGAGATTTATTAATAGCTGATCACCATCAGGTCCAATGATTTGATACTTTGATACTTCATATATGTCCTTTGATCTCTTTAACTAGACTGGAACCCCATTGAAGGAAGGGACCATGTCTTATACTTCTATTTTCTAAACTGGCACCTGGAACAGTGTGAGACCCATAGTAGGTACTCAATAAATGATGGATTAAGACAAAGGATATGGCAATTCAATTCTATCATTAAAGTGACTGCATTCAAGTTTTTATCACCAAACCTTAATATGGCACAGATGAACTAGGCTGAGAAATTAATAAACCAATTTTCTTAAGAAAAGAAAAAAAATTATTTTCTGCTAAGGACTTTGTTTTTAGTCACAGGGAGAACTTTGAAACTCCAAAGTAGGGAGACTATATTAAGAATTTTCTCACAACTGAGGTTCTATATGCACAGAAGGAGAGGTTTTTATGGGCCTCAATCCTAGTCTCCTTTTATCTACAACCTGCCAAATTCAACAGGACAGAAATGCAGTCAATTTCTTTTTGAGGGGTACTTTTTTGAAATGGAAGATCCAGAAACTTAATTCTATTTCAAAGATGAAAGCTTAGATTCTGGAGTATTATTACTAAAGGACTGTAAGGATATGCTGAACTGTGTAATATATGACACTGTACAAAGAAACAGTAGCTTAACACATTCCAGATAATCAAGGACAATAGAAAAGACAGCTTAGCATTCACAGCCCTGCCTAAATCTACAAGGAAAGCCCAGAAAATCCTGGGAATTTATTCAGACGAAATTGTCATGAAATTTTATTGCTTCAACAGAGTCAAGGGCATAAAAGGCACCATGAGAAAGGACATTCCCAAGCTAAGAAAACGGTAGAGGTTGAAAAGTGGTGAGATGCCATGTTACTAAGGTAAACGGAAACATAAACACCTCTTTTTTTTCCTGCTAGTGGAAAAATAAAAGATGACTTCCCTGTAAATGAAGACATGTTAAACAAAACAACCCATAGGCCAGTCCTAAATAAAGAACAGAGAAAGGTTTTGTTAAATAGGGGACGCCCATAACCTTTCTCAAGATGACACTACATGAACTCAATTGGCTCACTATAGTTTCTACTTGTGGAGTTTGCTCTGTGAAAAAGATTAATTGCCATGACCCAAAATGGAGCTTAGAGAATAAATGATTAAATATTTTCTACTTCTCCCCAGAAAGGTGAGAAGTAATGGAGTTTGGAATGATGCCTTGACTGTTATTCTGTCAGGTGATTCTGTTCAGCTCTTTTTCTTTGTTACATAGGAGGGTTCTAACAAATTGTCACATATGAATGTGTAACTCCACTTTCAACCAAGCTGGGGAGGCGTTCCTGGTCCTATATGCTGTCTGAAGAGAGTGATTTTGGGTAGGTGAGGAGAACGCAGACCCAACCCCGGCATGACTGTGTGAAGGGCAAAGTTGGTTTAAAAACTCTGTAGAAGAGACATCCTCCCTACTTGACTTTGAGAGGGGACTTACTTGGGTACCAATTCCAGACATGTGTATATAGACAGACAGATTTTGGAAACAGCAGACATGTAGAAGAATCCACTTTCTAGTCTTTCCTAGTTTCTCCTTAGCTTCCTCCCCAACCCCTTGCTCCTAGCTGGTCCCTCAAATTACCTTGATTTTATTTGGTATATATTTAACGTATCCTTATTTAATGTAGTGTCTCCTTCAGAGCCACTCACCCAACTAGACAGTCATACTCAAATGTTAATTCTCTAGAGAGCTACTAATGACTGCTGTCTTTTGGATCTTAGGGATAATTCTGAAGAGCTAGGTTTTCTGTCACTCAGAAGCCCCTACAAGGGAGCTTCCCATTGATTATTAGCCAGTAGCTTTTAGCAAAGGTATTTACTAAGATAGTATAGTAAGAACAATCAGAACAAAATATTCCCACCCATACACCCCCAAACAAGGGCATACTCTCCCCTTGAAATGCAAAAGGTCGATAGGGAGAGTAGGTTCAAACTTAGAACACAAAAGTAGTGAGTCACACACATATGGAACATTGGTAAGAAAGAGTTACCTCTCAAGTTGTAGCACCAAGAGCTCTTTTCTTCCTTTGTGGAGTTTTTATGAAATTCCCCTGAGGTGTAGCTTTCTTCCAGGCCTTTGTAAAGTTTATAAGTGGGATTCTCTCTATCACAAAGGGTTATACTCTCTGAAGCTGCTTACTCTATCAGGTCTGTATACTTTTGGGGAGGTGAGGAGGTAAGGGGAACCTCCAGGTCATTCTTATGTCTGATGTCAAGCACACAGAAAATAACTCTCTCCCTTCAAATTTTTTTAATAGCATGTTCTAGAACTTTCTTTTGTCCTTATTACAGTCTCCTCTGTCATACTTATTCATATGCATATTAAATTGTATCCCTCAATTGGACTGGAAGCTTAGGAGGGCAGAGACTGAGTTATTTTTTTTCTTTTTGAGTCTTGAACACTTAGGATAGTGCCCGGCACCTAACCAGCCAGTCAATAAACATTTATTAGACACCTGCTATGTACTGGGCGCTGCTCTAAGTGCTTTACAAATATTATCTCATAAAAAGTGCTGAATAACTGTTAAATTGTAGGATAGGTAAGTAAAGAGATGAAAATTAGTCTTTCTCTTCTTCAGGAAAAATATTATCAGAATAATATTGTGCATTAAGCATATAATAACTAACACAACAATTTGCAGTATTTGAAAACTGGCAGAAGCAAAAACAAGTGTCCCCTTGTCACTGTCTGTTTACTTCTCTAGAGCATCTATTTGGCACAGGTATATGACTGACTCATCTCAAACGATAACTGGCAAAAGTACTGACTAGCCCTGACCCTACTACAACCTTGCACACGATTAGGCACCAAATACTGTGAATATTTTTTGATGGTTATGATTTCTCTACTCAACTTCCAGAGAGCACTGGGGATGCTTGAGGGTTTTTCTCCCTTTAGATATGTTTCCTATAGAAGATGAAAGAAGCATAGAGATCCTATATTTTCATATCAGATTAACTGAATATGAAATGGATTCAATGTAAGCAGCATAGTACAGACATAGCACAGACTTAACTTGAAGTCTATGAACTTTTTATTTAATCTTGATAACTCTATTTCAATATATTTTATTTCCCTGGTAATTTTCTGTATTTTATTTTAATGCTTTTAAAAATGTTATTCTGAGAAGGGGTCCATTGGTTTCATCAGATTGCCAAAGGAGTCTGTAAAGAAAAAAGGGTTATAAATTCTTTGTGGAGAGGAAAGATATCTGTCTTGGAGTTTGAAGACCTGGGTTTAAGAACTGGCTCTGTCATCTCTGTGACCTTGGACAAATCACTTCCTCTACTGTAAAACTGAGATAATGTTACACTACCTAAAACTGAGATATATCAAGATCATTCAAGAATCCTTGAAATATGTAATAACAGAGATAACTATTCAATGACCCTTTCATTATTAATATCAAGTAGAGCATCAAAAAAGAGGTATATGCTCAACAGGTAACATTTGCTACTATCTTGGAGGATGTCCAGTTTTATGTCTAAATGAAGAAGGATTTCCCACAGATAATTAGGTTCTCTAGATGACTCTGTCAATGATGTGCTAATTATAACAATCCCCAGAACACTGCAGTTTCCTAAATTGGATCCGTAATGACTCAAAGGAATTCAGCCCAACTATTCACACAGGAAAAACCAAATGGATCATTAATGCTTCTTGTTCAGACTTTGATACAAAATTGAATAGGTCACAGAGCTGATCATATTACCAAGGAACAGCTAGGCAGGAAAAGAAGTATAAAGAATGTCATTGGAGAGCTGTATAACCAGAAAAGAAGGTAGACTGGTCACATACCAAGAGCAAGGAATAATTGATGGACAGCGTATGAGTGCCATTGATATACACGCAATGTGAAAAGATCCAAAGCAAACCCCCAGATATTTCCTACATCTCTAATGGAGGGTTTATAGGAAAACATGGACAAGAGTTGCCCATCTAGCTTGAACTGATTCATGAGAGTTGATTATTAAATTTTCAGGGTGAGCATATACACCTCAAAAATCACAAATACTACAAATCAGTTGTTGATTATCTTGACTTAAGAAAGTGGAGAAAATGTTAATAATGTAGTTTAAACTTAAAATGTGTGGTGTGTACTTTTCTTCCTCTGAAGATCTTGTTAAACATTTACCAGTGTGCAACTGGTTGTAATTTACATGTAATTTAATATATTATGAAAAACCTGATTCAGGTTGGTCCCCTGGAAGTTTAGGCACAACATTCGAATGAAATCAAACTGTAACACATGTAGTTGTTGTGTGGATGTTGTTGTGTGGCTTGAAGGTAGGCAGAATAGGCATCTCTTTCCTCTTCTTCCCTACTCTTCCCCAAGAGAGACTTAATTCTTGCCAGACGGAAAAGCAGGAGGTTGGGGGCAGATGACTCAAAGAGAGTGTTACCAGGCTAGTGTTATATTTATGTGCTCTCTTATATATTATTAGACAAGAGGATGTAGTTTTCAGATTCAATATAACTTTTGATCATTAGTGGGGGAAGAAGAGGAGGATGTGTAAGCTTTATAGCCAAGGTTTGACCTCTTTCCCTCCAAATACCAGTTCCATAATGAACATACATAGCAGGTGTTCTTTTGATCCATTTTTTCTAGTCAACTTCTGGGAGGTATTAGAAATTCTTGTTACATGTGCTCAGTCCCTGGTTTCTATTCTTGAGGAATGGGAAATTGAGAGTTAAGTTCACCTGGCAAAATTCAAATATGCAGCTTTGGGATGTCTCTAGACAAAGGGTTCATCATTACCTTCTTTACCAATTCTGGTACATGTTGTGTGTAGGCTCTGGAGTCCTGGCTTCAGAAGGCCAGAAACAGAGGTGCTGTGAAGTTCAAATGAAATGATGGATGTGAAGCACTTCGAAAACCTTAAAGTACTATATAAATGCCAGTTATCATTAGTAGTAGTAGTAGCAGCAGCAGTAGTAGTAGTAGTAGTAGTAGTAGTAGTAGTAGTAGTAGTAGTAGCAGTAGCAGTAGCAGTAGTAGTAGAAGCAGCAGCAGCAATAGTAGTAGTGGTAGTGGTAGGAGTAGGAGTAGGAGTAGCAGCAGCAACAGCAGCAGTTGTAGTAGTTGTTGTAGTAGTAGTAGCAGCAGTAGTAGTAGTAGTAGTAGTAGTAGTAGTAGTAGCAGTAGCAGTAGCAGCAGCAGCAATAGTAGTAGTGGTAGGAGTAGGAGTAGGAGTAGGAGTAGCAGCAGCAACAGCAGCAGTTGTAGTAGTTGTTGTAGTAGTAGTGGTAGTGGTAGTGGTAGTAGTAGTAGAAGTAGGAGAAGGAGGAGGAGGAGGAGGAGGGGGTGGAGAAAGAGGAGGAGCAGTGGTGCAAAGTCACTAGGCCTCCAGTCTGATGATGACTTCCTTCCCTGAACCTTTTGCTGCCCTCCTGCTGAACTCAAGCAATGTTTATAGAGCAATACAGGGATGTGGTGGTAAATATTTAACAACTGGGCTGGAAGAAGGGAAGTATGCACACATACTTTTAAGTTTAATCACCTGCATTATTAATACTATCTTTAGTCTAAACATTCAACAAAATATTAAATCAAGCCCTGATTTGTAGTGATTAGCATTTTCTGAGGTAAATGCTCACACGGAAAATTTAATAATCAGCTGATGGGAAATATAAGTTTTGGGGGGATGGAGAGAATACGGATATTTTATGTCAACTCAGTAAATACCCCTTTCTAAAGGCAAATTAAATCTGACTGATGTTAACTGATAATTATTGGAAGGAAGCAAGCTAGTGGGGGCTTGTGAGTTATATCATTAGAAAACCAAACCCCAGGCCCCAGGAGTCCCTTAGAGCCTCTGTGGATCCAGCTGGCCAGTGGGAGTAAGTTTTGGAAATGTAGCTCCAGACCATGGACTATAATAGAAAAAAAAAAAAAGATTCTACTTACAGAGTAGCCCTTACATTAATTCCAATAATGCATTATGGTTAACTTTCTATTTAATTTTTTTTTCTTGAAAAAAACACTTTCTCTTTTACCATAACTTCAAATGTCTATTTATCAGTCACATTGCTGTCTTTGGTATCCACTGGAAGAGAAGCTTCCAGATAAGTCAATGTGACTTTGCTAATAAATCTCTCAGAACTCTAAGATTTGGCTTTCTCGAATGACCACGGGCTATGTACTTACCAGGCCAGTTGTTTCTACTCAGTTTCCTTCTGATTAAACTTTCATGCATGGTACATTATGCATGTGCAAACAAATGAGAGAATGACAGGCCAGTCCTTTGTTCCTAGCCCCCTTCTTGTATTGAATATGTAAATGAAAATATGTTGAGAATGCCTATTCTGGATAAGAGATTGATCTAATTATGTTTTCAACCAGGCAACTCAAAACAATGTTTTTATGATGTGGACCATCCAGAATATTTCAAGGCACTCCCCCACTCCACACACACACCTTTAACTAGCTTTAGTGCCCTGGAAAGATGTGTCAGGGACTTAGGAGACTTGGTTATAATCTTAGCTGTGACACAAAGTAGTTGTATGACTTAGGGAGAGCCATTTAACTCTTTAAGCCTTGGTCATCTCATATGTAAAATTTAGGGGTTGTCTTATTTCTCTGGATGGGAATACAAGGTGGATGGAAATGAGCCAATGATTAGGACAGTTACTAGAATGGAGGGAAACCTCTTTCCTGGGGGAGGATATTTAGGTTCTAGATTAGGTTCTACATCTAGATTTTAGTAGGTTTTAGTCAGACTAGACTGGGTGTGGTTGTTGGTGGTGGTTCCATGGAGAAAGGACCTGGAGTCAGGAAGACTCTAGTTTAAATCTGACTTCAGACACTTACCAGCTATGTGACCCTGGGCAAGTTACTTAACCCTTTTTGCCTCAGTTTCCTCATCTGTAAAATGAACTGAAGAAAGAAATGGCAAAACACTCCAAGATCTTTGCCAAGAAAACCTTAAATGGGGTCACAAAGAGTGGGACTCAACAAAAACAACTGAATAACAGCAACATGTAAAATTTAAGGGGCTGTCCTATTTCTCTGGATGGGATGACAAGGCAGATGGACATAAGCCAATGAGTAAGTAAAACAATTACTTGGACTGAGGGAAAACTCCTTCCTGGGGAAAGATACATAGGTTCCAGAGAAGAATCCGAGTAAGTGTAAATAGGAACCCAGAATTTCTTGGGAAAGTCTAAATGCAAGGCAGGTAAGAAAGAAGCAGGAAGTGAAGATCCAGAGGAAAGATTTCAAGCTAGTGTAGTCTGCATGGGGTCAGGAGTACTGCTATCAAGAGTGTTAACTTTGTCTCATGGAACTCATCTCTTGGGCAAAGCCAGAATTTGAACTCGGGTTTGTGGACTTCAAATCCAGTGGTCTTTCTACTGCTCCGAGAGTCTTATCCGTCCAAGTTCAAAAAGTGTGAATTGTGAATTCTGAGGCTTACTTTGTCCTTTGCTTTATAAATGGCAGTTATTAGTATCTCTGTATCACTGTAGCTGGCATGTGTACTGGCAAGGGACCATGTGCAGGTCTGGACTCTCTGACACTCAGGGTTTTGTTAGCAAATTACATAATCACAGGTACAGACCAAAATACGTAATGATATATCTTTTTGTCTAGACTTGTGGTTTCTATCAAGTTGGTTAGTTCCTTGCTGTCCTTCATTCTCAAAAAGGACCAAAATGACAACACTATGTTGGAGACAGGGTATGGTGTGTCCAGCTGTGGCTGATCAGACCAGTACAAGCTTGGAAGGCTCTACCACAGGTGGGGCACAAATAGTCCACATGAACTTTACATATGGAACTTCTAAAGGCTGAACTCTCTCCACAAATGTAGATTGGTCACTTGTCATTAATTCATAGTCTTAGACATTTGTCTGGGACAACAAGAGGTAAAGTAACCAGCCCAGTAACCAGGATGATAATAATCGTTAACCATTATATAGTACCTAAGCACTTTACAAATATTATCTCCTTCAACAACAACCCTGGGAGGTATTATTCCCATTTTACAGATGAGAAAACTGAGACTCAGAGAGGTCAAGCAACAAACTCCAAGGTTACCCAGCTAGTAAGTGTCTTAGGTCAAATATGAACTCAGGTCTTCTTGATTCCAGGCCCTTTTCTCTATCCACTGTGCCACCTAGCTACCTCTTATCCTGGGATTAGACAGGATCAGAATTGGCACCAAAATCACTCAGCAAATACGTGTAACAAGGAAGACTTGAACCCAGGTTCCCTTGCTCTCCATCATTCCATGTGACCTCTCATGATGCTCATAGAGCAGTGGAGTAAGAACCAGATTCGGAGAAAGAGGACTTGAAGTCAGATTTCACCTGACTGACTACCTGCTTGACCACTTGAGGAAATCACTTAACTAACTCTCTGGACCTCAGTTTCTTCATCTGTAAAATGAAGGGGTTAGAATGGATGGATATTAAGGTCCTTTCCAGCTTTAAATCTATGAGCTAATAAATAATTAGCTTCTATACTATAAAAGTCAGTGAAGTGATTCTGAGTATTAGGAAGTCTACACAATTCTCCAACTTTTCAGAAATCTGATGTTGAAGAAAAAAAAAATCACATGTATTGGGTGATGCAGAACTTCTCTCTTCTGAGGCTTTCTTTGTATTCTTGGCCAGCCTTTCTCCCCTCTTGCTTAACCAAACATTTGAAACTCCTTCCCTCTAAGAAATATTTACCTTGAACCTCAGCAAGTGTCAATAATAACCTGAAACTCTAAAGTCTCTAGGATACCTGCTGGTGTTGAATGTCCTTCCCCAGCAATACAATGAGAGCTTCAGGTTACTTGCAGGAATGAATCCAGCTGCTCTACGGTGACTTTCACTTTCTGCTGACTGGCAAAAAGTGGCTATTTTTATTATCAGAGTTTAGTGCATGAATTGCTTTAAATTAAAAGCAGAAAAAGAAAAAAAAAACCCAGCTTGAGTGTACATACATTTCTGAGGGTGAATGAATCATTCCCACTCATGGCAGGACATAATTTATTATAATAAATAAAGTGGTGAGCTGCCTAAATAGAAAACTGATTAGCAGATGCTATTTTTGTAGTTCTGACATAGCTTATGACTCTTGGCTCATTTTTGGTTGACGGTTTAGAGCCCCTACTAAGATGACACTTGACTTTTCTCTGCCATATCCCTAGGGATTCAATTCCAGTCAATTCAACAAGTATGTGCAATGTAGTATGTTAGGGTTGGGGATACAAGGATGAAAACAAGACACAGATTCTAAACTCAAGGAGTATAGAGCCCTGTTTGGGGATGGGAGTTGTATACAAACAATTTTGATAGAAGCTATAATATGATAAACACAGAATAATGTTAGAAGGCCAGAGCTGTAAGGAGGGCAGGGGGACTGGGGCACAAAAAAAATATCAGGGCACCAAAATTGTTTGTTGAGGAGCAGCTAAGTGGTCCGGTGGATAGAGTGCTGGGCCTGGAATCAGGAAGACTCATCTTCCTGAGTTCAAATCCAGCCTCAGACACTTACTAGCTGTGTGACCTTGGGCAAGTCACTTAACCCTCTTTGTCTCAGTTTCTTCACCTGTAAGATGAGCTGGAGAAGGAAATGGCAAACCACTCCAGTACCTTTGTCAAGAAAACACTAAAAGGGGTCATGAAAAGTTGGACACAACTGAAATGACAGAACAACAATAAAATCAAAATTTAGAATTTACTGAAAATTCTCATAGGCATTGGAAGCAGCTAGCTGGTATAGCTGATAGAGTGCTGAGTCAGAAAGATCTGAGTTCAAATGCAGTCTCAGATGCATATTTGCTATGTCACCCTGAGCAAGTCACTTTATCTTTGTCTACCTCAGGTTCTTTAACAGTAAAGTGGGAACAATAATAGCATCTACCTCACAGTCAGTCAATAAACATTTATTGAGAGTCTACTACATGCCAGGCACTGTGCTAAGCACTGGGGATACAAAAAAAGAAAAAAGTCCATGCTCTCAAGGAGATTGCAATCTAATGGAGAAGGCAGTAACAAACAAATATGTTTGAACAAGTTACATATAGGACAAATAGAAAATAATTAAGAAAGGAATTAAGAGGGGTTGGGCAAAGCTTCCTGTAAAATAAAGGATTTTAGCTGGGATTTAAAGAAAGCTAGGGAAGCCAGTAGGGAGAATAAAGAGGGAGAGCATTGCAAGTATAGGACAGACCTAGAAAATGCCTGGAGCCATGAGATGGCATGAGGTCTAGAGATTTAGGGGTGCTGGAACCCCAAAATCACAACACACGGGTCCTGCCCAAAAAAATTCAACGCAAGCCTTCTTTCAGCCAAAGACAAAGTTTATTAAAGATCTTCCATTTTGGCCAGACTCTTAAGGAATCTGAGCACCTGTGAGCTATTAGCTAGATTGTAAAAATCTGAGCAGTGGCTAGATTATAAGAATTTGAGCATTTTAATGGAGACAAGATGGACCTTATATACAGAAAGACTATGGGAGGGATCTAGGAGTGGCCAAGTAATCTATGAAGTAATAGAACTCCAGGGGTGGCCAAGGGAGAATGGAGCCTAGATAGGATTAAAGGTGAGCAGTGGAGGGGGGAGCCTTGGGAGGTAAAACAATGGAGGGCTAGGCTAGGTTAAGGGTAACAGAGAATTGGGAGATTGGGTGTAGCCACAAAGAAAGGCCAATGGATGGGATTATAGCTTCAGGGGAATGCCAGAGATTTGACTATATGGGAAAGTTCAGGGTTTTTCTTTTTTGGGGTCTAGATCCCATCCTCATCAGAACAGCAATGAGACCCATGCCATTGGACTGGAGAGTATGCGGCAGTGAGCAAGGTATACGAGGACTGCAAAGGTAGAAGGGGGCTAGGTTATGAAGGTCATTGAAAACCAAACAGAAGATTTTGTATTTGATTCTAGAGCTGACCAGTAACCACTGGAGTACCACCATGACATAGTCAGACCTGTGCTTTAGGAAAATCACTTTGGTGGCTGAATGGAGGATGGATTGGAATAGAGACTTGAGGTGGGCAGATCCACCAGCAGCAATTGCAGGAATCAAGGCATGAAGGGATGAGGGCCTGCACTAGAGGGGTGGCACTGTCAGAGGAGAGAAGGGGGGCATGTTTGAGAGATGTTACAAAGGTGAACCCCCAGGCCTTGGTTGGCAATAGCTTGAATACAGTGGGTGAGAGATAGTGAGGAAACCAGAATGACTCCTAGGTTGCAAGGGTGAGGGAGTGGGAAGATGGTCTTGTCTTCACAGTAATAGGGAAGGTGGGGTGGGGGAGATTTAGGGAGAAAGGTTTTGGTTTTGAAAATGTCGAGTGTAAGATGCCTACCGTACATCTGATTCAAGGTGTTGGAAAAACTGCTGGAGGTGAGAGACTGGAAGACAGCAGAAAGGTTAGTGCAGGTTAAATAGAATTTGAGAATCATCAGAATAGATACGGTAATTATATCCTTGGGAGCTGATGAGATCACCAAGTGAAATAGTATAGAGGGAAAAGAGAAGGGGGCCCAGGACAGAACCTGTGGGCCGCCTAGGGGTTGGAGGGTTAGAGATTGTGATCTGGAGGGGGATCCTGCAAAAGAGACAGAGGAGAGGTCAGATAGGCAGGAGGAGAATCAGGAGACAAGTGGCGTCCCAAAAACTTAGAGAAAAGAGTATCAAGGAGAGAGTGATCAACAGTGTTGGAAGCTGACGAGAGGTCAGGGAGAATGAAGATTGAAAAAAGGTCACTGGATTTGGCAGCTAAGAGATCTTTGGTAACTTTGAAGAGAGCAGTTTCATGATGTGCTCTCAGTGTTGTGAGAATCAAATAAGATAGTGCTTAATAAATGTTTCTCTCCCTTCCCTTTGGAGAGATAGATAAAGTATTTAAGTTCTTGCTGTGTCCTAAGCCCAGGGAAACAGAAACAAGCAAACAAAATCTCTACCCTCAAGGACCTTACATTTTAATGGGAGTGGGGAGAAAGTCAACCTGCCGACAAGGCTCTAGAAAAGTACAGAGAATGAGCAGCACAGGAAGAATTGAGCTTACTAGTCACTGTAAGACTTAGCTTAAGTCATGAGCTTTTAGTTGTTTAGTTGCATCCAACTCTTCTTTTTTGGCAACGATACTGGAGTGATTTGCCTTTTCCTTCTCTAGCTCATTTGACAAATGAAGAAACTGAGGCAAACAAGGTTAAGTGACTTGACCAGGGTCACACAGCTAGGAAGTGTTTGAGGCTGGATTTGAAATCCAGTAGATGAGTTTTCCTGACTTCAGGCTTGGCGCTCTATCCACTGCACCACCTAGCTGCCCAAAATAGCCACCTACCATACGGCAAACTCCCTCCACAGTATCTCTTCCTCAAGTGGGTTTCTCCCTAGAATGGCCCAATGCCACTCAACTCCTTTTCCCCACACCTGCTTCTGCTGGCTTCTCCAGAATAAGTCCTAGGATCTCACCTATGTGGCCTTTCTGACTGTGCCCTCGGTCCAACCCCTTCCTTGTTTCCCAGGGGCTCCTCCTTGCCCCTTCAGTGAATTGGTCACTAAAAATAAACCCAATGGTGCAATTCTTGGTGCTCACCCTAGTTTTTCAAGAGACTTGCCCCAGGCACCAAATTGTTAGCTATTGCTCTGCGGGCAAACTAGAAGGCTGAGGCAAGTGAGTCAGGTGGGGCAGGCCTGAGTGAGAACTGATTCAGTCCAACCAACATATTCAATCTTATCACATACCTTGTAACTTAAGAAAACTCCATGAATTGTTCTCTTCATTCTCCAAATTCTTGCTTGGTAGTGAGTGAGATTGGTGAAGACCCCTCATAAAATTTAAACTTAAATGAGTAAAATAAGGTAAAGACCCCTAATAATAATATACATGTATATGTGTGCCCAGGTCAGGAAGCTTGTAAATAGCCTGGATGGACATGTTCAAATTGTTGCAAAAATAATTACCACCACAAATTATTCAAGGATCTGAAATGAACAAAAACAGGATGTACTAAGAGGATACTTGAAGGAGTGAGAGGCAGGTACAACCTATGTAACGATTCTGTAATTTCCTCTGCTGTTACTGGGCCAGTTTTTTTTTTCGTGTTTAGATTGTGCCCTCTGAAGCCCAGCCAATGGGATAAGAGGTAGGGGTAGGGAGGAGTTGTGGTTAGAATCTATAAAAATGCTTTCTTGGCTGACACCACCTGTGGTCTTGTATCGAACTGCCTTTTGGTGTGAATCGCCCTTTCTCGAGATCGAAATAAAATCCTTTCTACTTTCTATCTGGAGAAGCCTCTGAATTAATTTGGGTAAGGGTCATCCCTGTCCCACACAGTAGAGACTAGAGTGGATTTGCCTGTTTAAGGGAAGATAATAAAGTAATAGAGGTGAAAGGAAGCTTGGAAGGATAAAATGAAGATTTGTAGCTACTGGTAAGAAACAAAGGAAATCTGAGCTCCAGAGGGAGTGGGGTTACCCGGAAATGTATTATACTCTGAAAGTCTTCCCCTTCCAGTTTTTTTTTTTAAAGGGGCCATCCTTTGACTTCTTAAAGAAGAATTCATTGAATGAGCCTTGCCTCACTCAAAGTGAGAACTTGAAAAGACTTTAGCTTTTAAGCAGGTCTCCCGCTGCATCCTAGGTCATCTCCAGTCATCCTGATCGATATCTGGCCAATGGACCCAGATGGCTCCGGAGGAGAAAGTAAGGCTGGTGACTTTGCAAAGCCCTCCTTCACTCAAATCAAATTTAATTGCAAGGCATGTCATCATCTCCCTGATGTCACGAACCTCTTCAAGAATGAAAGACAAACCATAATTGTGACTTAAAAACATAGTATACATTTGCATTGAAGAGGGTGTTGCTCCAGGTTTACGAAGTGCTTAGCAAAGTGACTAGCATATAATAGATATTTAATGGGTTTATTTTATATACTGCTGTTTAAAGACAGAAATTATTTCAATTTCCTCTTTGTCTATGTTTATTTCCTCAATTTCTTCTCATCTTATTGCTATAGTGTTTCTAGAACAATATCAAATAATAGTGGTGACAATAGGCATATTTGCTTTATCCTTAATCTTAGTACAAAAGCCTTTAGTGTTTCACCATTACATATAATGTTAACTCTATTTTATATAGATACCATCTCCCCTATTAAGAAGCACTTAATTTATTCTTATGTCTTTTTAATGTTTTTAACAAATAGATGCTATATTTTGTAAAAACAACAAATTTTTCATATATCTATTGATAGCCATATGCTTTTTATTTTTAAAATATTGATGTGGTTTCTATCTCATCCCATCAGATTGGAAGACAAGACAAAAGGAGAAAATGTCAAATGTTGGAAGGACTGCAGGAAAACAGGCACACTAATTCATAATTGGTATAGCTATAAATTGTTAGATTGCCTATTTAAAAAAAATACCCAGCTAATTCGATCATTTCAATGTTTTTTTTTACTTTCATTTTTATCCCAGCTATGATTTTCAGAATTTCTGCCTTTGAATTTAGTTGAGATTTTTTTTAGTTTGTTGTTTTTTTAAATTTTTTTAGTTGCATTCCCAACTTACTGATCTGTCCTTTCTCTCTTTTGTTTATGACAATGTTTAGAGATGTTCATGTTCCCATAAATCCTGCTTTTGGCTGTATCCCAAATATTTTGTATTGCCTCATTGCTGTTGTTTTTTTGATAAAATTATTTTTGTTTCTATAATGATTCTATGATTTCTCCTTAGCCCCACTGATTCTTTAGGCTTAAGTTATTTAGACTCCATTTAAGCTTAAGTTCATTCTTTAAATGTACCTTATTGATTTGCTTATGAGGTTTTTATGCCCTTAAATATGGTCAATTTTTGTAAAGATGCTATACGTTGCTGAGAATATATATATGTTCCTTTCTATTTCCATTCAGTAATCACCAAAGATTTATCATATCTAACTTATCTAAAATTTTCTTCAGGTCCTTGACCTTTTTCTTATGTATCTTTTTATTGGATTTTCCTAAGTCTTAAAAGGGGAATAGGTTGAGATCCCCAATTATTTACGTTTTGTTACTTCTCTCTATTATTCAACTAATTTTTCCTTTAAATGGCATAGATGCTATACAATTTGATGAATATATTATGAATATTTATATCACTTCATTGCCTGTGGTGACTTGTGGCTTTCCTGTGTTGTAGGCATGGTTTTAAAACCATGTACCCTCTTAGTCCAAGTTTGATATTGAGATGAAATGAGGCACTCACAAGTCACTGAACATTTATCAAAGGTGGAGGTTGAATTTGCCCTAACACAGCAAGTACATGCAAGAAGGATACAGCAGCACTTAGATTCGTTAGACACAACCCCCTCATCTCCCTCTGAAAATGTCACTCATCAGGATATGGCAACTTGTGTGGTCTTGGGTGCTAGCCAAGTCTGAGAGGCCCTGATTATACAAGGTCGGGACCTTTTATGTCACCAAATCAGGGAGCTGTATCAGGGAATCTAAGGTCAAATCAGCTTGTGTGGGAGAAGGAAGTTGTGTCAGGTTCAGAGAAGCTGCTTTAGGAATGCTGATCCTACCACACTTTGCTTATCGCTTTGAACCTTATTTATTGTTACTATTGTCTTGCCTGAAATTATGATTGTTATTCCTGATTTTTTGAATTTACCTGAAACATAAGTTCTGCTCCAACCTGTCATTTTTAACTCTGTGTGAATCTTTGTTTCCAGTGTGTTTCTCATAAACAACATATCGTTGGTTTCTATTTTCTAATCCTCACTGCTACCCTCTTCTGATTTCTGAGTTCATTATTAATTAATCATCACTCTCCACCATCATCTCACACTTGTTCATCTTTTTCTCCTGCTCCCATTCCTTCCTCCCATTTGTAAAGAAGAAGGGGGTGGAGAAATAGAAGAAACATGATCAACATTGATCATTGATGATTGTTAGTTGAAATGTTGTCTTCCTACTCCTCTGTGCTTTTACTCTTCACAAAATTTGGACCCCAATCTCTCATTTTATCAACTCTTCTTGCTATATATGGTTATTATTCTTTCCTTAGCTTTATTTTCCTTCTTTCCTTGTTCCTGCCTATTTCCCTGTTGAATATAATGATTTCAACATGAAATTGTGTGCCTATGTGTTCAACTCTCCTTTATCAAGTTCAAGATAAGAGTGAAATCATGAGATGCCTTCTCTTCCACCCCTTCCTCCATCTTTCTCTACATTTCTTCTCCTGCAGCCCATTTATGTGAAATAGTAATTTTCTCCTTCTTCCTCATTTCTTTTCTAGGGCACTTTCTTTTTTCTCCCTTTCCTTTCCTCTCTAAAAACCAACAAAGCCACACCCAAGATACATGCTTGTCTTTCTTTACTCCCTTTATGCTCCTTCAAAATAGTAGGATTCTGAAGGGACACTTGTCTCCTCACTTATTAGAATATGAACACTTGAACATCATTTTGCCCTTTCCAACTGCTCAAATGTACTTACTTTTTTAGGTTTCCCTAGTCTCCAGTGATTGTATTTCAAAGTTTTTAGTTGTAGTTTTTTTTTTGTAGTCAATTATTCTTGATTGTATTTCTTTATCTTTTGCCTTTTGGGATCTAGCATTTCAAGATTTTCTCTCTTTTTTGTAGTTTCTTTCAAATCTTGTGTAATCCTTATTGTCAATCAAGCCCCTACTATGTACCAGGCAGTATACTAGATGTAAGGGACAATACACACACATACACTATTCTATACATACATGTGTATAATCTAGATATGTAATATACATGTATATCACATATAAATTCTATACATATATACACAATATATATTTTATACACATGTCAGACAATATATACATATATTATAAATTCTATACATGCATATATTATACATAATCCTATACATACATATACACATAGTATATTCTACAAACATGACATTATATATAATATGTATAATATGATGTAATATGATGTGATATCATATAATACACACACACATACACACACATATATGCCCCCCTCTTTCTGTAGATTTTAAAAATCTCTACTTTCAAGGAGCTGTCATTCCTTGTTACTTGAAGTCTTTCTTTATGGCTTTTTGCTACATCGTTTTCTTTGACTTGGGAGATAGAGATTTTGACTATGACATTCTAATGCGCTTTCAGTTTGTGGTTTATTTTAGGAGGTGATTGGTAGATCCTTTATTTTCGGTTGTACTCTTTGGATCTGAGAATTTTTAAAAGATGGTTTCTTGAAATACAGTGTTCTGGGTTTTTATTTGGTTTTGGTTTTCAAGGAGTCTGTTTTCCATGTCAATTGTTTTTGATAATAGTTCCTTACATTTTTTTTCTATTAAATTTTTCTAAATCTTTGTTTCTTGGTGTTTCATGGAGTCATTGAGTTCTATTTTCTTCATTTTTTATTTTTCGAGGGAGTCCACTACTTGGGTAAGGTTTCTATGATCTGTTCCAATGTATTTATTTCTCCTTTTCATTCTTTCCTCCTATACTATAATTCTTTCATTATATCTTGCTAATTCCTGTGTGGAAGCCATTTTTACCCATCTGAAGCTCTGCTAATTATTGTGAGATCATTTCATTCTTCAGGGTTTATTTCTTGAGTTTCTCTTACCTCCTGGTATTTCTTCATTGTATTTGGTATTTTCTTATATTCACTCATATTTTCAGTCTCAGTTGTTTGTTGTCTCCTCTGTTAGACTATAAGCTCCTTGAGGGCAGGGATTATCTTTTTCCTCTTTTTGTATCCCCAGAGCTTAGCACAGTGCCTGGCACATAGTAGATACTTAATAAATGTATAGTGACTGATTGTGAGGTGGGTGCTTTTATTATCCCCATTTTATAGTTGAAGAAACTGAGGTATATTAATGAAATGACTTGCTCAAGGTCACACAGCTAGTAAGTATATGAGACTGGATTTCAATTCAGGTCTTCTTTGCTCTAGGCCCAGAAATCTATCCACTGTGTCACCTAGATGATAAAGAAGGTAGATTTTGAAGGAAGATAAAAATTTCAGGAGGCATGCAAGGAGACCATTCCAGGCCCAGAGACACTGTCCATTCAAAGATGCAAACTGTGGGAAAGGGCAGGATAAGGGCAGAGAATAACAAGTATTTTGGTTTTGCTAGAATATAGAGGACATGAAGAAGAGAGATGAGTAGTACATGATAAAGCTGGAAAAGTAGGTGGGAGCCAGTTTAAAGAAGGCTTTAAATGCCAGGCCCAGGAGTTCATAATCTAACAATCCAATTCAATCAACAAGTAATTCATTATTTTATTTAGCAAGCAGTGAGGTCACTGAGTAGCAGAATAAAATGTCAGACCTATCCATTAGGAAGATTGTCCTGGTAATGGGAAGACTGGACTGGAAAGGAAGGGATCTGTAGATAGGAGACATTGTTAGGAGGCTATTACAATAATATAGGAAAGAAGAAATGAAGCCCTGATATAGGATAATAGCAGTGGAAGTGGCAAGTTGTTTTTTGTTTGTTTTTGTCCCAGTGGACAAAACAATGGTGTTGAGGTTTAGGGGTGCCGGGACCCCAAAATAGCGACATGTGGGTCCTGCCCGAACGAATCCAACCCAAGCCTTCTTTCAGTCAAAGACAAGATTTATTAAAACACAGATTGGGGTGGGCAAGATTCCTAGTGAGTCTGCACTATTGGACAGATTTTAAGAATCTGAGCACCTTAACGGAGGCCAAGATGGATCTTACATACAGAAGGATTGTGGGAGGGATCTAGTGGTGGCCAAGTTGTCTGAGGTGACTGTAAGGTAGCAGAGAACACCAGGGACCTGGACCACTGTGGGCCAAGGGAGAATGGAGTCTAGATAGGATTGAGGGTAGAAATGAAAGGCCAGTTGAGGGGATTACTGAAAATGAAAGGCCAGTTGAGAAGATTACTGGGATGGGTCAATGCCTCAAGTGAATGCCAGAGACTTGACCATGTGGGAAAAGGGGAAAACTCAAGGAAAATTGGGGGGGGGTGTTTTCCAGGACCCATACCCCATCAGTGGTATGCTATCTCCAGTGGGATGATATGGTGGTGGAAGATCACTAGTTGTAGTCACAGAACCTGGGTTGAAGAGCTGCTTCTGATGTTTACTTCATGTATAACTTTAGGCAAATCACTTGATCTCTCTGTACCTTATTTTTGTCATCTGTAAAATGAGGGGGTTGAATTATATGGCTTTTAAGGTCCCTTCTAGTTCTGTATCTATCTATGATCTAGGCAACTTGGTAATGTAGTGGATAAAAGACTGAGCCTGGAGTAGGGAAGACCTGATCATTTTGTCAAGTCATTTGACTGTCCCAGTCTCAATTTTCTCAACTGTAAAATGGGAATAATAATAGTACCTACCTCTTAGGATTGTTGTGAGAATAAAGTGAGCCGACACAGGTAAAGCACATTGCAAAACTCGAAGCGTTATATAAATGTCATTGTTGCTTAGTCATTTCAGTGTATCCAACTCTTTGTGATACCATTAGAGGCTTTCTTGGCAAAGATACTGGAGTGGCTCGCCATTTCCTTTTCCATCTCATTTTGCAGATGAAGAACCTGAGGCAAAGAGGGTTAAGAGACTTGCCCAGGGGTACTTATCCAGAAAGAGTTTGAGGCCAGATTTGAACTCAGGTCTTCCTGATTCCAGGTCCACAGCTCTAACCACTTTGTAACCTAGCTGTCCCATTATATAAATCCTAGCTATTATTATTACTATTATTATTATTAATTTTATTAGCCTATTATTTGATGTGACATATATTGTTAAGACAGAACTGATAGGATTTTGAAAATGGTTGGACTAGATGGAGGATATATTATGTAGATACCTGCCTTTTCATAGCATGGATCAAAGGATGAATGATTATTGAATTTGTGGATCTGGGTGACTAGGAGCACCATTAAAAAAAAAAAAAGGAAAGTTGGGAATAGAGTAAGGTAATGATGGATCGGTTTTGGTGATACTGAGTGTGTGGTAATTACAGGACATTCTTCCTGAAGAAAATGTCCAGGGGCCAGCTGGGACCTCGGACTGAAGCCTTCCATTCTCAGAGCCATCACCTATAATTGACAGTTGCAATACCCTCCTTCTTTATGGGTCTCTTTGCTTCTATTCTTTCCCCTTTCCAATCCATCTTCTCCAAATGAGATCAAATAAGATATTTGTAAAGCACTTAGCACATGCTTGGCACACAGCAGGTGCTAAATAAATGCTTATGCTTAAAAAAAAAATGCTTATTCCTTTCCCTTCCCATAGCTGCCAAAGTAATTCCTATGGTTAAAAGTCTTAGCAGGAAAGAGGATTGTGAGAGATGCTGAGAGCTTTATTTCTGGGCCAAGGATTATACTACAGACTTTGCTAAATTTTACCTGTAATAAGTAGATCAGTTATTTTCATAAAGTATTGATCCTTCTTTCCAAGGATTATGCTCACCCTGCAGAGACAGTACAATGTCCTATTTTGAGATGCTTTAAGATTGATGGAATCTAGAAAAAAAAATGTGGTTTCAGTCATTTGATCTCGCCATTTTAACTACTTTAAAACACGACACTGTGAAGTTTGTCATTATCTATGGAAAATTTCTCTATCTAGTATGCATATAGGCATTGCAACATGAGAAATGGTTAAAAGAAATACTTCAGTTGGTGATTAATTTTAAAAAATTATGTAGAGCTTGCTGTTTTTAAAAAAGTATATAATAAATGCATTATGTAACTTTCAAAGCTGTCCTACGTGTCTGTAGTTCTTTATGGCTGGTGATTAATTTTATTTTAAATTTTTCTCTAGTCTTAAGTTTTTGGTATCTATAGAGATTCATATTCCATTTCTCTGGATATATAATATCCAGTCCAGGGTAAGCTGCAGACTGAAATGTCAGTTCCAGTCTTGAATACCATAGTATTGTAAATAGTTTGCAAATATATTTTATCAGCAAAGAATGAATACCCTGAAATTTAAATGACAAGGATGAAAAATCCCAAAGTTTAATCCAACATGAAAATTTCTTTTTATAACTTAATTGTACGCTCAGATGAAGTTGAATTAGAAATATCAGGGAGGTAGAGAAATGAAATATCCTTTGACTTTAAATCATTCCTCCCAAGAAAAAAATTCAATGTATTAAGTACTTCAAGAATTTAATCACAAGCAGTTAGTAAACATCTGTTCTGGGCAAGGCACTGTTCTAGATTCTGGAGAAATAAACATAAAAATGAAACAGTCCCTTGCCCTCAAGGAGCTTACGTTCTGGAGAGTTGGAGGGAAGGATACAACATATACACAGGTGAGTAAATACAAAGTATATTATAGAAAGTAAATACAAATAAGCTTCCAAGGGGATGGAGCTAACACTGACTGGGCATCTCAGGAAAGGTCCTGATAAATTGATTTCCTTGTAGGCCAGCTGATGAGATTATACCATATAAAGGGGCAGGTAACAGAAGAAAAGGTTATACTAACATCTCAAATGAAGTTCAAAGAAATAGCTATACTTTGTTATGAGAAATGAAGAAATCCTCTGTTTAATCATGATGAAATCAGAAGGTGTCTAGCCTTTGGTTGACTGAAGAACTATAAGCCTGGTGGCCCTTTAAAAAGCCATATATAGTCACTATGGAAAGGTGTTGTTCATTCTTCCTTCTTGAAAAGGACTAATGATATCATGAGAGTGACGTCTTGACTTGTGTATGAAAGGCAGGTGAGAAGGAGAAAGTTCTGAGGACAGTGACTTTTTTTGAAAAAAGATCTTGCTGTTGGAAATTGAGCTGCAGAAAGAAATATGCACAGAGAGCTCATTTGAGTGATTTTGCCAGAAGAGATGCTTCACCCAAGATGAGTAGCATGAAGATTTAATTAGAAAGGACAAGCAAAAACAGGAAAGAAAACTATAAACCAATTTCCTTAATGAATATTGATGCAAAATTGTAAAGTAAATACTAGCAAAAAGATTACAGCAATATATCACAAAGATCATATACTATGACCATATGGGATTTATACGAGGAAAGCAGGGCTGGTTCAATATTAGGAAAGCTATCAGTGTGATTGGGCAGCTAGTTGGCACAGCGGATAGAGTGTCAGGCCTGAAGTCAAGGAAGACTCATCTTTCTGAGTCAAATCTGGCCTCAAATACTTACCAGCTGTGTGACCCTGGACAAGTTACTTAACCCTGTTTGCCTCAGTTTCCTCATCTGTAAAATGAGCTGAAGAAGAAAATGGCAACCGCTCCAGTATCTTTGCCAAGAAAACCCCAAATAGTGTCACTAAGAATTGGACAACACTGAAAAATGAATGAACAGCAACAATCAGCATAATTGATCATATCAATAAGAACAAAATCATAGGACTATATCAAAAGATTCAGAAAAGCCTTTGACAAAATACAACACCTATTCCTATTAAAAACACTAGAAAACATAGGAATCCATGGAGCCTTTCTTAAAATGATAAGCAGTATTTATCTAAAACTAAGAGCAAACATTATCTGTGATGGGGATAAACTTGAGGTCCCCCAAATAATATCAGGAGTGAAGCAAGTATGTCCATTATCATCACTATTATTCAATGTTGTACTAGAAATGGTAGCTCTACCAATAAGACAAGAAAAAGAAATTGAAGGAATAAAAAATAGGCAATGAGGAAACAAAACTATCCCTCTTTGCAGATGATATGATAGTATACTTACAGAACCCTAGAGAGTCAACTAAAAAACTAATTGAAATAATTAACAACTTCAGGAAAGTTGCAGGATACAAAATAAATCCACATAAATCATTAGCATTTCTATATACTACCAACAAAACCTAGCAGGAAGAGAGTGAAAGAGCAATTCAATCTAAAATAATTCAATTTACACTTTAGCAGTGTAAAATACTTGGAAATCTACCTGCCAAGACAAACCCAGGAACTATGTGAACACAATTACAAAACACTTTCCCCACAAATTAAGTCAGATATAAACAAATGGAGAAATATTAATTGCCCAAGGGAAGGCTGAGCTAATATAATAAGAATGTCAATTCTACCCAAGTTAATTTACTTATTCAGTGCCATACCAATCAAACTATCAAAGAATTATTTTATAGAGCTAGAAAAAAATAGCAACAAAATTCATGTGGAAGAACAAAAGTCAATGAAAAAATGTGAAGATGGAGTTTCAGATTTCAAACTATATTACAAAATGGTAATCATCAAAACAATCTGGTACTGGCTAAGAAACAGAGTGATCAATGGAATAGATTAAGTACACAACATGAAGTAGTAAAAGACCATAGTAATCTAGTGTTTGATAAACCCAAAGATCCAAGCTTTGGGGGCAAAGACTCAACATTTGACAAAAATTGCTGGGAAAACTGGAAAGCAGTTTGGCAGAAACTAGACACAGACCAGCATCTCACACTGTATATCAAGATAAGGTCAAAATGGATAAATGGTTTAGACATAAAGTGTAATATCATAAATAAATTAGGGGAGCATGGGAAAATGTACCTGTCATATCTATGGATAAGGCAAGAGTTTATGAGATAGAGAGGATCACAGGAAGTAAAATAAATAATTTACATTACATGAAATTAAAAAGCTTTTGCACAAACAAAACTAATACAGGCAAAAGTAGAAGGGAAACAGGAAACATTTTGCAGCATTTCTTTGATAAAGGTCTCAGTTCTCAAATACATAGGGAACTGAACCAAATTTATGAAAATAAGAGCTATTCCCCAGTTGATAAATGGTCAAACAAGCACTTTTCAGAAGAAGAAATCAAAGTTATCAATAGTCACATGAAAAAAAATGCTCTAAACCACTACTGATAAGAGAAATGTGAATTAAAAAAACTCCAAGATATCACCTCACACATATCAGATTAGCTAACAAAACAGAAAAGTAAAAAGGCAAATGCTGGAGGGAATGTGGAAAAACTGGGACACTAATTTACTGTTGGTGGAGTTGCAAAATAGTTCAATCATTCTGGAGCACAATTTGGAATTATCCCCAAAGGGCTATAAAAATGTGTATAACCTTTGACCCAGTAATACCACTGCTAAGTTTATAACCCAAAGAGATCAAAGAATTAGGAAAAAGACGTTTATGTATAAGAATATTTCTTGTGGTAGAAAAGAATTGGAAATTGAGTGGATGCCCATCAGTTGAAGAATGGTTAAACAAGTTGTGGTTAGGATGTTATATTATTGTAAGAAATGATAAGCAGGACGATTTCAGAAAAAATTGGAAAGACTTACAAGAACTGATGGAAAATGAAGTGAGCAGAACCAGGAGAACATTGTACACGATAATAACAATACTGTAAGGTTAAGTTTTTTAAAGACTTAGACTTTTGTGAAAGACTTAGCTACTCTGATCAGACAATGTTCCAAGACAATTCCAAAATTACCATGATGAAAAATGCTATTCTATGTCCAGAGAGAAAAGTGATGAACTCGAAATGCAGAGTGAAGCATACTTTTTTTTGCTTTCTTCATTTTCTGTTGTTTTAGTTTATTTGTGTTTTCTTTTGCAACATGGCTAATATGGAAATATGTTTTACATGATCTCATAATGTAACTGAATGAAATTGCCTTCTCAAGGAGAAGAGAGAAATGAGAGGTAGAGAATTTAGAACTCAAAAATTTTAAAAACGATTGTTAAAATTTTCTATATGTAATTGGGAAATATTTAATGAAATAAATAAAAATAATTTTTTAAAAAAAGAGAATAAAAGGACATTGTGGTTCTGCAGGGCTCGAAGTATAAATTATCTTGGTCATGTGTTCCCAAAGTGAGCATCTCTTCCCTTGAATACTCATTGGATCTGTTCATTCTTCCATTGACTCTGTGTTTATCTGTGGGAGAGAGTAGCCCACGTCTATTGGGGCCGGAAGAGATGTTTTATTACCATTGTTCATGTGATACCATCTCAGTAAACGCCTTTGCTTTGAGCTAATTGTGTCTACTGGCTGACTATAAAGGGAAGGGCATCTGTGGGAGCTCATGAGCTTATAGTCTTAGGAGTGTAGACCCATAGAATACCATAAACATGAGGTAGTCATTACCCCCAGGAATCAAACCTTTGAGTGCAAGTTGGGGGCTGGGGAGGAGTATAGCCTTGGAGTGGTATATAGAAAGAACACCACGTAAGCTAATGTGACTAAGGTGAGTGAAGGGGACGTAATACGTAATGAGTTTTGAAAGATAGGCTGGATCCAGATTGTGTAGGACTCTAAATGGCAAAGCAAGGAAGTTATATCTTATCCTAGAGACAAGGGAGAAACAAAAACCTCTTGAGCAGGGGAATGACATGATTGGACCTATACTGTAGGAATATCTATTTGGCACCTGTGTGGAAGATGGCCTGGAGAGGGGAGGGATTGGAAGCAAAGAGACCTGTAGACAACATATAAAGAAAGATGCTATCTATATCCAGAGAAAGAATTGAGAAATAAAAGTATATATAGAATAATTTTACATATATATACCTATTTGTGTCTAATGGTAGCCATCTCTAGGGTGGGGTGGGGGGTAGAGAAGAAAAAAAAGAAAAAAATTTACACTGTAATTTTGTTGTATATTTGAAAGGAATAGCAAATCATGCATAGCAGATTTGCAGTTTCATGTGCAATAACTTTTTTTAATTGTACTATGTTTTGGAAATACTTGTTTTATTCCGTAAATTAAAATAAAATATTTTTTTTAAAAAAAGGAAGCAGAGAGGCTCATTAGGAATCTATTATAATAGTCTAGGTGAGAGGTGATAAGGACTTCAACCAGAGCCGTAGTCACGTGAGTGGGGATAAGAGGATGACCCAAGAGATGCTGTAAAAGCAGAATCAATAAGACTTGGCTTCTGATTGGATATGAGGCCAAGTAAGAGGATGAAATTGGGTGGATACAAAAGTGGAAAACTGGAAGTATGGTGGTATCCTTGATAGAGATAAGGAACTTATAAGGAAGGATAGATTTGAGGATAAAGATAATGAGTCCTGAGTCAGGGAAACGTTCCTATTGCTTAAACTTGTTAATATGGTTTAAGGGCTAAAAACCAAGGGGATTCAGGGTAGGTGTGTGTAGGGGGAAGGGCCTGTCTACATACCCCCATTTTAAGAATAGCTAGCCTATCACTGTTATGACAGCAAAAGAGGTCTGTTCCTGAGGCCCCCATTTGGCCATTTTGCATTGCAAACATATCAAGAATCCTCCTGCTTTTGCTAAACAGTATATACTTTTCTACCCTGTAATAATGACATGCAATTATTCAGCCCTTTTGCATGTTCCCTAAGCCTTTCCCATTTCCTTTATAAATGAGCACTTGACTTTAGGTAATCACAAGCTGTTACAGCATCTCTATCTTGCTTGAATTTCATTGAATCTCACAATTAAGACAGATCTAATTAGACAGAAGGTGTCTGAGGTCTGATTCATCAGAAATGAGCAACTCCAGAACTCAAACAAAGCGGCCAGGCAGCTCTGAGAGAGCTTTGAAGTGTTCTCTGTTGGGGGGAAAATAGCAAACACAGAATCTATTACATTTTCTCCTATCACTTAAAATGTCTCGTATTTCAAGAATGGTGCAGAGGAAGAACTCCTTCCTTTGCCCCTACATTGTCTCTCTTGTTCAGCAATTTTGGACTACAAAACCCCTTGAGGGAATAATCTGCTTTCCTTTAGAAAAACAAAACAAAACTCTTATATTGATGCTTTTTGTTTTGTATACTACAATTATTTCCTGAAATATCCCCCTCTCTGCCTTTCCCTGCACACATGGAACCCTCCCTTTATAATGCAGAAAACCAGTTAAGGAAAAACAAACCAACAAAATAATTTTATCTGTCAACATATATGCCACATTCCATTGGAATAAAAACTTAAAATTTTTAATTTAAATTATTTAAGTTTTTAAATTAAATAGGAACTTGACAAGCACAAAAAAATGACCTGTTCACACACAAAGAACAGAAAAAAGAGGATTGTATATGAAAGTATGAACTTGATTATGTACAAGATTTTTTAAAGGTATATTTAACTTAACACACTAGTAACCACCTTCCCTGCTTGTTTGTGTCCTGTTCTGAAGTTTCTTTTGCTCTCTTCTGAGTATTTTTTCAATGTTTCATTGATGGTCCTTTATTTTTTTTTTTGTCTTCCCTACCCCTCGTGTCCCATAGAAGCCCCTACTTTGTAACAAATAGGTATAGTCAAGCGAAACACATTGACATATTAGCCATGTATAAAAATACACCTCTTTTTCTGTACCTCTAGTCACTTGTGTCTCTGCCGAGATTGCATTGATCAAAGTTCTTAAGCCTTTCGGTTGTTTTCCTTTACCTTATCTCAGTCATTGTATAAACTGTTTTCTTTATTCTGCTCACTTCATTCTATATTCATTCACACAAGTCCTAGGTTTTTCTGAATGTGTCCATTCATCATTTCTTAAAGAACAATAATATTCCAACATATGCATATATCAATATTCAATTAGCTATTTCCCAGTTGAGGCAAACACTTTGTTTCTAGTTCTTTGCTGGAACAAAAATACTGCCATAATTATTTTTGTACATGTTGGTGATTTCCTTCAGTTTTTGAACTCTTTAGGGTACATGCCTACTCACGCTATCTATTGATTGGGGTCATTCAATTTAGTCACTTAGGGAGTATTGTTCCAAATTGCTTTCCAGAATCAGACCACAATTTCAGACCACTTTGTAGGTCCACCAGACGTGCATTAATGTACCTTTCTTCTGCTCTGACAATCAGCATTTTTTTTTCATCATTTTTGCCCATCTGATGGGTGTGAGGTATAACTGCAGATTGTTTTGATTTTTGTAACTCATTAGTGATTGGAAACATTTTTTAATCTGCATGTGTATAGTTTGCATTTCTTCTTTTGAAAACTGCTTACTGAAATCCTTTGATCATTTATCTATTTTGTTGTTCAGTTATTTCAGTCATGTTTAACTCTTTGTGATCCCATTTGGATTTTTCTTGGCAGAGATACTGGAGCAGCTTGCCATTTCCTTCTCCAGCTCATTTTACAGATGAGGAAATTGAGGCAAACAGGGTTAAGTGACTTTCCCAGGGTCATATAGGTAGTAAGTACCTGAAGCTGGATTTGAAACTCTTTATGACTCTAGGCCCAGCCCTCTATCCATAGTGCCACCTAGCTGCCCATTTATCTATTTGGGGAATAGTTTTTTTTTTTCCCCCTCTATTTTTATTACTTCCTTCTGGAGCTAAAATATCAGTTGTGCAGACTCTTCCATAAAATCAGTGTAGCCACATTATAACAAGGAAAGAAACAAAAGAGCTATAAGAAACTTTTAAAAAATCAATCAGAATAAACAGAAAGAACATAATGAATACAGAAATTCTGCTTTCTAATTCAATTCAGTTCAATAAGAATTTGTTTACCTATTGTGAGCCATGCATTGTGCTAAGATGTAAGGATACAAAAATGAAGAGTTCGATAATCCCTCCTTCAAGGAGCATATTTTCTACCCTGACTCAATTTTCAATGTCCTTTGTCGGTTCTTTGGTCAATTTCTTTTTCCTTCTTTGTCATAAGGCTAGTAAGTTGGCATACAGTAGTAGAAAGAACACTGTATTGTAGCCAATTAGGGTACAGGTCTCAACTTGGACAAATCACTTAACTTTATTTAAGCCTTTGTTTTCTCAGTATTTTGTCATGGAAAATTATTCTTTCACTAATTATGGTATCCAGAAGTGGAATGAACTATCCTCCCAGTTCCCCAGGCAACCTAAGACTAAGTTACAGAACAAGGGTCAGTCTGCCTTGGAAGAAGTAGTTTCCTTATTAGGAGTTCCTCACACCAATGAAATCTCAAGTCTCATTCTGCCTTCCCTCCCCCCAATCATGTTGTTAAGAATTTTAGTATGTTTGTGTATGGAAACTATAAAGTGGAACCATAGTTTAATTAAACTAGAGTGTCACAGAACCAAAGAATCTCTGAGTTAGAAGACAGTTAATCTAAGACAAAACCGACTAAATCAAGAATCCCACTGAACACTGCTTAACCACCTCCATTTATGGGGAAGTCATTCATGTCAAAGGATGTCCTATTTTGGGGGCAATTCTAATGTGTAGGATAGTTTTCCTTACATAGGGTTGAAATTTGTCTTTGCTATACTTCTACTTACTGTCTTAGCTCTGCCCTCTGGAGCAAACCTGTAAATCTTTCTTTTTTATTTGAGAACCCTTCAAATATTTTGACAACTATTCTGTACCTCTTCAGTCTTTTCTTCTGGCTAAACATTGCTAAGTCCTCAAAATTTTCTATGGTATGTATAGCTTGGGTAAAACTCTACTCTGCTCCCTTACCAACACTCACACACACACACACACACACTCTTAAGGGATGATGACTTTTAGTACAGCCGAAAACCTCATTAGTTCTTTTGTCAGACACAACACATTGCTAACTCGTATTGAGTTTGCAGTCCACTAAAACCTTTGTGTATTTTTTCCTGTTTCGTGGGCTTGTTTTTTTTTCCCTCCTCCCCATTTTGTATTTTGTTTTTGAGTGCAGGATGCTACATTTGATAGTACTAAATTTCAACTTTTACAGATTCAGAGTTGGAAGGGAACTCAGAGACTAGTTAGTCTAACTTATATTTGACCAACAATCCCCTCTATCACAAAACCTCCACTACTGGTCAATCTGGTCAAAACAAAATGTACCTGGTTAGTTTGGGCCCATTGTCCCTGCTAGATCACAAGCACCAATTGCTTTGTACCTAATAGGCACTTAATGAGTATCTCTTGAATGATAACAAAATGAATCATGGTTTCTCATCATCAAATTGCTGGCAGTCCAAGAGCAGGGGAGGAAGCATTGCCACATACCATTCTAATGGGCCATGCTGATGGTAGGTGGTTCTAGTGGCCTCAAGACAGAACTCTCCATACTGGAATGTTTACTATTTCCTGTACACCCACATTACTTTAGGTATAATACATATCATTCACACGTGAGAGATTACCACAATGATTTCTACATAGCAGGGACTGATTCTCTTTCTGTCTTCGCATCTTCAGTACTCAGAACTGTACCTGGCACACAGTAGGTACTTAATAAATTTTTGATTGTTAGTTTATCGTTTGCTTATTAAGTGCTGGTTGAATTGAATTGCATCACATTCTAAGGTAGTATGTCATGAATATATATATGTATATGTGTGTGTATATATATATATATTGTATATGTGACTCATATACAATAATGTATATGTCATTAACTAAATGTGAGCTGAGAGCCAAAGCCCCTTGTCAGATGTCAGATGAAATGGCTGGATTTGTTGGCTGCGGAGGTCCTTTCTGGCTGTGTATGATCCTATAACGATATAATATCCTTAATAAATGCGTATGAGTTGCATAAATTAAATTTGAGCCCAGAGCCTTTGTATCTCTTGTGGGATGTAAAATGTGGAGGTTGGACCAGCTGGCCTCTGACTAAACAGGGACTGATTTTTTTTCCCTTTGTACTCCTGGTGCTTGGCATGGTGCCTGGCACACAGTATGTCTTTTTTTTTAAAATTTTTGATTTTATTCCGAACTTAAATGGAACAAGCATTTCCATAACAGTAGAATAGGGGGAAAAAGGTGATTGTACATTAAACTGCAAATCTATCCGTACAATTTGCTATTCCTTTTAAATATATAATAAATTCCTTTTAAATATATAATAAAGTTATCGTATAACTTTCTTTTTTTTTTCTTCTGTTGGTTGACTTGATTTTTGACTGACTCAGAAGTTTTTGCTTGAGTCAGCTAGGTGGTACAGTGGATAGAGCACTGGACCTGTAGTCAAGAAGACCCCCAGTTCAAATTGGGTCTCAGATATTACTATTAGCTCTGTGATCCTGGGCAAGTCACTTAATCTTTGTATCAATTTCCTCAATTGTAAAATGAGGATAATAATAGCACCGACCACCTAAGGTTGCTGTGAGAATCAACTGAGTTATCTGTACACCACCTGGCACATAGTAGGCATGCAGTGGATAAAGTGCTGTGCCTGAAGTCAGGAATACAGATGTTGAGTTCAAATGGGCCTCAGACACTTAGTAGCTATGTGACCCTGGGCACGTCACTTAGCCCTATGTACCTCTGTTTTCTCATTTGTAAAATGAGCTGGAGAAGGAAATAGCAAACTACTCAAGTATCTTCGCCAAGAAAACCGGAAAGAACAACAAATAAATACTTTTCTTCCCTTCTTCCACTAGATCTATGATTCTATGCACATTACTGTATATGCTTAGCACTTAGTAGAGTGTCTGGCACATAGTAGGTACTTAATAAATGTCTACTGATTGATAGATATTAGTCACACAGCTTGTCCAGGTAGATGACCTCTGAAGTCTCTTCCACTTTTAGATCTATGAACCCCAGATGGAGCCTTCTGGGCCTCACATCCACATATATGAATTTCCTTTAATGGTTACTTTTAGGTTTTGTTTCCCACATTTCCTTTTTTTTTTTTTCTCATTTGGAAGTCTTGGAACAGTCAGCTTGTCAGAGTAGTTTAAGAGAGTCAGGATAAGGAGCTTTCAAGGCAAAAGCCACTTTTAAAAAATACATTTTCCTTCAAGCAGTTCCTGGAAAGAAAGGAATGCGGAAGGGAAGGAAAGAGTCCGCTTTCTTTCCTTACCCTTCCTCCTTGCATGCGCGAAGGCTTGAGTTGGAGGGATGCTCAATGCATATCGTCTTCTAACTCAGAGAAGCCCACGCCGCATGTTCCTTTCTAGCAGTCCCGATCCTCCTATAGGTTGGTTAGTTCTTTCGGGTGGTTTTTTTTGTCTTTTGTTTTTTTCTTTTTTTTACTTGAACACACTTAAGAGCTCGGGTGACATTGACAAGCCTGGCCCCAAGTCAAGACAGCTCTGCGCCGACTCGTGACTGTTCCCGGGGAAACCCCCCCCCCAGCCCAGACACCTGGGGCCCAATGAACCTGCAGCGCCCCGGGCGCGTGCAGGGGACGCCTCGTGGCGCCAGGGGGCGCCGAAGCGCGCCTGGCCCTTCGGACCGAGCGGCTGCCCTGCCCCACCACTTCAAGGGGGAAAAGGGAGTCAGGTGCGGGGCGGGGTGGGGCGGGGTGGGGAGTTTGGTCCCTCTCGCCGGCTCCGGTCCCCGCGGCGCAGGCGCAGTGTCCGATTCCTCCGACGGCTCCCCCAGCGCAGTGCGCCGAGCTGGGCCAGAAGCGGAGCGGCGTCGGCCGGGGGCAGCAGCGGCCCCGGCTTTCTCCCGTAGTCCCTGCGCCCCGGCGGGCGGGCTCGTGGCTGGGGGAGTCTCTCCGCGGGCGTTTCGGTCAGGTGAGTGTCAGCTTCAGCTCGAGGGGGAAAGGGGGGAGAGGGGGAGGGAGCGGGGCGCGCGGGGCGCGCCGCACGCGCGAGCCGCAGCACCGCCCCCTCCGCCTCCGCCCGCCCCTCGGAGCGCGGCCGCCGCCGTGGTGAGGAGGCGGCCGCGGAGGGGTCGGCGCGCGCAGCCGGACCTCAGACCCCGGACCCCCGCGGGCCTTGCTCGGGCGCCCTGCCGCGGAGCCTGGGCGCGGAGCGCCGCCGCTTCCCCCGGGGGCCCGCGGCGCCGGGCGGGCTCCGGCAGCGCCTCCCGCGGGCCCCCGGCCTCGCTCCGCAGGCGGCGGCGGTTACTGATTAACCCCCCGCCGGCCCGGGGCCGCCCAAGATGAAGTTCGAGGGCGTCTCCGAGAGAGAGACGTGCGTCCGAAAAAGAGGGGGGACCCTGTCTCTGCAGACTAGAAACTTGGGGTGTCCGACCCGGGGCTGGGCACGGCGACGAGCATTCACTTAGCACCTACTGTGTGCCGGGCTTTACAAACCAGTCAGTCAGCATTAATGATCGATCATGTCATTGGACCCTCCCCAATGGGTCCTAGCTGAGGGTTGTAAGCACACGCTTCTCCGGGTGCGGGAGGACCGGAGCAGCTTAAAGCGCCGCCTGAGGGGATTTCGTCTGCTTTTGCGGGGTGGGGTAGGGTAAGACCGGGAATCTCCTTGGAATGGAGAAGAAGGCCTTGTATTGGACCACCCCCACCCCCAGGTCCAGCCCCGACTCGTATCAGTGAGTTATCTGAAACTGAAGTCCTAGAGAGTGACCTGGGGGCATTGATCGGCTAAAGTGACTTGTCCAGAGTCGCACACTGCCCTCAGAGGGCTTGAACTCAGCTCCCTGCCTGCCAGCTGCCCTCTCCGTTTGTTAGGTCTTGTTGCCTCTGTCTATGCACGCTCCTGACTCTGGAGTCGGAAGACCTGGGTTCAAAAGCTGCTTCTGACAATTACTACCTGTCAAGTCATCCCAGTCTCTCTGGGCTTTGGTGTCCTCAGCTGTAAAATGAAAAGGAAGAGTTTAGGATAAGCTTTCTGGACCCTTTGAGCTCTAGAACTATGGTTCCGCATGGGTGGATAGAGACTGTACCTGGTTTCATTGGTGTAGAAAACTCCCGATAACAATGCTTATCTCTGCTATAGCCTCAGAGAATTGATTAGCTTATTGATTTGTTTGGTTGGTTGTTTTTTTTTTTTTTTTTGGTGAGACAGTTGGGGTTAAGTGACTTGTCCAGAGTCACACAGCTAGCAAGTGTTAGTGCTTCAGGCTGGATTATGAATTTAGGTCCTCCTGATTCCAAGGCTGTAGCTCTATCCACTGCGCCATCTAGCTGCCCCAATTGATTAGCTTATTGAGAGATTCTGACTACACACAGACCATATATGTGGAGACAAGACTTGAATTGGTCACTCTATGTCAGGGGTGAGACTCGAACTCAGACACTATATGTCAGAGATGAGATTTGAGGTTTTTTTTTTTAATTGTGAATCCTTTATTAATATGAACCTCTTTTTCTGAGTTTAATTTTTCCTTTGGGTTTTGAGCACACATGGCTGTAAACTCTGCATGAAGATCAAAATCTATAGGTAAACAAAAGTACCCAGAGAATAAAAAATATATACAACAAATATTATATATTTCTTATGTCTATTAAGAATTCACTTTTGAAAACAACACTCAAAAAATTACACACTCAAAAAAATTTCCTTCCCTTAAAGCATGCAGTTTTTCTACAGATAGACAAGCTCTTTATCCCACTACTCAATGCTGCTTAGTTTGTGTCAGGGTGCGCCATTTTGGATAAAAGAGCTTATTTGTATATGTCCATATATAAATAACCTTGGTAGGGTCTCCATATTTTTCATAAAGGATTTCAGTTTACCAGTCCGGGAACTTTATTTGTGACTCCTTTTTGGCAAGATCAAGTCACTAAGGCTTAGAGGTGACTCTCTTGAGGTTTCAGTGAGTCAGATTCCTGGTGGGAATAAGAACAGGGGAGAAATAAATAAAGCTTTTAATCTTAGGAAACTTTTCTGAGTGATAGAAGATGGGTAAAGGGAGGAACCATGGGCATGAACTTTGGCACTGGCATTTCACCCCTGAAGTGACTTTGTACAATTTTTAAATGGGAAGTTTGTAGAATGACTTACGGTTTTCACTTTCCATGGAGTATGAAATACCTGAAGGTTAATCAGGATATTTCAGTCCCTGAGAGGAAGGCAATATTAATTTGGAGGGAGTGTAGCAGTTGTCATTTGTATGTAGGCTGTCTGTATTGATTGAATCCTTTTCTGATTGTCACCTTCTTTTGTGTAAAATGGTTACATGATTTTTAGAGAGATATTGGGATGTTCCAGACTCCTAGGTGGCTAAATCCTTGTTTTCTCAAGGAGCACCTTTGTTTTTCCTTTTTATTCTGTTGCTCTTTTTTATTTTAAATTTAAATTTTATTTAGTTTTAATTAATTGAAGTTGAAGTTTAGTTATTTTTAATGATGACTTATTTACAAATTTGAGGAGAAAATAGCCTGGGTTTGGAGATCAGGCGTAGTAAACAATTGATGCTGTTAAATAGTATACCAGTTTTATAAGGTCTTCTTGTGATAACATTTGATATTTATTGCAGTGTGTCAGTGTTGCTTGGGCAGCATTTGTTGCATCTCAGAAATATGATTTCATGATGTGGTATGATGCTAAATGCTTCATAGAATTTATATTAATCATTGTGATAATTATAAAGTATTACTTCAGTATTTGAGTTTCTCTAGAAGAAAAAACCTTTTTGTTCTTGCTATTGGTTGTGCTATGAAAAAATGAGATATTGACATGCTCCTTTTTGGAGGAAAAACTTTCTGGAATATATCCATATGCATGTTTTATTACCTGAGTTTTATCACATGATAGCATTTTAAGGAAAAAGAAGTTCGTCATAGATCTTGTGATTAGTAAATAATTCACATTGTAGTACCAAATGACTCTACATTTTATTAGAATAAACTTAATTTCAACAGTGTTTGAGATAGCTCTACTTTTTAGAAATCAGTGAATTTCTTATTAGATCATACAGTAATTTGTGAATCAGTGTCCTAAATTCATATGCTGCCTCTACTTTATTTATGAATCACTATTGATAGATGTGGTTTCAATGCTGAATTGATCATAGGTTTATAGGATTTAGAGCTGGAAGAGACCTTGGAGACAGTCTATTTCAAGTCCCTTATTTTATGGTAGAAGTGAGGCACAGAGACAACAGAGTGAGGTAGATAGATAGATGCTCAAGGTCACGGCAGGTGGTTAAGGAAAGAGAGCTGGGACTCAAACCAGGTCTTTTGAGGATAAACCCTGTTTTCTCTATACATCTAAACTGTTTTTCCTTTTCCCTCCAAACCTCACACATATTTTTAAAATGGCAAAATGAATATACTTTGGGTCTGTCCTTTTCATCCTATGTGATTCTTCATGTCTTGGTGTAAATTTGGTGTAGAAGAGCTATCCAATGTGCTAGAGGTAATTCCTCTTTAAAAAAAAAAATTCATCAACAGCAGTGTTGTGCTAGGAATGTTCCTATTCTTTTGTTGTCAGTACATAGGGGGCCCACCTCCTACTCCAGTCACATAATAAACGGGCATTATTTAGCATGCTCTGTGTGCCAGGCACTGTGCTATGTGCTGGGGGAAAACAAAAACAAAAATGAAACAGCCCCTGACCCCTCAAGGAGCTTACGTTATATTGAAGGACACATTTTCACGTATGATTATGTACAACTTACATACAAAACAAATACAAGGACATTTTGTTCTTTTTTGTTTTATTTTGTTTTGTTTTTGGTCAATTCTTTCAATTTGTCATCCTTAAGTAGACAAAGCATTTATTAAATGGTTTCTGTTTCCCAGGCCCTGGGATGAAAATACATGCAAGCAGGTAGCCCTTGTCCTCAATGAGCTTAATTGTAACATGGGGAGAGAGTACGTAAAGATGAGCCTGGTTGGGGGGGGGGGGGGGAGAGCATGTCCTGGAGGTCTGGTCCCTGATAGATGAGGTCAGCGTTCGCCTCTCAAAGCCAGGCCCGAGATTTTGGTTAGGAAGTAATTAGTAACACGTTTCCCTCTTATACCTATCATATGTCTTTCCATGTCTCTTTGTGTAATCTGCAATTTAAGTATCTTGAGATCCTGCATTTCGTGATTGGCAACCATATTATATTACTAGGAGAATATTAATGTTAAATGACTTTAAATCAGAGGTTCTTTACCTGAAGTCTTTCAGGGTGTCAGTGAACTTGTCTGGGAAAAAAATTGAGTCTTTCTTTTAGTGTAGTTGGTTTCCTTTGCAATTCTGTGTATTTTATTTTATGCATTTAAAAATATTTTGAGGAGTCCATAATGTTTTACCAGACTCTTAAAATGATCTGTGATGCAAAAAGGTTAACACACCTGTTTTAAGTTAATGTCAGGCTCATAGTCTAGGAATTTTCCTAGACTCTTCACCCTTTCTCACCCCACCGTATCCAAGCTGTTGAGCCAAGTCTGCCGATTTCACCTTTGCAGCATCTCCTGTTTTTGTCACCTTCTCTCCTCTGTGGTTGCTTCCAGTCTAGTGCAGGCCCTCATCACCTCACACTTGGACTATCAAAAGAGCCTGCGGATGAGTCTGCCTGCTTCAGGTCTCTCCCCACTCCAATCCATTCTTTATTCAGCTGCCAAAGTGATTCTCCTAAAGCACGTTCATGTCACCTTTCTACTCGATAAACTCCACTAGGCTCCCTTTTGCTTCTAGGATCAAATACAAAATACTCTCTTTGGCATTCAAAACCCTTTATAACCTAGCTTCCTGCTACATGTCCAGTCTTCTTACCCTTTATTCTCTGAAGAATACTCTTTGATCCAGTGACGTGGACCTCCTGGCTGTTCCAGGAACGAGCCACTCCATCTCTGGCTCCAGGCATTTTCTCTTACCTGTCCCCCAGGTCTGTAACATCCTTCCCCTCCTCTGCTCTGTTTGCTAACCTCCCTGGTTTCCAAAATCCCTTTTAGTGGAAGCCTTTCCCACCTCCTCTTAATTCCAGTGCCTTTCCTCTGTTAATTATTTCCTATTTATCCTCTATACAGCTTACTTTGTATATATTTGTATGTTATCCCCTCCATTAGTTTGTGACCTCCTTGAGGGCAGGGACTACTGGCCTCTTTTTGTATCCCTGACACTTAGCAGGATGCCTGACACTAGTATGTGCTTAATAAATGTTTGTTGATTGATGTCTTAGGAAAAAAACAAACAAAGGAATGGTTTAAAAAAATACATATGCTGATGGCTTTTCCCTTCTGAACAATAACTTATGTTTATATGGTGCTTCAAGATTTACATAGTACTTTCTTTACAGTTAGCTTGTGAGATAGGCCATACGTGTATTAATAGCTCCATTTTATAAATGCCAAACTGAGACTCAGGGTAAATGACTTGCCTAGTGTTGCACAGCCCTTGTCAGTAGTGACTGTCAAACCTAGGTCTCTAACTACTGGTAAATGGTTCTTTATAGTGTAACATCTTCCTTGGTGCCTACCTTCAATATTTGCTGAAATTATAAGTGTATGCTAACAAGCATTCAAAAACTTGTAAATGGTTAAAGTACAAATTAAATTTAGATCATTTAATTTTGCAGCATTTTTGAGAAGCAAAATTCTAGGAAAAAGAATATATACTTCAAGATTTATTGTGATATAATTAGAATACATACATATGTAAAATAAATCTTTGACAACTGAAAACTGATTTTGCTAAAAAATAAAAAACTTTTAATAAAACTATGAAAGTTTTTCTAGTAATTTTCACCTAAGCAGTAATTAAAATGCAAAAGTCAGTCTTATGAGTATCATTTAGTAGAATTGGATTTTCTCTTATAAAATTTAACTATATTATAATATTTGTAAATATTATGAATCACATAAGCAGATTATTTCTTCCCTCTACCCCACTCCCAAACAAAATATCTATAAGTACATGCTTTCATTTATCAGCCCTGCATTTGTTCTAGCATTCTGTTCATATATCGTTAATAAGCATTTGAAAGGAAATTCACTGCTTACAGTGTACAACTTTTACCTTGAATTTATGGAAGAATTTCCATTTACAAGAGCTGAAGGCATTTTTCAGTTGTTACTTTTATTTATTGGCACATCCGCTGAAGGATAGTAGTATAAATACATAAAATGTATAAATAATCTGTTTTCACAGGAAAATTGAAAGAGAATTAAATGAAAAATTGGTAACAGTTAAGGTTAGGATTCAATTTATAGGTGGCCTTTCTTTTGGATTGGCTACTTCTCTGAACTACCCTTCTTTGAGATCGACTCTTTGAAAATATTAAGTGGTGTTATAAAACTTTTTTACATCTGTAAGTACATTTGTATTTTAAGAAAGTGGAAGATTGGGTGATGACTATGAAAGATAAAGGTACACACCTGACTGAAGGTCCCCATGAACATTTGGAGACTGGATTGGTTCCAGTAAAGCAGGTCAATTTAATTCAGCAGTTATTAAGTTCTTTGTTTAAGGCACTGCACTAGGAAAGAATTCTGCCCTCAGGGGGTTTATATTCCCTTGGATCTGGATGGGTCATAATGTTTGCAAGGTTAGATTATTTATTCTTTGCCTCAAAAAGAGAATGTAGAGGTGTGTGCTGATTATCTCAGCATGATTCTCCTTGAAAACTGGACCAAGAATGAAAAGACCTGGCTTAAAATGCCAGTTCTGCCACTTATTAGCGTATTTGTTGTGTGATTTGGGAAAAAAATCTGACTCTGAGCCAGTTTCCTAATCTCTGAAACTGAGAGGATACTGTTATCCACACAGTGGTGTGGTGAGGACATATTGAATAATGTATGTGAAATTTCTTTGTAAAGTATAAAACACTATGCAGGGATTAAGTGTAGTGTGAGAAGAGTGATTCACACTCTTCCTACTCAAATTAATGTAAGCAGCAAAATGCTTTATGCTCAGAAATCTTTATTCGGTGAGAATGACTCTGAGTTACAGAATCAGTCAAATTTGTAAACTAAGTGTGAACATTACCCAGACACCTCTATTGAATCATTCAATCACAGATGTAAAATGAGTGCCAAGAAGTGAAGGGCTTCAAGCCTTAGGGTGAAGTGTATTGGGATTAGCTGAAAGAATTGTACAAACTTCTGGGCTTACATCAGAGAACAAGATAATACAAGTCCAATGCAGCAACAACTTTGAGAATTAAGCTTTGGGAACACTTTGAGGGGTCAGACCTTTGCACCTTTAACCAGAGGTCAGTGGTGGGGGGGGCAGGGAGTGGTAAGAGAGGGAGGATTGAATTTCTTGCCCCCTCTTTGACCAGGTCATCAAAGAGAGTGGACTAGTAACAAATAAGGCATCTAACAGGATGCTGAGCCAGGACAAACTAGGTCTGTGCTTAGGTAAAGCATCTGCAGAGTATGACCTCTTGGGGAGGAGAGAAGTTCAACTGCTCCACAAGGGCTGTGACCCTTGGGGCTCAGCAGAGAACTACACACACCTCAGGAAGACTTTCAGAGACTCTGGGAAGGGAGAAAAGAACTTCCATCCAGCCAGTGACTGTGAGGTACCCTTTTAACCATGAGTGGTCTCTAAGCTTCAGCCCACCTTCCCTTGGGCTCTCTTTGATTTTGTGGGAGAGTATGTCACAGACTTGTGAGACAGAATTTTTGGTACAAGCTATTTTTTTTTTTTTTACGTTGCCACCTAGCTACTCCTAGCTGTTATCTTCAGGCTTATAAATTTAAGCATAGTAGAAACAACGAAATTCAACATAGAAATATAAATTAATACTGTAATGAAAGTATTCTTTATTCTGAAATGAAGAATGGATTTGGAAAACAAATGCTAAAAGGACCCATAGGATGATAAAAAAGACAAATGAGGTAAGGTAATTGCACTTTGACCTATCGAGAAAATATTGATGTTTGAGGTGTGTTTTGGAGGTGCCTCTTTGTCAGATGCAGGCATATCAGAAGTGCTGTGGGAAAGAGCTAACAAAGAGCATTTAAATGATAAATATGTGGGAACTGACCTGTGATTTCACTTGTGTGGGGGACTCTGGCTGTAGAAGTTCCCACTGAAACTTCTCTGAAAGTTAAGAGTTTTACAGAGTGTTTTGGAGCTCTGAGGGCTTGAATGTCTTGTCCAGAGACACACAGCCATGAGGTGTTGACAGATGAAATTTGATGAAATTTGAACTTGGAGGTCATCTTGCTTGCTCCTGTGCTGTGTATGAGGTTTCTCCGTTATGCAGTTTAATAAACAAAGAATAATCATAAGTATACCTGAAATTACAAATGCTTTCAGAATATTTTAGCTTTGAAAAAGAAGTTACATTGCAATCAGAAGCTGTGGATGGCTCTCTTCAGCTCTCGTGGGCTCTGTTGATCTGGGTGTCTGCATCAAATTAGATATCAGTATGGCTGCCAGCTTGCCTTACTGGACCGGGTAAGAAATGGGACAAGTCAAAGTTCCTGGGCTGAGCAGTGGTGGGATCAGACCATGAGTAGCCCCTGTACTTCCAGCGGGTGAGATGGAGAGACCCAGTATTTTTGTTTTATTTTTTTAAGGGCAGCAACAACAAAATACTCATATCCTGTAATCTAAAACATCCTTCCTTTGATTTTTCTAAACACTCAAGCTATTGTATCACCTTCTTGTTATACCACCTTTACTACCAAATTCCTAGAAAGAATGATTTATACCTGGGTTCACTTCATTGTTCGTTTACTCCCTCCTCATCCTTTTACAATTTGGCTTCCATTCCTACTGCTCTACTGAAACTGTTCTTTTCTAAGATACTAAGGATCTCCTAATCATGGCATTTAGAAGTGAAATTGGCCTTATAGTTATGGTAGGATGGTAGAATTAAGATTGGAAATGAATTTAGAGGTCATTGAGACGTAAGATCATGGATATAAGGTTAGCATTTATACAGTGCTTTATTTAAGGTTTGTAAAGTGCTTTACAAGCGTCTCATTTTATTCTCACAAGGATCCTGGGAGGATTCTCAAAACAACACTGTGAAGTAGGTGCTGTTATTATCCCCATTTTACAGGTGAGGAAACCTAGGCACACAAGTTGAGAGACTTGCCCAGGGTCACAAGCTAGTAAATGAGATCAGATTTGAATTCAAGTCTTCCTGACTCCATGACCAGGACCTTATCTTCCATACCATGTAGCTGCGTCATATGGAGCTGGAAGGGACCAGAGAGATCATTTAGCTCAGTTGAAGAAACTGAGGCCTAAAGAGGAGAAATGGTTTACCCAAGATCACATAGGGAGTAAGCTGGAATTTGAATCCAGGTCTGTGTTCTTTCTACTATGCTGCACTTCCTCTTGTGACTTAGGTTTCCATGGAAGGTTAAAATGTATAAAACGTTTCCTCACAACAGTCTTAAGCAGGTAAAGCAAGGATCAAGAGGCTCATTTTACAGATGAGGAAATAGGTCCAGAGTGTTCAGTGATATGATCAGAGTCACACAATGAGTGGGTGATGCAGCTGGGACAGGACCCCAGACCCTCTGGTCTGACTGCCTCATGTACAGATGAGGAGATTGAGAGGAAGATGGATCATAGCTGGGATTTAATTTGGCTCTGCCAAAGCTGCCTTCTCCTTTCATCATGCCAAAGGTGTTTTCTCTGTCCTTTGATCATCCGTGATATTTCTCAAGCATCTGACACGTGAATAGGACGAAGGAAAGAAGTATTTGTGCAAAACGCTGTGCCAGGACTAGTGATATAAATGAAGAAGAAAGGCAGCTGTGCTCAGGGCATAGGAGTGCTTCCTTTCCAAGTCACATGGAAGCCAAGCCCCCTGTGGTCCTTCTGGTGCACTGACAGAGTGCGCGGTGATGCATGGTAAGACTGCATAGATTTCGAATGCTGCACCACTTAACAGTGCCGGGGACTTTGGTGAGGATTTTCTTTTCTGATTCTTCGTTATCTGTGATTGCAGAGAGTAGTATGAGGGCCAGAGCTTCTCTATATTTTCTCCTGGCTTAGAAAGGGGGAGGGGAGAGAGGAGGTGGCACTGCTCTTCAGAACTCCTGGGCTCAGGAACTGGGTTTGTCACAGTTGGGGTTTGGGGGGAGGTGGTGGTGGTTTGACCTTCCCAGTACCTGCCTGTCCCTGTCCGTTTTTCTTGATACTTCCTGTTTTTTTGACTTCAGTAACACTCCACTCTGCTGGTTCTCTGGTCTCTGGTCATTTGTTTCTTGTTACCTCCTCCAGGAAGTCCCCTGATGCTCTGTGCTCAGCTCTCTTTTCTCTCTCCACTGTTACCTTCGGTGATCGTGGTGGGTCCCCATAGGTTCATTTTTCACCAATGTACATAGAATTATCAAATCTATATCTGTAGCTCTTATCTTTTCTTCCCAAAAGTTTGCTCAGCATTTCTACCCGATTTTCCCACTAGTACTTCAAACTTAGCAGGTCTCAAACTGAACTTATCACCATCTCTCCCTTAACTTGCCCCTCCTCTTTTAGAACATTTTTGTTATGAAACTGACAATCAACAAGCATGAACAAAGGACAGAAAAAAAAAAGATTGGGTACGAACCACAAATCTGTTATCTATAGCTTTTTTTTTTAGTAACATATTTAACATCATGGTATCTATGACTCTTTCTGAACCCTTGTACTGCATGCTTCTATAAATTTAAAAAAAAAACTTTTGTTAATGCTGTTTTCTTTTTTCCTTCTCCCCCACCAACTTCATTTAAGGGAATCCCCTCTTATTAGTATTCCCAGGTTTCTTTGCATCTGCCCCTTTCCTTCTTAGAGCATGATAATGTCTCATTACATTTATATACCATAATTTGTTCAACAATTCCCCAATTGTCAGGTACCCACTTTGCTCTGAAGAATATGCACATTGGAGAAGGAAATGGCAAACTGCTCCAGGATCTTTGCCAAGAAAACCACATAGACAGGATGGTCCATGGGTTCACGAAGAGTCAGACATGACTGAACAACCAAACAGTGATGACACCAGATGTGCAATTTAGTGAATTCTTGGGTATGGTTTCAAATTGCTTTCCAGAGTTGGTTGGAACCCTTCATAGCTTCACCAGCAGTGCATTAGTGTTCCTGAGTTCCCACAGCCCCTGCAACAATTAGTTTCCTTTTTTTATTGTCTTTGTCAACGTGCTGGGTATGAGGTAGAACCTCAGATTGTTTTAATATGCATTTCTCTTATTAGTAATTTGGACCATTTTTTAATGTGGCTGTTGATAGCTTGCATTTCCTCTTTTGTAAACCTCTTGTTTCTTTTGAAAATTTATCTATTGGAGAATGATTCTTGTTCTAATCTGTTTTATTCTATATATCTTGGATGTCAGACGTTGATCAGAGAAATTTGTTGCAAGGATTTCCTTCCTAGTCAACTCTTTGATTTTGGTTATACAAAAGTATTTCAGTTTTGTGTGATCGCAATTATTCATTTTAATTTTTTTTGTCTTGGTTAAATAAGCTTTTTTTTTTTTTAAAGGCAGTTGGGGTTAAGTGACTTGCCCAGGGTCACACAGCTAGTAAGTGTCAAGTGTTTGGTCTGAGGCCAGATTTGAACTCAGGTCTTTCTGACTTCAGGGCTGGTGCTTTATCAACTTTGCCACCTAGCTGCCCCAAATAAACTTTTTGAGAGTAAGGATTGTTTCAATGATTATATTTGTAGCACCAATGTTCAGCATAGTACCTGGTATATAGTAGGCACTTAAGAAATGAGTATTGATTTATTTTTATCCCATGTTTGTTTAGAAACTTAGCCTGGGATATCATTAACTGGGGGGCTGGCTATGTACCTTGATACAAGTTGGAGCTGAGATCCTCCTGGCTTGCGTGCCGTTCACTGGAGATCACTCTGGTTTCAGGTCTTCTTGGTAGGACCCTAACCAGAACAATGTGCAGGCTTTGGTCGTTATGCAGTCTAGGCCATATGGAGGAGTTGACTGGTGTTTCCTGTTGGCTTTATTATTCATTGCTTCATCTGCTGTTCTTTTACATCTTTGATGAGGACTTTTTTAGGAGAGCTAGGTTCATCTGTAGCCTTTCATGTCACCATCTTTGCTGGAAGTCCCACAGATTTTTACTTTATATACAGTGTATCAGAAATGTGGCCAATGCAACTATTATCCATATTTATTTTAAGTAAGTGTTGCTTTGCCAGTTGATACCACGAGCCATGTAATTTAAATGTGAAGTGGCAGCAAAGTGGAAATGGGAATAAAGATGGAAGGGCAAGAGAAAAATTGGAGAAAAAGACACAGAAGGAAGAAAGGGAAGTACTGGTAAGTTTACTTGGCCACAGAGCTCAGTCTAAGTTTCTCATTTGAAAAATAAGTTGAAGATGATAAAGCATAAGAGAGTTGTTTTTGGACGATAATCTTCATTTGTGTGAGGAAGACCACTACTTTTTTAACAACATTTTTTAAAACCTTTTCTTATATCCCCTTTCTGGTTACTTTAGTATAGGATGTATAAAAATCTGTTTTTATAAAAGTAAAAGAAAAAAACTTAAATTCTTTTTAAATATTAAATAATTTACATAAATAAGTGTATGAAAAATTTAAAAAACATTTTGAGTTAAAGCACATAAATGTTATTATATATTTGGATTTGTTACACTAGTTATATAACCTTTTGAGAAGTTATGTAAGCAAATCCTAACAGGTCATTCATTCACCAACTCTGGTTCACTTTCTTGTCACTGTTCCTTGACACTTGGTACAAGTGTCAATCAAGTGTTAAAGATTTGGTTAAAAAATCACTCATGAATAGTTACTGTTAGATGCTCAGTATTTCATAATGCTAAAATATAAGACTAAAGTAGAACTATCTGAGAAATATTTGCTGATGAACTTCAAAAGAAAGTTATGCAACAAATTAAGCATTTATTAAGCACGTACTAAGTGCTAGGCATTTAGGCACTGTGCTGGATGCTGGACATGCAAAGAACAGAAATGATACAGCCCCTGTCTTCAGAAAACTTTCTTATTTAAAAAAATTGGTTTTCTCAACTTAAACACCAAATAAAATGGGTATTTGCATATACATTGTAGAACAAAAAAAGAAGGTTGCATTTGAAACTACTTATCTTTGTCATGGACAGCTTGCTTTTATTTTTAAGTGTATAATTTTAACCGATAGCTTTCAAAGCTGTTCTGCTTGTCTGTGCTAATTTCTGGCCTCCAAAAAGTTGCCTCAGTGATACTCTTAACTTTTTTCCTTCTTTGTTGTCTTACGCCTTTCCCCCATGAATTCCCACTCCATTGGAGGGAATGACAAATACTCAGTCAAGCAAAACAGATTCCCATATTGGCTCTGTCTGAAAATGTATGTTTTTTACTCTATCTTGAATCCATCACCTGTCTGTCAAGAGGTAGATAACATGTTAGAATCATAATTGGTTATTGTATTGATCAGAGTTCTCAAGTCTTTCGAAGTTGTTTCAAAGTGTGCCTATTTTCTCATAACCCTTCTAACAGTTGTCATTTTATATTTTTATCTCTTTCAAATCTTATGGTTCTGAGATAGAAACTCAGAATTGCTTTAATTTGCATTTTCTCTGATTATTAGTGAATTAGTGAATTTAAAATTAGTGAATTTTAAAAAATGCTTATTGATAGCTTGGATATTTTTTCCTTTGAAAAGTATCTATTAATATCTTTAATCATTTATCTAGCATGGAATAACTCTTGTTCTTATATATTTTAATTAGTTCCTTACATTTCTTGTATATGAGACCTTTATCAGAGAAACTTGCTGCAAAGCTTTTTTTCCTAGTTATCTATTTCCCCTCCAATTTTAACTACCTTGGTTTTGTTTGTGCAGAAACTTATAACCAGAATTGCCTATTTTGTCTTCTGTGATCTCCTTTATCTTTTGTTTTATCATAAACTTTTTTTCCCCTACTCATAGACTCAAAAGTAATTTTTCCCTGGCTCCTCTAATTTGTTTAGGATACCATATTTTATATCTAGGTTACATATCCATTTGGACCTTACATTGATGTATAGGTAGTAAGACCAGGTTGCTTTGAAGTTTAAGTAGCTTATATTTTATTGACTTTTGAAGTATAATAGTCTAGACCAGGCCTCAGACTGCCCAGGACCAAATTTGGGAGCCCTGTCACAAAGATTAAGAAAAAAAAAGTTCATCAAAATCAGCTAACATCAGCTATTTCTGACAGTCTATGAAATATACCCATAGGACCCCCCCCCCCCCACCCCAAACCTCATCAAGGAAGGGAGAGGAGTTAATTTTCTCAACATCTCTTAGGAGCTAAGCTTGGCCATTAGAATTAACTAGCATTGATTCATTGTATTGTTTTACCTTTTTTTACATTGATGCACTTATTGCATATGTGATCTCTTGGTTCTGTTACTTCACTCAGTATAAGTTCATATAAGTCTTCCTGTATTTCTCAGAATTCTTTATATATATTTTTTCTTACAATGCAATAAATATACTCAAGATATTCCTATGTAATTTCATAAAAAACAAAATAAAATAATTTCATATTTATTAGAATAAACATTTAGAATTCTAAGAAAAATATCTGTATTACATTAACTTATTTTAATTTGGATTAGCTTAAATATTGGTTTGAATTTTTTAAAGACAATTTAAAGGTTTACTTTGTTTTGTGATAGTGGTTATATTAGTACAATATGGAAAAAAATATCCCTCAAGTATTCATGATGCTCCTAGGTTTTAGAGATAGAGGTGAGTCTAGAGATGATTTTGCCTAATTTTCTAAAATTACAGATGAGAAAAACAGGTTCATAGAGGTAGAAGTGATTTACCAAAGTCATAGAGGTAATAATGGTGGAGCAAAGGCTAGAACCAAGTTCTTCTTACTCCCAAGTTGTTGCTCTTTTCATTATAAAATGATCTCATGTAACCTGTTGCTTTGGAGATGGATCATTTTCCTTTGATTTTATAGTTTAATTAACTTGTGATGATTGAAAAATTATCTTATTTTGATTTTGGATATGGCTATACCATTACTATGGAAAATTATTATAATACATTTATCAAAATAATTGCTTTAACATGCATATTATATACCTTTCTAAAACTGAAGAATTTGTAGATTGTGAATACGATGTGCTTTGAGAGTACATTAAATAAGTGTACTTTTTGTAAGAAAAGTTCATAAGATTATCACTCTGAAAGGAACCTACCCCATCTAATCTAATCCTCTCATTTTTATAGATGAGGAAACTGAGGCTTATAGAGATTAACAAAGGTCATACAGGTAGTAAACATTAGGGCTAGGTAGGATCAGAACCCAGGTTCTCTGATTCCACAGTCAGTGCTATTTACCAGTCTTAACATGTATTCTTTCTTATGTAGAGTTCCTGAATTTGCTTTAATTCATGTCCCTAATCCAAGGCTTTTTGATTTTAAAGAAAGAAACATTTTTTTCCCCAAATGATTACCTTGTAGGGGCAGCTGGGTGGCTCAGTGGATAGAGCTCCGGCCTTGGAGTCAGGAGGACCTGAGTTCAAATATAACCTCAGACACTTGACACTTACTAGCTGTGTGACTCTGGGCAAGTCACTTAACCCCATTGCCTAGAAAAAAAGAAAAAAAGAAAAAAGATTAAATTTCATTTAAGGTATCTTTGCCATTTTTAATTTGGAAAAACACATCCATATCAAAACAATAGTGATTACTCTGAAACTTATTGAATGTTTTCTTTCTTTAATCTGTAGAATTAAAGCATCAAAATTGTGTGAAATTCGTCCATTGGTGGCACAGATGTCACCTGGAAGTGTGGTCTGGTAGAAAGTGTACTGTGTTTTGAGTTTGGAGGCTTGGTTCTTTTTATAGGATCATAGAATTTAAGCTGGAAAGGACTTTAGAACTCTTTGCCTTAATTTGCAGAGGCAGAAAGTGGTATACAAAAAGGTCAGATGCCTTGTTTGAGATCATGTATCTGGGGTATGAGTCACCTTCATCAGAGTCACCCCCTAAATAAGGGGGATGGATGGACTAGAGGATCCAACTCTGAAATTCCCTGATTTTCTGAAATAGGTTTACTAATGAACACCTCTTCAGTTACAGAAATGGAAGGAAAATTTCACATCTAGGGATCAGGAATAATTCTTCTTAAAATATTACATTATTCCATGTATTCTTGTGTGGTAAGTATGCTTTATGGCCTCTAAAGAAGAAACTAGATTATATGAAGTGAATAAACTGAGTCCTTGTGGAGTCATTTTGAGACTGTGGCAGGGCAATTTAGATTATGTGAACTGCCATTCTCTTGCTTATTTATCCACTCTGAAGGGTCCCCATAATCCCCTATATCTGCATAGAAAGCATGGAGGCACCTTCTCATATCTCTGGTGCCAGGTTTGGTCCTATAATTTCCTTTCTTTTCTTTTTTTTAAAACTAATGTGAGCATTTCCCAAATTCATTCAGAAAAGGAATCTTCACTAGGAACAGCTTGGGTTGTTTTGTGTGTGTGTGTGTGTGTGTGTGTGTGTGTGTGTGTGTTTTGGTGAGACAGTCGGGGTTAAGTGTCAAGTGTCTGAGGTCAGATTTGAACTCAGGTCCTCCTTACTCCAAGGCTGGAGCTCTATCCACTGCACCACCTAGCTGTCCCCTGCTTCTAATTTTTTTCCATTTTACTTTTTTTAGTGTCATCATCACTGTACCATATGTGGTTTCCCCTTCCTCCTCCACCTACTTCCCCACCACCCCCATATATCTATCCGTTTAGAGCTTATTGTGGTATATGGTGTGAAATAACTGATTTAAACCAAATTTTGGCCCCCCTGCTCTCCAATTTTCCTAGCAGTCTTTTTTTTTTTTGGCTAGGCAGTGGGGTTAGTTGATTTGCCCAGGGTCATACAGCTAGTAAGTGTTATGTGTTTGAGGCCAGATTTGAACTCAGGTCCTCCTGAATCCAGGCTAGTGGTCTATCTACTGCGTCACCTAGCTGCCCCCTAGCAGTCCTTGTTGAAGAGGACTTAACATCCTTACTCAGATATTGGGCTGTGCTGCTATCTCTTTGCTTCTGGATCTGATTTACTTAATCTGTTCCACTGATCAACATTCTATTTTTTTAGTAGTACCAAATAGTTTTAATAATGACTGTTTTATAGTATAACTTTACTTCAAAACACTACTGATATTACCAGGCTCCCATCCTTTCCATGACCTCTTGTTCCTCCAGAGGAGTATTATTTTTTCTCTTCTTAAGACCATCTTTTGAATACTTGGCTTGTTATGGCACTGAATCTATAAGTAATTTTATTGTCATGTGTATTACATCGGTATGCCCCAGCCATGAAGAAACTCTCTTTAATTATTTAAGTCTGTCTTTTTGTGAAAGGTATTTTGTAGTTGTCTTCATATAATTCTTGTGTGAATCTTGGTAGCTAGACTCCCAGATAGTTTTTGTAGTTATTTTGTTTGGAATTTATTTTTCTATCTTTTCCTGCAACAGGATTTAGTGACTGTCTATCAAAGTTGAGGGGCATAGAGCAGTTCAACATAGGAGACTTGGTGGCCACTACCACGTTTCCTGAAGTCAGAAGAAGGGGCAGACTTAAGGGAAAATATAGTAACTTGGTTTTGGATGTGTTGAGTTTGCAGGGAAGGGGAGGAAAAATGTAAAATGATGGAGGGAATAGCAGAGTCAAGTCAAGGTTATTAAAATGTTTAGGAGATTTGGTCATATTTCTTGTCAGCAAGGAAGGAACGAGTAAAAGGAATTGGGGAAAAAAATCTGCTGGAGGGATTATTACAGTGAAAGGTGGTTTTGTTGTACTGGCTAGAGCTGGGGCCTTGGAGTCGGAAAGAGTTGACTTTTTATCAACTCATTGACCTGACAGGCTAGTTCAGGAACCATGGGGGCATATCACTTTAGTTCGGTATTATATCCCTCCCTTGATGAGGCAAGAAAAACAAAACCCATTACAAATATTAAAGGTGATGCAAAATAAATTTCTGCATTAGGTGTGTCCAGTAGCAAAATAAAGAGAAGAAAATATGCTTCAGTGTGCCATCTGAGTTCATTGCTTTTCTCTCTGGAGGTGGATAGCATGTTTCATCATGAGTCCTCTGAAATTGTGCGTGGTCATTGTGTTGATCAGAATTACACATCTTTCAAAGTTGATTATCTCTAAAATGTTGTTATTGTATAAATTGTTCTGGTTCTTCTCAGTTCACTTTGCATCATTTTGTACAAGTCTTCCCAGACTTTTCTGAAACCATCTCTTTCATCTTTTCTTACAGCACAATAGTATTCCATTATATTCATATACCATAACTTACTTGGCCATTCCCAATTGATATATGCCCAGGGTTTGGTACAGTGCCTGGCACATAGTAGATGCTCAATAAATGTCTATTGACTGACTGACTGACTGAAATAGGAATACAAAGCAATTTACCACAATGAATTAAACCAGCTTCACAAAATAGGTTGAAGTTTAGAATGGATACTTTTCTGAATTAGGAAGAATAATGTTGTGGTAAATTTTTGGGAGAAAAATTATCAGAACAGTTCACAGCATAGGGTTGTACATATAGTATATGCTCTAAAAATGGTGGTCAATTTGGATTGATCAGTGATAATGCCAGTAGTGCACTGACAGGGGATTTTGTAGATACATACAGTTTCAAAATAAATGACCTGATTCCTTCTCATAACATTTTAAGTACAGTGAGAAAACCATGGAGGTTTTTGTTTTGTTTCCCTTTCCAGGGCAGAAGAAAGCAGTTCTGGACTGGATTTAAGAAAAGAAACCCATTTTCTGAAGGGTCATGGGAATGGTCTGATAGAACTCCACTAAGTCTTTCATGAAAGGACAATAGGAGATGAATTAGGACATTAATTTGAAACAGGTGGTACTCAAACCTCCTGGTGTATGTGAACTTTAGAGTGATTGTATATTGGACAGCTATAGCCAAACCTCCCATGACCCATATCCATGATTCTATGGTTAGAGTTGGGAAGCTCTAAATCAGTGGTATCACAATTGATTTAGAAAAACCACACATTAACGTTATTTGTGTTGTGTTGTATTGTATTTTTATTTATTTTGTTAAACATTTCCCAATTGCTTTTAATCTGGTTCCCAGCTAGGCAAGTTTGACATTTCGGCTTTGACTACTCGTAATGTATTAGCTAGTATCAGGGGAGGTCAGGGAACTTAGTCTTGCCCATAATTTATCCCAGTAGGGCCTTCACCAATGTTTGGAGCTGCAAGGAGTATTATTAGAACTTGTAGTGAAATCATAAAACCCTGTCTCTTATTAAGGGGTCCCTGTGTTGAGCTCCAACAAGACTTGAAAGATAGAGCTGTGTATTGGCCATGATAGCCATCTTCAGGTATTTGAAGGGCTGTATTGGGAACGACTTGTTCTGATTGGCCGCAGATAGCTGAGCAGTGGGTGGAAGATGTAAAGAGGCTAACATAGGCTGGATGAGGAAAGTCGTCTTACCAGACTTATCTAAAAGTGAAATGGGCTACCTTAGGAGGCAGAGGGTTCTTCTGCACTTGAGGTGAAAGCTTCTTGTTGAGAATGTTTCAGAGGGAATTCTCAGTGAGAACCCAGTTGAATTGTGGCCTTTGAGATTCCTAACTCAGTATAGTTGGGGTCTTTTCTTTCACACAGTATGTGATACTCTTTCCTCTTTGCTCAAGTAATCTGTTTCTCATACGAGTATATTCATTCCCTTTAACCCTTTTCCTGTTTGTTCTAGTGCTTGCCTTATTTGGGGGAATAGGAGACTGAGGTGGGTAAAGTTTGTCCTATGCACCCTTGCTTACTTCCTTTGACCTTCTTTACTCCTTGTAAAATGAGGGGATTGGATTGTTCTAGGAGCCATTCCATTTCTAACATCCTATGATATCCTAATAAAATACGTTTGATACACACTGGAAGGGACCGCAGGAGCTACCTAGTTCAACCTCCTTATTTTGTCAGTGAGGAAACAAAGGCCTAGGAGATTAAGTGACTTGTCCAAGGTCACACAAGTGTTAAGTGTCCTAGTGGGATTTAATCACAGGTGTTCTGATTCCAGAGCCATTGAGTTCTTTTTTCACCATGTGTTGCAGGCTCATCGTGAAGAACTAGGAAAACTTAGGTTTGATTTCATGGTAACAAGAACTTATTGTTTGTGTAATGAAAGTAAAAAACAAAACAGCAACCTTTTACTCAAGCTTCTCTGTTCTTAATTTATGCAAATATTGTGACTTTTCATGTTGGGGATGCATAAGGCTATTTAAAAGCAAAAAACAGGTTCACAAAATGAGTGTAGTATAAATAAGAATTTATGGTAGTTTCTCTACATTTTGTATCTTGGACTACTATGAATTGTTCAGAAATGCAACATTCAACCCAAAATGAATTAATGAACTAATTTGTTTTTCATTGTTGAAGGAAGATAATTAGTATTTTATAGTTCTTCTTATTAAATTTGATTTATTTTTGAGACACTGGAATGAGTTACTTGGGAAATTCTCCTGTCTACCCTTTTCTGATTTTGGTTCTTCTTTCCTGCTATTGCATGTTTACTGCATATTGGTATGCTTATATGAGGAACCTTTGTTGAACCTTAATGTAAAAACACAATGTTACCACTGTAGCCTTGGGAAGCAAGAATCTTAAATTTGTTGAATAGCAATGCTATTATTTTTTACTTTGGATCTTTACATGAAAAACTTGGGATACACTCTTTAGTTCTCAGAAAACTTAAAAAGTTTTGGTTTTGGGCAGCAGTTTTATTTTGCAGATGGAGAAACATTGCACAATAGTTTAATTGACTTGGCAAGGTCATATATTATAGCAAAGCCAGAATTAGTATTCTGCTTGTATCTCTCTGTTTACTCCATTAACTTATTTGTATTCAGTTTAGTAGGAAAATGTACTACCATCTCTTTCAGGTTGTTGTTGCTTCAAAAGATAAGAAATCTTGCCTTTTTTTTTCTATTTTTCATACTTAAATATTAAGCCATTATCTATTTGTTCTTATTTGTTTGATCTTTATAATTTTATCCAGGTAAAAATGTGTGGATTTATCTTAATGCTAACTACCTGCTTCTTCTCTTTTTTTTTTTTTTAGGGTGTTATATAATGAGGCTTTTACTATGGCTAATGACCCCTTGGAAGGTTTCCATGAAGTAAACTTGGCTTCTCCTACTTCACCAGATCTTCTTAGTGTGTATGAGCCAGCAACTCAGGAGCAAACTACCTCACCAAGTGTTATCTACCGGCCATATCCTCTGTGCGCAACACCTGTTCAGCCCAACACCTTAAATGTTTCTGACCTTCCTACACAACCTGTTTATTCGTCTCCCAGACATTTAAATTGTGGAGAAATATCGGGTATTAGGTAGGTAAATAAGAATACTTTTATTTGAACTTTTATCAAATACAAGGACAGTCTTGAGATATTACATTTTAGATTTGCATTTTCTAAAGCATTACTGTGAAGCTTAGATAGAAAATTGGACCACCTACTCAGAAACCCACAAATTAAAATCCATACCATACTGTATTTTTACTTACTTTGTTAAACATTTTCCAATTATATTTTAATCAGATTATGTAGCAGACTTTAACCTACTTCTGATCTAAAGAACAGAGAATTATCTGTGTAACTTTTATAAAGTCACATGTAAATATGTTAGCCGAATTCTAGTGTTACTGTGTTTTACGTGGTCAAAATACGAGGACATGTTGTTTTTGTGTGTTAAATTGTGTATTTAAAATTGTACTTTTTCCTTTACAGCATCCATATTGCAGACTCATTACCTTGTTCCACCTCTGGAGTCACAGCTGGTTTAACTAAACTGCCATCCAGAAAGGATAGCAACAGTGCCGAGAGAGAATTTTTACAGGATGCTACAATAACAGAGATTTCTGATGGCAATGATGATTTTTTTGGATTGAGTACTGACAGTCTGTCTCGTTTACGGAGCCCATCTGTTCTAGAAGTGAGGGAAAAGGGTTATGAAAGATTAAAAGAAGAACTTGCAAAAGCTCAGAGGGTAAGGAAAAAAAAATCTATCCTTTTTTCTTTGATACGACACTCTCAGTTATTCATGTTGATGAGCAGGGGACAATGTGGTAGATCTTTCACAAAGAAAAGTCAATATAGTCTTGTACTTACTCATTTTCTTTGTACTTGGTAGGCAGTGTTTGGGAGAACTTCAGACTAGCTTGATGTCGGACCTGGATGTTACAGAGAGATTACTCCCACTTGATTGATTGAGTAAATATTCATGTGATATGGATTTAGTCGGTCAGAAAATTGTAGGAATTGTTCAGTCTTAGTTCTTTAGATCTGCAGTGTTTTTAAAATTTGTAATATTTTCAGTGTTCAGACTGATTTGAATTTTCTAGAATTTGAGCATGGCAACTTTTCCTTAATAATCTGCTTCCATTTCCTTTTACTATTTAAGATTTCTTCTGTGTTACGAGTAAACATTTTGTTCCTAAATTGGTGTCCATATTATGTGATGATGTGAGATTTCAATAGATTGTCTCCCTAGTTTTTATTCTTGATCAGATTTAACAGTGCTGCTATACTTTGTCCATTTTGCAGTTCTCCATTTAGTAGTTTCTTTCCTAATGGACGTTAATTTCTTTTACTTTGATTTTAGATTTTTTTCCTACATTTATTTCAAAAATGTGTGAGATAGTTGTGTTTGCTACTTTCTGGAATGGTAGAAAGAACACTGGACTGAGAGTCTGAATTCTGTTCCTGACTTTGCTATTAATGAATTGTATGATGTTGGTAAAAAAGTCACTGAAGCTCTGAGCACTAGGCTGCTTCTCACACTGTCAGTTATGGACAGGTTTTGATCTCTGTCATAGAAGGGAGGTCCTGTACTGCTTAGATCAGGGGTTCTTCATCTCAAGTCAGTCCATCATTTAGGTCCATCTACCCACTTCGGTTGGAGATGATAAAGTAGTGAGATTACTAGTCGCAAATGTTGAATCCTTTCATAGCTAATATAATCATGTTCTTGTCCATAGAATTTATAACCTTTATCACTAGTCTTACCTAACTCGATTTCTTAAATACGGGGATGCAGGGAGCATTTTGTAAAACTATAAAATCATAGCCTCCTAGGGTTGGAAGGTACTTCAGAGGTATTCTAGTCCAACCTGTTATCTGATTGAAAAAAAAATTATACCTACTCTATATCCTGTTTTTTTCTCTGGACTTAAACATGCTTTTAATAGTAACATTTTTATGTTAATACTTTTTAAAGTTTGTGCTTCACATATTTGAACCTCACTGCAATGCTTTGAGGTAAGAATTATTATTCTCAAATAAAACTTAATTTAAGGAAACAAGATTATTATCACAATTTTGCAAACAAGGAAACTGACTCTGTAAGGTTAACTGTCTTGCCCCTGGTCATCCCAGGGGCCCAAGTGTCAGGTGGGATTTGAATGTTGATCTTCCTGCCTCCATGCCCAGGGCTCTTCACTGTGCCACTCTGTTTTCCTTCAACCTTTCATTCTCCTCATGAGCCTTCTTGGGACACACTCAGATTTCTCGGTGTTCTACTTAAAAGGCGTCTCAGATCATAGCACACGATTATAGATTTATCTGGTCAGAGCAGAATTCATTAGCATTTTTACATCCCTTATTCTGCATACTCTTTTTCTTTTGATGTGGGACGAGATTGTAATAGCTTTTTTTGCCTATTGCATAACATTGTGAAATAATACTGAGTTTGTACTATACTAAATCCTCCAGGTCTTTTTTGAATGAACTGTTGTCTCTTAGTACCTCCTCTATCCTCCTTGTGTGGTTGATTTTTTTTAAACTCAGCTGTAATACTTAATTTACATTTGTCCTAATTACCATTCATCTTCTTAGATTTAGCCCATCATTATAGACTATCAAGATGTTTTTGGATCCTGCTTCTGTCATCCAATCTCATAATTATCTCCCACCCCCACCTTTGTGTCATCTGCATTTTTGATAAGCATACTCTCTGTACCTTCATCTAAGCCACTGATAAAAATGTACAGAACACAGAACTGATCTCAATTGCATTCGACTTCTAGTTTGGCATGAATCCATTTATTAATTGCTACTTTTTGGATGTGATCATACAAACATTTATGATACCAGTTAATTATAACATCAGCTGGTCTGTCCATCTTGTCTACAAGGGTATGATTAGAGTCCTTGTCAGATGCTTTGCTAAGTTACAGGTATACTATGTCTATGGCATCTCCTTGATCTAACCACGTCCAGAAAAAAGATTTGTTTGATATACCCTTTTAATGATGAGTCTGTGGTCAACTTACTGTTTTTGTTCTATCTTTCCAGTCTGTGTATTACTCTCTTTGATCAAGAAAGTGGAGGCAAAAAAAAAAAGTTGAGGCGCTATGTTCTCTCTCTCCAGTATGTTACCATTGTCCCATCTACCAAAACTGCTGCTTTGTTCTGTTCTTCTGTTCCTTCCCTGATCTTCCCAGTAACCTTTCCAGTAACCTGAACTCTTTGAGTTGTGTTTAATGGTCTCGGATCATTCTGAATATGACCCATCCTCACACTGTACTCAGAGGTCCGTGCAGCTCTTTGATGTTTATTGTCAGTTATCTGCCACCTCTGTCTAGGAGCCTTTCATTCTTGCACCTTAAACCATTTCATATACAATCTTAACTAGTTTGTTTATTTTTCAAGACTTTCTAATCTGAAAACATCACCCACGCTCTTAAAATCTTTTCTTTCTTGCTCTGGGTCCCTGATCAATGGATAACAACTGAGGTTGCATAAGTAAAAATAAAATAATACACATTATTTTATTTTTCCCCCTTTTCTGACAGGGAAATATATTCATATCACTAATTTAAAGCATGAAGAGCAAGAACTATAACCTTTTATTCAACCAATAATAAAAAAACTAAGGTATATTTTTAAATGACCAGCTAAGGTAGAAACAAATCTTTATTGAATGCTTGTTGTATGTAAGATACTATGCTAGGTCAGTGTTAGTTGTGGGATAGATAAAAATAAACAAAAGACACTGTTTTTATCCTGCTGTAATATAACTATTGCATTAGTAGGACAAAGGGAAAGAGAACAGGAAGGAGAAGGTGAAAAAAGGAAAATGCTGGGATGAGAGGAAAAAAACTCAGGAAATAGCACAAAACAGAAAAAGGAAGCTGTCGGAGACAGGAATAGGCCACACTCAGAAGGACGTGTAGTAAGAGGCCAAACAGTTCCTGCGCCCTAAATTTGAGATGAAAATGACCATACTTACTTTTCCTATACAATTTCCTCTGCCCATGTTTGGAAGATCGCATTCCATCCCATCTACTCTAGCATATCGCCCACTCCATCATCACTGCTCGCTCATTTACCTTGAGTCTTGTCTTGTCTACTGGTTACTTCCCTACTGCCTGTCAACATGCCCATGCTTCCCTCTTCCTCAGAAATCACTCACTTGATTTGTCTATTACCTCTAGCTCTTGTCCCATATCTGTTCTACCCTTTGTGGCTAAACTTCTTGAGAAGGCTTTTAAAAAGAGAAAAAATCTACTTCCCTTCTCAACTCTTTTTAACTCTATGTTCTGCTTCTGACCTCATTATTCCACTAAAACTACTCTCTCCAAAGTTCAGTCCTCATCCTTCGTGACCTCTCTCCAGCCTTTGACACTGTCCATTACCCTCATCTTGATACCTGGTTTATGGGTTTTCCTTAGGGAGAAAGCGACAAGGGAAGACCCTCGTCCCCCTGGTCCCAGTGCTGATTTGTTGTGGGACTTGGTACCTAACTGAGCCCAGAGCAGGGAAGGGAGAGGACAACCCCTACCTCAGCCTCTGGAGCCAAGGAGATCAGTGTTGCTACACAAATACCAACCCATCTCAGTCTGGTTTCTCACCTGAAGAGTGAGAAGGAGATTCTCGGTGATCCCGGGTTCTTAATTCCTGTGGAGACAACTCTGACATACTTTGAGGAACTCTGTAGTAATCAGGTTCCCTTTGAGAAGGGGGGCTTGATTTTCTTTTCCTTTCCTCTCCCCCTTTCCTTGTTATTTTGGATTGGGGAAAGTAAGTACCAAGACAGGTAGTTAATCTATCAGGACTTAATGAAATGATATTTATTTGTACATATTTAGAAGCATCAAAGAATGATTATTCTTTGAATGTTTATGAACTGTGCCACCTCACTGGGAAAGGCATTCAAAAAGGATAATGCTGAACTTTCCTGAATCACTGGAGAGCTCTCCAGAAGTTAGATCTTTGAACTTTGACTAACACCCTCCAGTAGGTTTACTGAGGACAGTAACTATTAAACTGAGGGCAAAGTGTCAGGGTGGGAATCTACTGGTTAATGAAATTGGGAATGAGAACCCCCTGGGTAGAGGCTCATGGACAGTAGTAGTAAATACCCTTAGCCCTTGAGGGCTATTTCAAGAACTCTGAGGGAGGAAGTATACAACTTCCTCCTGAGGATCCAACCTGCTAAAGTTGGTGAGTGCTGAGCCAGCACAGAGCCTTTGCTTCAGTGATTTTCAGCAAAAATAAGTAAATTTAGTGGATGGATAGATTTGGGAGGAAGGAGATTAGATAAATATGAGTTCTTTTGGTGCTTTAGAATTTGTTCAGAGCCATTTTTTACAGGTATTTGGAGGGGTTTGGGGGAGAGCTCAAGCAAGTCACTGCTTTTACTCTGCCATCTTGACCTTTTTTTTAGTTTTTTGTTTTTGTTGAGGCAATCAGGGTTAAGTGACTTGCCCAGGGTCACACAACTATTGAGTGTCAAGTGTCTGAGGCTGGATTTGAACTCAGGTCCTCCTGACTCCAAGGCAGGAGCTCCATCCACTGTGTCACTTAGCTGCCCCTAATATAAATTCTTTTGGGACATGTGAAGTTTGGAATACTTAAGAGATATTCAAGTGGAGGTGTCCAGTTGGCAGTTAGTAAGGTAGAAGTGAGCTTCGGAGAGATCAGGGTTGTGTACATATATTTGGGTGTAGTCACCTTCATTTTTACTTGTACATTTACTTGTATATATCATGCCTGTTACAGAACATGTCTTGAGTAGTAGGGTAGAGATTTGGACACCATTTACTTCTTATGCCAATTAAAATCCCTGGTATGTGTACGAGTAACACAATTCAGCATAGCACCTGTTTGGTTATTTCAGAATGGAAGCTGGGAATAAATGACTTTTGAAAAATAAATTATTGGAAAAAATGCATTGAAGCACAAATCTTCTTGGGACATTTAGGGTAAATTGATCTTTTTTTCTAATATTGATGAAAATGTTAGGGACTGTGTTGGTTTTGCACGTTAAATTATACCCATCCATATTGGGTGATATCCAGAGGAGAGTGTAGAGTAAAAACTATCTTCCGTTGTTCTTGTGACATTAAAAAACTTGGGGGAAAGGTAAAGAGGGACTGTTCTTTTATTATCTGCCATTTAATTGCTTCAATTTTAACCAACATGGAATTTATATAGAAGTCACCAGTATTGCTCATTAGACAACTTTGAATAGCTTTTATTAGTGGGACATTGTGGTACAGTGGGATAAGTGCTGGCTCTGGAGTCACGAGAGGGAGCGTCATATCCTGTCTCTCACACTTACTGCCAATGTGATGTCTCCTGAGCCATGCAGGTTCAGGGGAAGTATTTGAGGATAGACAGGTCTTCTTACTTACATTGTATAAATTCCCCCTGACCTTCCTCTTTCCCTTCCAGAGAGCTACCTTTTATTAACGAAAATTTTTTTTAATAAGAGTAATAAGAAAAAAAAATCAAGGTCTTCCATCTTCCATTTGTTCAGAGTAGCAAGAGGAGATCTTGTCATATCTCTCTTCTTTGGGAGACAGCTTTCTCTTTATAATTTACAAGATTTAGTTTCAGGTGTTTGGGTGGTGTTCTTTCCATTTACATTGTTGTAATCATTATGCATATTGTTTTTCTGGCTTTGGTTACTTAACTTTGCATCAGATCATTCTTCTTTTTATTTATCATATTCATTGTTTCTTATAATATGATAATATTCCATATCATTCATGTATCACAATTTATTTAACCTTTCCACAATTGATGAGAACCTACTTTGCAGTTCTTTGCTACCACAAAAAGACTTGTATAAATATTTTCATATATATGGAACCCAGGTCAAAGGCTCTTTATTTGCATAATTCCAAGTTGCTTTTTTAGAATGGTTGTACTCATTTAAGGTTCCATCAACAGTGCATTAGCGTACCTGTCTTTCAACAACCCTTTCAGCATTGACTGAAGGTCATGACATTGGTATGCAAGTGTGCATGTTTAAAGATTTCTGTTGGGTTCCACATTGAGATACTCCCTCTTTTTTGGGGGGGGGCATAAAGTACCTATTACTAGGAACATGTTTTGAAAAAGATAAAATGAATAGCAGCTCTCTCTGAAGTCATCCTGCCTTTGATATACTGAGGATATTCTTAATAAGATATATTTAACCTTTTCTTAAATATTTCCTAACAAGTGAGCACTTGATATCTTACATATAGAATCAATGTTGAAGTGCTTCTTTTGGGATAAGGCACTATTACTGGTTTTTATAACTTAGAAACAAAAAAAAATTCCTGAAATGAATTTTAAAGTATTTTTCCTCATTATTTGTGACAAACTGTAAGTGCCCCCATTTAACAGTGAAACTGGTACATGCTTCCTCTGGGCTGTCACATTTAACAGACAAGGGAACTGAGGCAGGCGGAGTACAGGTGACTTGCCCAAGGTCACATAGCTAGTAAGTGTCCAAGGTCAGATTGGAGCTCAGATTTTGTAGATTCCTTAGTCTAGCACTCTGTGCCCTAGTTGGGTGTCACAACATTGATTCAGGTTCCCTGCACGATGATGTAGGTTACCTAAATGCATTATTTCTACCTTTGTAGTCAACAAAATTTAAATGGCCATAATTAATGAATTATTAGCAGTGACCATAGGCATCCTGGAACATGTGTTCTTTATGAGATGGTGCATTTCAGTGGCTCTGTGGGCTTATGGAGGTGGGCACTCTCTGCAGTCATGCCTATTTCAAAGCATGTATGTATGCCTTCGGATCCCTTGTGGCATCTCCCCACCCCACCCCCACCCTCCATTTCTTACTGTTCAGTCATTCAGCTGTGTCAGACTCTTCATGACCTGGTGGACCATACTGTCCATGTAATTTTCTTGGCAAAGATACTGGAGAGGTTTGCCATTTCCTTCCCCAGTGGATTAAGACAAACAGAGGTTAAGTGACTTGCCCAGGGTCACACAGCTAATAAGTGTTTGAGGCTGGATTTGAACTCAGGTCTTCCTGATGCCAGGCCCAGCATTCTTTACGCTGAGCCATCTAGCTGCCTCTATTTCCCCCCATATCCCACAGATCTTCTGTAGAGGATCTGCCCAAGGTACTGGAGCTCCTTCTGTAGGTCTTTTAATATTTTGCAGGTGTCAGTGCAACACAAGAGCTATATGCTCATTATCCAGTATTAGAGCTTGAATCAATGTTGAGTATCCCAGCAGAAAGACCTTTGTTCAAATCTCTGCTTTGTTCTCCTCATGATTTTTGTGACCTCAAGGCACTAACCTTGGCTTCTTCATCATTTGCAAAATGATGGAGTTGAATTAGACGACTGTTGAGGTCCCTGCCAGCTTTAAATCTACAGGAAACTTGCCTTCAGACATTAACTCTGCTCCTTACTGCTTTTGTGACATGCGCCTTTCCTTGGCTCTTTTGGGTTATTTGTAATTTTGAAGAGTTGGGCGTTACCTTATTTACAATCAGAGTATTCTCTGTTAGAGTCCAGAGAGCTTGAGGTACTTGGCCAAAGAGGAGCCAGCATTTGAGCCTGGCTCCTGTGGTTCCACTACATGGCCATTTACTTATTAATAGCATCACCTGAAGCCTAAGTGGTATGCAAGGGTGACTCTGGTTGGGGCAGTGTCAAAGGAGAGTGTGGCTTCTTCATGGGACCTAAGGCAGTCTCCTCTTCTTTTTCAGTTCTGGTTCCTCAGGGATGATCTGTTGGTTTCCTGTGTCCAAGATGCACATATTGCTTGACTGTATTCCACAGTGGTTGTTTTTACATTATTTTTCTTTTATAAAACAGTATTCTTTGTTGTGAGGAACCACAATACAGGCTTTTAAATTTGGGAAAGTTGGAAGACCTGAGTATCCAAAGTTTCTTTTCAGTAAGGGCAGCTATTTTTATTGTGTTCTTTATTAGTTAAAGGTCTGGTTAAATAAAATTATTTATAACATTTCTTTTATCTGTAATATGCTTAAGATATAAAAGTTCACAGCACACTTAATGAAATTTGTTGCACAAGCACCCTTTGAGAAGCACTTTTCTTGAGGCTTCGTGTCCAGCTGCTTGTATCTGAACAACAGGAATTTCCATTGTTTCTTCTGTGTAGATGAGTAGGCCCATCTCTTGAACATCTCTGGATTTCATTAGAAGAGAATTTTTTCTTTAACTGTTAACATGTTCAGTGTGGTTAGGAGAATGTTGTATGCAAATAGAATTTAGAGAAAGAACTTTGCCGTCAAACAGGAATCTTTTTTTTTTTTTTGGACTTTGCACAGAATGTCAGTTTTAGCAGATGATTGAACAAAATCCTTTTATTTGTTACATCTGGCATAGTCTTATGTGATTTTAATGTACACATAGGAGATGCCTTGTCTGACAAGAGCCTTTAAGACTCCATTTTGCCCTGAGGTAAACGATTTTTCAAAATTCAATAAACATAGTGGGATCTTACATTCTCTACTGCTCTTATTCAGTTATGTGATTATAAAGATATAGAAAATTGACTTTAAAATGCTTATCTATTACCTTCTCATATTGCCACGGAGATATCATTCTCATAAAAATAGGAGGAAGAAGAAATGTTGTTTAATGGTTGCCCGTGTCATTTAGGTCACTGGTTTTGTTCTATTTGTTGTTTGAGATCCCTTTATGCCTTTTAAAATTGTGTTGTCCTCACTATAGATTGTGTGTGTGTGTGTGTGTGTGTGTATTTGATTAGTTCTTGATCCTTTTCCTGGCTAATCTTCTGTGCTATGATCCTATTCTGGCAGGAGCACATATGACTTCTGCTGTGCATGAAGGTTCTACTCTTTTTGTCCCATTATACACTTGGGCAATTCTATTTAATGTTGAATTTCATTTACATGTACTTTAAAAATAAGTGGCTTAGGTATACCTCATGCCAACCTTATAGACTTGTTTTTTCATTTTTTTCATATGATAATGGTGTTCTTATCATTCTGACATCATCCTCTAAAGTTTTTTTTGCAAATGAATTTATTCTATTATGTGTGAATTGCCTTTGACTTTTCTGCTTGATATGGGGATGAAATGTTTGCTGGCTAACTCAGTTTTCCAAGGTCTCTTTTCCAACCGCCTTGTTGTGATGAGTGTTCTGTGGTATTTAAACTTCTCAAGGATATAGTAATAGAATCAGAGTCTTTACTTTTCTCCTTTTCATGTTTCCTGGAGTTGACTTTGTCTTTGTCAGGTGATTTTTTGGTGCAACTTTAGTTGAATGCAGTGTCATCTTCTCACCTTTTGTCCTTTCTTCCAATTTTTTTTTTAACTTTTGGCTGTGGTCAGTCAGCTAGCATTTATTAAGTGCCTACTGTGTGCCAGGCACTATGCTAAGTGTGGTCCTGATGACACACAACTGTTTCTTGTTATGACTGTTGTGTCTTTAATCATTTCCTGTCGTAATTATAGGACTCTTGATTTTATGATAATGTTTGTGCTCTCAGTCTATTACCAGGGTGTTTTCCAGTTTTCTTCCTGAAGAAATATTCTCGGTATATAGGATTTGGCTTCTGAGTTGGCTGCGAGTCTTTGACCTGTTTTATTTCTTATTCCCCAAACATACTTTCCAATATAGTTTTCATCATTCTCCTTTATGTCTACTGTCTACTTTCATTTTGAAGTCACTGAGTGTCAAACTATATAGTGAATTAGTTTGGAGACTCTTGCTAAGTTATTTAAATTAACAATCATCTCTTGAGCACCCCTTATAACCAGCCATTGTGTTAGGTCTGGGGGGGATACATATAAAGACAAAAATGAAATGGCTTGGCTTCCTGGAGCTTATGTTCTATCAGGGGAGACAATGTGTATGTATATAAATGTATACAAACATACTGTATGCAAAATAAATGCGAGGTAGCTTTGAGTGGAAAGGCATAGTTTTCAGGATTTCTCTACTGCTTTAATTAGTGCTGTAGATATCATACAAGCTGCTTTAATAAAAGTGGTCTATTTGTATATACTCACCACCAGGAGTACTCTAAAGCCAAATAACTAATATCCTATTTAATGGTGTTTCTTATTTCCTTTGAACACATAATAAATCTGTCTTCAACCTTTCTGTTTAAAATGCATTGTATTTATAGCTTCTGATTTCATTTATAATGAGACTGTACATCAATATGGATGTAATTCAGTTCATTAAGGAGTGTGGTTTGTTGTCTTGTGCACCTCCCTTTTCCTTCTGCCCCTACTCGTTACCCAGGAGCCAACCAGATTCGAGCCACAAACCCTACTCTGGATTTAGTTTGGTCTTTGGATAAATGTCATGGAGTCTGCTCACCAGTTCCACGCGTGAAATCTTTTCAGCTTTAGAGAACTCGCCAAAACTTGTGCTCGGATATTAAAACGTTTGAGAAGCCTCAGTGGGATTCACCTCCACATTGTAAAGAGGTGCAGCATAGAGCTTCAGTGGAAACAATGAGGAAAAAAGTCAGGATTTTATAAGATTATCTTATGTTCAATTTCACTTGTAAGCATACTAAACTCATATTTTTCATAGGAACTGAAACTAAAAGATGAAGAATGTGAGAGGCTTTCAAAAGTCCGAGATCAGCTGGGACAAGAATTAGAAGAACTCACAGCTAGTCTGTTTGAGGTTAGCCACTTTTTAGTTATTCTGTAAAAGAAAATGTATATTTTTTTGGTTGTGATGTATTTATTGATAGAAATTTTTGAGGAGGTAAATGTTAATAATTTACAATGATGAGTAATTTTTTATCATGTAACCTGGTACCTTTCTACACTTCCCAAGATTTGTAGTTCCATCTGGGTATACTCTCTCCATAGCTGCAAGTCACCATCCTTAGATGCATATGTAGACTATAATGAGTTGCTGTGGCCAAAAAATCCATCACCTCTTGCTTAGCTCTCTGGTAATGAGTCTTTCAAACTAATCTTCAGACAATAAACATCTACCACACTGCCAGGCTCATATTTGTCAGCTTTCCAACTTGGGCAGCACTGGTACAGCCTTTGGGAAGCTCAGGAACAACTCTGTTAGAGAGAACCTATTAGTACTGTTATAGAGGGTTAACCTGACATAGCTCTAGAAAGAGAGATGTTGCAAGGTTGTTTGACCTTCAAGAGCAAAATAGGTGGCTACATGACATAAAATGGCTTCTCCATTAACGTGGTACAGTGACTCAGATTCACAGCATTAGAGAGACTACCTTAGGGGCAGGCTTTGTGCCTATAGTCATTATCTTTAAAACTATACTATGCTGTTTTTCATTATCATTTTAGCATGAATTAGTTTATCAGATTGCCTCAATAGTTAACCTTGTGTCATGGAATCATCATTTTCTCAGGCATGATTGCGCATCATTTTTATTAAAAAAGAAGCAATAGGTAGCCAGATTGAAAGACATTTCTTCAGGAAGAGCCTTAAAGAATTGAAATGTTTCATATACATCAACAAACTGGAAGAGAAAGCATTAGGTACAAAAGGATCCAGATAACTAACAAGCTAGACTTATCTCCAGTGTCTGAATTTAGAGATTTTGTCATAAAACAGAGTGTCTCTAAGATTTGGCTGGCTTTAACAGTTGAACAGTGCCTTTCTAGGCACAGGAGTATATAATTTGTGAGCAAGCAATAAGAGTTAGTTTTAAAATAGAGGTAATTCGGCCAAGCTATCTTCTTTTACACTGGCAAGTCCTTAAAAGAAGACAAGAGGCAGGTAAATTAAGTAAATGGGAAGGGAGAGAGTTAGAGTGAGGTCTGTAACTTGTAAGACTCTTATAAAAAGATCAGGCATAAAACTCATATCTAAAACAAAGTTATAATTTTGAAAAAGATTTACCAAAGCAGTTTCTACAGCTGCCACCTGTAAATACTGAAGAAAAAAAGCAAATTGGGACTACAGAATGCTAGGAAATTAAATTTCAAGTCTAACAAACTGACATGTTCCCAATGTTTAACTTCCCATGAACAAAAGTGAAGGAGTTGGTCAGTCATAACACCTTTTTCTAGGAGTTGGGTAAGGGTGTTGTGTAAACGTGTTGTATGTGAGACGATGTGCAAAAAGAAAGGTCTTCCCTATTTCTAGGTTCTCCAGAGCGACCCAGGCAGGTGTCTCTGGCAGATAAATAACAATGGATTATCTCTGTTACTGTGTTATATGCTTCCTGACAATGGAACTCTGATAATTGTTACTTTTATAACATATTACTTAAATGTATATTTGTAAATATCATGTTATTTGTAATATTTATTTCTGTCGTGAAGAAAATAGTATCCAAAATGCACATGAATATGTATTAAAAGTAGATTTTCATAGATTTTTTTTTTGGTGGTCTTTATTTTTGTCTCTTGCTTGGAGGCTTTCTGATGTCTTCTTATTTTTAAAAGTGGGATCAGTGAATACTTTTAATTTATTATCAGGTAGTTTGCATGTGTGCCTTATTTTAAATATTTTTTATATACTTTATTTACTCTGTCAGTAAACATGAAGGGTAGTAAATTCCCTCAGAGTTTAAATAGTTTTGAATAATGTACTTGAGTATTGAATCTAAACCTTGAGTTTAAAAGTTGATCGTTTATGTGTCTGTTTAGATTTGTTTTAATGTAGCCGTTAGCTTTTTAAAGATTAGTTTTTGATCTTAACTTATTTGAGGGTGTGTGTGTGTGTGTGTGTATACATGTGTATACATATATACACATATGAAAACAGAGATCTAGTGCTCTAATGTTAAAAAGACAGGAGGTTGTAATATACTTCTTTTAAAGCCTTACATAGCTAGTAATTTGAATTTGCATATTGTTTTGCTATTTTCCCTTAAAGCCATTTCTTGTTTATTATTTATCCATTCAGGAAATATTTATTGAATGCCTATTGTGTGCATCACATTATTATTTTGCCCTTATAATAACCTTCTGAGGTATGTAGAACAGGTACTATGATTTTACAGGTGAAGAAACTGAAGCTTAGAGAGTTTAATTGACTTGTCCCTGGTCTCACTCCTGGTTAGTGGCAATGCTAGGACCAGAATCGAGGTCTTCTTACTTTTAATGTAAGTACACTAAAGAAAGGGAGCAAATTAGTTATTTATCTGTGGTACTAATATAAGAAGACCCTATTAATTAAAAACTAAAGGGCCTTAGGTTCCAATGCATAAAATACAAAGTAGCCTCCTATATAATTTCCTGGCCTTTTAGAACTTAACATGCTAAAACCTTTTAAACAGATTCATATCTATCTACAAATTACATCCTTATTCATGTGTTTATGTCTTTACTTGTTCTTTGTGCATGTATATGCTGTGTCCCATATGTGAAAACTAATTACAAGTGAAAAAACTGCTAAATTGACACCTGTGCCATGACATATAGGGTATATTCTCATTCCTAACATTTATTCAGTTAATTAAATTGATCCCGTCAGTTTTTACATCTATTTATGATGCTTGTACCTTATTATTTTTATGTTAGATGTACAATTTGATATATTTACTTATGAAAGAGATACTTATTTCAGAAATGATTCCCAATGTTATGTACATAATTACACATTAATTCCAAAAGATGACAGTCTGTTTTTTTTCCAGTATACCTTTCAATATTAGTACCTTTATCATTACCATAGTTGGCATTTAGATTTTACCCTTCTTTAGGTAAAAAGTAACTTTAAAAGTTTTTAAAAAATTAAATCTTAAGAATTCTTTATTCCAAAATTTGCACTATGTTAACATTTTGTAGGAAGCTCATAAAATGGTGAGAGAAGCTAATATCAAGCAGGCAACAGCTGAAAAACAATTAAAAGAAGCACAGGGAAAGGTAAGTTTTTGCTGTATTTAACGGTAGAAAAAATGATAGAAATTACTCAGGCATTTTAAGAGTCAAAGTTACTCTTTTCTAGAACTACTTTATACATTTTATATGTTGTCTAAAAGGATTAAATAATCAAATATTCTATCATTAAATGTGACTGTTTACATTTATTGAGCACCTATTACGTGTAAGGCACTATGTTGGTATTTGATACTTGAAAATAGATCACCAATACAGAACAGAGAGAGCATCATTTATTTTGAGATGAACTAAAACTGATGTTGAACTTTTAATTTGAAATCTTTGGAAATGAAACAAAACTAAAATTTTAAAAAACCGGTGATTTTTTTCCATCTAGATTTGTTGATTTGAATTCTGAAAATCTGAAAGACAGCTGAATCTAAGCCAGAAAAAAAAAATAACAACAAAAAAGAGGGTTTATTTCCCTCTATCTACTATTTTGTATAATGTATGAAGAAAATTAATTCCCTATCCTTGGAGATGAAGTGTGTCTCTATTTGTCACAAAAGTATTTAGTAGATAAGTAATTGTATTGCACTCTTTTCAAGATTGATGTACTTCAAGCAGAAGTCGCTGCCTTAAAGACACTTGTGTTGTCCACTTCACCAACATCACCAATTCAAGAGCTTCCGCCAAGTGGAAAGGCTCCTTTTAAAAAGGGACATGCCAGAAATAAAAGTACAAGCAGTGCTATGAGTAGCAGTCATCAGGACCTCAGTGTGATGCAACCTATTGTAAAAGACTGCAAAGAGGTAACTCGTCAAGGACTGTACCCCCCTGGCCCTTTTGATGCTTATTAATTTTCATCACTGAGATGTCACTTAGGCTTTTTGCCAACAAATTCTGTGGTACAAAAAACAGTATTTATATGGGGGAGGCTTTATGTAGAGCTGACTTCTTTCAGGGACTCTCCAGCCTCCTTCTCTTCTGGCTGACCTTGGAATACCAACTGGAATCTTGGTAAGTCTCTGAATCTTGCTATTTCAGTTAGGAAAAATCTTTATGTTTTTTGTGTCATGTAAATGAAGAGTGGCTGACTGAAATTGTCTTGGATGAAAGTAATTTTATTGCTAGTGCTGAGTCTTAAAGCGAAAAAGACTTGCAGAATTTTTTTTTTTTTTTTTTAGGCAATTGGGGTTAAGTGGCTTGCCCAAGGTCACACAGCTAGTTAGTGACAAGTGTTTGGTCTGAGGCCTGATTTGAACTCAGGTCCTCCTGACTTCAGGGCCAGTGCTGTATCCGCTGCGCCACCTATCTGTCCCAAGACTTGTAGAATTAAGATTTCTTCAACCCACCCAAGTTGTGTGATTTTACATTTTGAATTTTTTTCTAAAAACTGGGGAGATGTAGAACTATCAGAGTTCAGCAGGTCACTGAAATTAGGTCCTGGGACCTAGATTAGAGCTGTTATTCTCATATTAACTGTCACATCATTCCTAGAAAATGGGCCTAATAGTAGATGGTTTTGTCAACTTGAGAGTTGTATTTTTGAAGCTGCAAATCAGGTTTTTGAATTATTCCTTAGTGGGAGTAAGGTTACCCTTGTTCAGTTAAGTTTGCAGGCAGAGGCTAGTAGTTGAATAACCAAAGCTGGTATAATTTCATTTTATTGGATAGCATTTTAGGGGGAAAAAAAAGGATGACACTAATAACGAAAAATATGTGTATCTTTTTTATTTAAAAAAAATGGTAATAGGAAATGTACAAGAAAAGTCAGCATTTGGGCAAATCTATGGATGGCATACAGCTTCAGAGTTTGAAAATAAACATTTTATAGAATTTGTTGCATTGGTTTCTACTGTACATTTAAGAAATTGTTTTAAATTTGTTACTCTTAATTTTGTTGAATTTAGACTAAATTTTCCATTGTGTAGCACATTAACTAATACATAGTCCTAGTAACATTTGCATTCTTCTTATTGATTTTTATAATGTTTAAATATATCTTTTTTTCTCCCATTGTTTACTTAATGTTGAAGGTTATCTTTAACTACCATTATTTGGATGCATTTGTAAAGTTTTTATATGTATAAGTATATTCTCATTTAAAATAAATAATGAATAAAGTATAAACTTTATTTAGCATACATGTTGAGGTTTTACAAAATTGTAAAAGAAAAGTATTAGACAAAGGAAATCTATAAATTTGACCTAAGTCTTAATATCTAGAACAGATATACTAATCTGATAAGTAGCACAAAACTTATCCTTGTCCACAAGATATTGTGATCACATTTAACTATGACTTTAATGTAAACACATATGTAAGACAGAAGATCCCTGGCTTTATTGTGTTCAGACTACTTAGTTGAAAGCTTTTCTGGTGTTGTAACCTCACAAAATTTGTAAATGACTTCCTTAGGCCACAAGCTTTCTCTGGGATATGTGGTACTACTTTGGCACTTAGGTGCCTGATGGGGTCTTTTTTTTTTTTTTTTTTTAAGAAAAAAAAATTTACAAGTATATTTTCCTTCGTTTAAAACCGAATTTTGGCCCCTTTTTGTGGTTTGGAGCATCTTCTAGGTTCTTGAAAGCTGTGCTAGTGGAATACAAGCCCTAGTAGGCTCTGCCATGCTGAAATGGTTTTACTACGTAGGCTCAGCAGTGTATTATTGTTGAAGGACCAACTTAGCTAAATTTCAAAATCTCTTATCAGAAGGTTGGACATAATATGGGTTTTGGTGGGAGTTTGGATGTAGCAATTCATGAAACACTCTGCTAAGAAATGAAGTGTTGCCATATGTGTTGGTAAAGAGTAGTTCCCATCAGTGAAATCATGAATCTTTTGAAATGTTGAAGGAAGTATTGTTTAACTTAGACATTTTCTGTCATGCATTCTTTTGCCTTTCATCATAATCAAAAGAGTTGAGAAATAGGGATGAAGAAAAAAAATTAACTGTTGAGATCATTGTATTACAGCTTGAAAGAATGTAGACAATTATGTCATCATTGAAATATCTGGCAGGTGCGATTAGCCTTCAGTTATCTGCACATGGATTAGATGTAGTTCAGGTGAATAAATCTCAAAGTCAGTATGGTTCTGATGATGTTCTCAGTATTCTGGACTTGGTAGGAAAAACTGTAGTGTGGGAGAGAGCCCTCCAGGAGTCAAGAGAAGGAGGCTTAAATTCTGCCTCTGGCACTTAACTATCTTGGTGACCTTGTGTGAAAAGTCACTTAACTTCTCTGGGCTTTAGATTTCTCCATTGTAAATAATGAGATTGGACTATGAGAAGGAACCTTCATGGTCCTTTCCAGCTCTAAATTTGCATTCTGTGGACAGCGTTTAAGTGTACATGATATGGATGGTGGGGGAGAGCTGTGGTTCTTTGTAGTTAAAAGATGAGGTGAGGAAGTCTTAGTAGTTTGAAAAACAACCTAGATAACATCTATTAGTATTGGGAGAATAAACGAAGAGGTGCCAGGGTTAATTATTACTGATAATGCCAAATGGAAATTACTAGGAATGACTATGAAATAATGAGTCTTAAATCTCTTCCATTCCTTTATAGGCATATCTTTTTTTTTTTTTTGGTCATATAAATGACAAAAAATGATGTAATGATAGCCCACACTTATCATTCTCTAATGTTTGCAAGAAACACTTTATATACATTGCAAAGCCTACTTTATTAGCTAAATGTGGCTCTAAATTAATTTTGACTTTTTCATAAATCAGTTGTATTGCACAGATGTGGCATTTAAAAACATTCAAAAGAATGGAGTATAAGATCTGAAGGCAGTCCCAAAGGAAAGGTTCCAAAACTACTTTGAATAGTTGCAGAAATTTTGGAATAAATATGTATATGAAGGAATTAGAATTCATTTGCTTATATGTTACAGTATGTTTGTCAAATCAGTCATGTTGCTTTATGTACATACCTCATAATGGTAATAATGAAAAGCTGTTAGTGGTTACTTTGGCTTTACTTATAAAGACATCCAATTGGGGGTTTGAATTTAAAAAAATGTTTTCTGAATTTGTTTATTAGGCTGACTTATCTCTGTATAATGAGTTCAGATCTTGGAAGGATGAACCCACAATGGACAGGACATGCCCGTTCTTAGACAAAATTTATCAGGAAGATATATTTCCATGCTTAACTTTTTCCAAAAGTGAGGTAAAAAAATTTTAAAGTTTGAATACATGGGTGTATTGTACAAATATGGGATTGTTTAGGATTGTTTTGTGCTTTCCACATTTTTAATATATTATTTGCATAAAACACATTTTAAATATAGCTTTATATATTATGTATTTGTTTACAAAATTCTCTGGACTCCATCCTCCTTCCTAATCCATACAGATCCTCACAGATCCTCCCTTCTTTATCTCTCTTTTTTACTCACAGTCTCATAGTAAATTCTGAACAGTTGAATCCTGGCCCTCTTACTAATTTTGAGCAGATGGTCATTTGCATTGAAATGTGTTTTTGAGGGATGAAATGTTAAATGTGTAATGGGAATTAGACTTATGTTCTGAGATTTAGTCCTAGAGAAATGCTAACTTTTATGCTCAGACATCATCATCAAAAGCCTTGATTGAATTTCTGTCTATATAAGGCCAAGAGGCTTGTATAGATTCCTCATCTATAAAATAGAGATGCCACCTGTCCCAACTACCTCATAGGCCTCTTGGGAGGATTGTGTGGGATAGTGAATGTGAAAGATCTTCAAAAATATAAACAAGTAATGAATGTAAATGCCTGGTGAGGACCATTTGTGCCTGAAGCTTTCGCAATGTTCCATTACAAATCACTCAACTAAAATATAATCATGGCAGCTCTGTGCAGTGGCTGTGGTCTAGCCATTCCCACACACACACACACATACACACACACACACACACTCAGTCAAGAGGGTATATAGGTTTTTTTTTTGTTTGTTTGAAATTTGAAGAAATCATAATCTTGTACTTTTTGAGTTTTTTAGAAGAAAAGGTATGTGGCTCTTTATCCATCTCTTCATGGTACTGACTGTTTTGCTCTGTGCGTAAGGACACATAATGTCTGATTATTCTTTTATAAAACCTTGTGTACAAATATAGCAGAAAACACATAGTTAAAAAAAAAGTATTGACATTGAAAAGGGCAAAATTATAATCCTGGATTGAATCAAAAAGATAAGTAATGTTCTATATCAGGAATGATTAAATTGCCTTTATCTGAACAAAAAATTGTTGAATTAATCATTAAACATTTTTAAGTACCTACTGTGTACTAGGTACTATTTTAGGCTTTGGAGATAAAAATACAGAAAAGAAATTATCAGAGAGCTTACATTCTAACTGTGGTTGTAGCATTTCTTCCTTTTCCTTGTTTAGGACCAACGCTATGCAATTTGGGGATTGAATTTTAAAATAGCTACATATCATCAAATGCTGATATCTCTCTCTCTCTCTTTTTTTTTTTTAAGTTGGCTTCAGCTGTTCTGGAGGCTGTGGAAAACAATACCCTAAGCATTGAACCAGTGGGACTGCAACCTATTCGATTTGTAAAAGCTTCTGCAGTTGAATGTGGAGGACCAAAGTATGTCAGTCTAGTTATATAAATTATGAAAAATATTGAATGATTTTTATGTGGTGTTGGTGTTTAATATGGGAGGATTTCATGTCATTCCTTCGAAATGGGCCCTTGTGGCCCAAGGACTCTGTCACCCTTAGATTGGCATAGAACCTTAAGTTATCAAATGAGATGTGAAGTAATAGTCTTATTCCTTAACATCATGAATGCTTGAATAATTCCTGCTGTGCTAAATAGCAGAACTATAACTACTACAAAGAGAATGGGCCTTTGGTCTGGGATGTTGAAGAAACACTTTCTCCTTTCAGTGGGGAAATATTAGATTTCCTTCCTGTTGTAACCACCATACCCACCCCATTGCATAGGAATCCTCTGCTGGCCTACCATATGGCAACATCATGCCCATGTTGTCACTCCTGAGGCCCTGTCACTGTAGCATTTCTCTTGGGGACTTCCTCCTCATCCCTTAACCCTGCATAAGGGCCAGACTCTCTGGGAGATGGTCTGTCATCTTTGCCAACATGACTGCCCCCAATGTTGTTCTGTGTTCACCATTGATGTCCCTTTCTTCTCCCCCATTCCCAACTGTTTTTGCCCCAGGTGAAAAACTGCCAGTTACAGCGCTGCTCAGTACCCACTCCTGCTGAATCATAGACTATCAGAGCTGGAAGGGACCAGAGATCACCTCTTTCAACCCTCTCATTTCATATTAGGGTGTCATAAACCTTAGAAGGAAGCCTTCTGTGGTTTTTATTACTTGGAGGGAGAAATGTCACCCTTCTCTCCCCACCCCAGTCCTTTCACAGACATGGTCTTTCCACGAAGGATCAGGGTAGCAGCAGAAATACACAGCATCACTAAGGTAGCTTCTGCTGCCCCTCGTGCGCCTTTTTTACAGTGATGTGAGAGCCATTGAGAAAATGGCATTTGGTTTTCTAGGTCCAGCCCAGCTTAGGACAGCAGAACCACAGCTGGAGCAGATGTTTTCTCCCTTTGTAGGACCCATTTTCAAGGTAGAAGAGGGAAATTAGATGTGTCATAGCAGTGATGGGAGCTTTATTTTGAAATTTAATATGCGTGTAAATTGTCATAGTAGTATTTTGTTGATTGCTCATCGAGGCGTTCATTCTGTCTTTATGAGCTTCCCTTCCTCTTGAAGCCAGATGCTCAGTCTGATATTTATTCTAGTGCCACTTTATATCGAATCTTGAACATAGGGGTGGATATTGCCCACATTCAGTAGACACTCAAGAATTTTAAGTTGGGCTTAATATTTCCAGTTGTGTTTCATACCTTAAATTTTCACAAGTTGTAATTATTACTGTATGTTATAATTTAGTTTGTCTTTCCAGGGCAGTGATGTGAAATTCATAGAAATGGATCCCTGTGGCTCACATATTGACTTAGAAAACCACACATTAGATTATCTGTGTTGTTTCATATTTTTATTTATTTTGCAAATCATTCCCAATTGCATTTTGATCTGATTGGGGCCACATGGGAGCAGTTTAGTTGGACATCTCAGCTCCTGGGTATGTTATGCATATAATATATGCTAAAACAAATTTCAAATAACAGCAGAGTTACCAGCCAAAGTTTAATTTTTACCATATTAGTACAATAAGAATCATAGAATGTTAGAACCAAAAGCTTAGAAATCATCTGGTCAGTTCCCTAATTTTGCAAATGAGAAAACTTAGGTCAAGACTCAAATAGTATGTAGGGAAGTCAGGATTTGAATCCAGGTCTTCTATCCCAGGTCAAGTACCCTCTCCAGATATGTTTCTGCCAATAATGTGCTTGGATTGAGACTTTATTTATAGATTTGGGGGATTGGCATTTGAATGTGTATTGTATGTAAGGCCCTGTAACAGCTGCTCTAAGAGATAAGAAAAGATGAGGCCCCTGTTCTCAAATATTTAGAAATCTAGGTGACAGGATAGGTGGTGCTTGTACGCAGGACACGATGATACAATAAAGCAAATAATTATGGGACATTTGTATAAATTTGGTCCCTCAGTGCCCCCACAGTTTATTCTGCCTCCAGCATGAGTCTCCTCTCCATACTTGATCCAGTTTGTCTGCTTTATTCCCTAAAGAGAACATTTATGCTTTTTATTTATTATTTTTTATACATCATATGCTATTTATACTTTTCTGTAAACACCTCATGGACTGTGATATTAGAGACATAATATTAATGGTAGTTCTTGTCCTTAATAGAGAAAATAGTTTGTTGTAATCATTTTTGCAAATCTTTTCCATTTTTTTCTTTTGTTTTTAGTCCTTTTTCATTTTTATCTTTGAACATGACTTAGCTTAGTTGGAATCTTGCTTTTTTTAGACTGGTTTTACCTTTCATTGTTTCACTCTGTTTTATGAGGCAGCCATTCACGATTATCTGCTTTCTTTGTAGGAGTTTACAAATTTATAGTCTAACCTAGAGTTGCCTTTGGCAGCCATATCTCTCCATTTGGCAAGTAAGTCAGATGTTTGCTGACTAAAAGCATTTTCTCCACTCTTTTGGTCTCTTTGTTGTAGCAGTTAACTTACAGTGGTTTAACGAATGTGTGTTGATGTCCAGAAACTATGTGATTCTTAGTACCCTCTGCCTCCTTTTCCTCCATTTGGCCACCATCACTGCAGAAACAGAAGGTCTAGGGCACAGGACATTTTATATTTTTATATTTTCATATTTTATATTTATATTTTATTTATATTTTATATTTTTCTTTGTTTCATGGGTTGCCTTTGCCAAAAAAAAAAAAAGGTCATTAGGAGGTGGGTAGCATGTAGGTGATAAACCTTTCTGTGATTAGCAAGGCTGGTTCTCAGTCTGTTTACGGGCTGTACTTGAAGCCTTTCCAACACGGGAGAACCTGCTAGAGGTTGCCCTGTCTTCTCTGTCATAGCCTTTGAAAAGCCAGGATCACTTCCCTGTCAGATTGATGCAGCAGAGTAGGACTCCTGTGGAATACCTACATAGTATTTCATGTCATCATACCCAGAGTACCCCAGGGCTGTAAACATGAAATACTGTACAGGTGTGTTTCTCTTTAGTGAAATCAATGGAAAATCTGACTTTATCCAGAATGAGATAAATTTGGAATGTGATTATTCACATTACAAATTCTTGCCTTTTCAAAATATCCAACCCAAAATCCCTTTATTTATGATCTAATTGAAAATTTTAGGGTTCTTATAGGTAATTAGCTACTTAAAAGAAGACCTAGACTAGGGAGAGAGAGAAGGAATACAGTGGGAAATATAATGTGAGACTAATTTTGGAGTCAGTGTAATTGTAAGGGCATTGAGAGATCAATTTAATTTACCAAGTATTTAAAGGGAGGGGAAAGTACCAAAGATGTGGAAAATATCTCAGATCTTATTAATTCCAAAAAACAAGTGATCAAAAAATATCAACAACTGCTCTCCCATTTACGCAATCTTTATGAGTCACGTATAGATGGATTGAAGACATTTTCAGTAAGCAGATTTGTGTGAAACAAGTAGGCAAACAGTATTCAACAACAGACCACGTCTTTACCATTGAAGGTCCCCCTTTGGTTGATTGCCAAGAAAAAAAAAAGCATCCTACTTGGTAGAGTGAAATGTCTTCTTAGGAGCTCTTTCAGAAAAAATTGTCTCCCATCTATAGAGCAGGATGAGTTTCCTCGGAAGATGTAACAACAGAATATTCAGTGACGTCCATTAATAGACACCAAGTGAGGCATAAAATAGGGAAGATTGTGATCACTCATTGTATTTACCGTGGAGGGGCTTCAGGAAAGAGTCCAGGTCAAGGGAGGATTACCGGGATGGGAAAGGCCTCTCCATGCTCCTGATTGTGGATGATGCTTAATGGTTGTTTCGACTGCATTAAGCCTCACCGCATTTCAGAGCTTTTCAGAGATCTGTAGTCACTCAGAGGAATTTGGTGTGTCCATCCACACAAGGCAAGACTATATGGCTGAAAAATGTCTCTTGCTCAGATGTCAGCTTAAACTTGGATAGAACCCTGTAGAGATTGTTCGTATTTTTGGGACAGACGATATAGACAGACAGAGCCCTGGACCCAGGGTTGAAAAAGAGGAAGAGATGGGCTGGATTTCTTTTAGGAAATTGCAGAGCACTTTTACTGACCTCAGCAAAGACCCATCTCTTTAATACCAACATTTTAATGTTGTGGTTCTATGGCAGCAAAACCTGGAACAGCCCTGCCTCCAAAAAAACTAAAGGTGAGCGTCACGCCATCGGTAGTGGGAGGCACGTGGCGGGAGTGGGCAGGCGTAGTGTATTTCCAGTGACGAATTCTGAGGAAAAAGAGATCCAAAAGATGGCATCAAGGAGAGGCGTAACAGGATGAGGATGTGGCCCAGCTCCATGGGGAGGCATGGCAGACAGGAGGGTGGCAAGAGTCTTCCATGCTTACTCTCCTGATGTTAGGAGGAGGCCTCCAGCACATTGGGTGGAGTCCCTGTCGTTGAACTTTAGGGAGGTTGTCAACGGGAGTCACTGGATGATGAGCCACGTGCGTGGCTTGTGATCTGTGTCATTTTGGGGAACTCCCAGATCAATGGAATCATAGATCCATTTGTGGCTATAGGTGTGCCCTTTGGAGTAACCAGGGAATCATCCATATAGGCTGTTGAGTGGTTTTTTCTTTTTTGATCATAATTGAAATATCAGTACATACAGCTTTAGCTGTTTAATATTATTTACTGGGAGGGAGCTTGCCAGAGTGGATGGAGTGAATGAGAGGAGGGAGACAGGTAGACCTGGGTTTGAATCCTTCCCCAGACACTTAGTAGCTATGTGAATCTGGGCAAGTCACTTAACTTCTCTCAGACTCAGTTTCCTTGTATGTAAAATGAGGTTAGTGGCCCCTACTGCACAGAATTATTGTAAGAATTAGATGAGATAATATGTAAAGTGTTTTGCAAACCTTAAAGTCCTGTATAAATGTTAGCTGCTATTATCATCATCATCATATGGCTGTACTTCTTTAGATTAGTCATTATGCCAAAAGTATCCTCAAAATGAAAGTATTGGTTTGTTGTGTCATCATCAGACTATAGGATACATATAATTTCTTTGCAGTTGGCTCTTTAAATCCACACCTAATAATTTAGGCCTTAAAATGTAGCCAAATGTTTTATCTTTACTGTCATCCAAATCCTAACTTGAAGTTCTTCTGATTAATTATATTTTAACAAACACTGGAGCCATGATTAATTTTTCATGTAAGAAAGGAATATGTTGTACCCCAGATGGAAAGCTGAGTACTGTCCTATTTTTCTCCTTTTGTTTATCTCTCATTTTTGCCCTGTAGGCAACTCTACTGTCACTAACCAAGCAGATGGAAATCCTTTTGCAGCCAGTTACTAAAGCCTTAATTCATTTCTGGATGTGATAGAATTGAACTCCCCACAGCATTCCTTCCCCTGAGGCCAAACATACCACCTGTATTCTACTTCTAAACTGTCTGCAGAGTATCACCTGCCAATTAGCATTAGAGATCACATTACTTAGGAGTCTGGTCTAACACTTTAATAATACAAACCTCACTGTTTTACTTCCGTTTTCTTTGTGTGGAGATTGTTACAAAAATAACAAAAATACACAATGAAAATTATCATTATGTTGGATTTCAGAAAATCCCAAACATTGTTACATCCAACATTGTTATGCTAAATATTATCGTTTCTACATGGGATGGAAGGGGTAGCTGCTTTCAACACTAAATAACTTAGGTTGTAATTGTTTTACAGGAAATGTGCTCTCAGTGGTCAGAGTAAGTCATGCAAACACAGAATTAAATTAGGAGACTCAAGCAATTACTACTACATTTCTCCTTTTTGCAGATACAGGGTATGTAATTTGCCATAACTTTTATTCAAACTTATCTCATATGTACACCTACATATAACGTGTTGACCTTTTGTGACATTTTTATTTTGGTTTTAGATCACATCAGTGTGTAACTTTTTTACATACATTCGCTATATCCAGCAGGGACTTGTGAAACAGCAGGATGGTGAGTACTTACCTTAGCAAATGCTTGCCTTCAACTATGCATCAAAAATTTGGAATATATTTTTATTCCCTAGTAATAATGCTGAAACAAGAAGGAATGCTAATGTTGGCATTTTCTTGAGTTTTCTTAAATACCAATAAACTGATATGTAAATTTGTAATTAAGTGCATAGGTTTTTTGTTTTGTTTTGTTTTAATCATTCTGCCTCTAGACAGAAGCAGTTTTCTCTTCAGTGGTGTGATAAGTCAGTATACATGAGGGGAGTACATAGCCCATTGAATTTCTGCCTCTCAAGGAATGGAGCAGAATCTAGAATTTGTTTTAATTGGTCATAAACCATGAAAGAGCTAACAATACATTTTTTTCTATATTTTCTGCTTACATGTATGAAATTTAGTAAAGCCTTTGTGAGGACAGTACTGAATGGAATAAAGATTACTGTTTTCTAAATCAGGAGAGACGTGCAGATGATATACCTGGGAGAGCCAAATTCAAGCAAGTGTGTTAATTTTTAATATAGTCTTTCTTGTTAATTAGTAATTATTAGTAATTCTCAGTTTATTCAAGTTTCAAGTTAAAAAGTTGAATGTGGTCTTAAAACCCAAGAAAAGTCTCACAAATTGGATATTACTATCCTAAAACTAGCTCATCATTGCAGTCTGCCAAGGTCATATTAATTTTATACTGGGTGAAATTCAATTTATGGGTTTCTACCTGTTCATTTTTTGCTGGGGACAGAAAATCTTCCTATCCCTGAAATAAATAAATAGTGGTGTTTTGTCACTTCTCATCCAGATGAACCAAGTTGTATGAAACAAAACATGCTAATTCAAAACTAAACTATCCTTTTCTTGGCTTGGGTATTTTCATGTGTTTTTCCTATACAGTTAGAATTGTAATGGTTGAACTATGTAAATGATATCTGGGGGATTGTCATATTAAAAATTTGTGTCACTATGCTTAGGTTTCTGTGTGATAGATTGTGTGATACTTCTCATGTTGAAAGATTGTCAGATACCTATTCATAGGACTAGACTAGCAAAGACAAAGACCATTTCTAAGTTGAAAAACAAATACTTTACATAAAATTGAATGTTTATTTTTTTTTTGTTTAAAACTCTACAGAAATTTTTTTGTTAACGGTGAAGACTGAAAAGTGTTTAGTTTGTTTTTTCTCATGAAGGTTGAAAGCATAGGAGATGAATTCAGGGGAAGAGGTGATACTATTGCTTTTTTTAACCCTTCCCCTCCATAGTATTTTGTGTCCTTGTACGTGGAAGAGAAATCTATTAAATTTTTCAATCCATTGTCATTAGAAACAAAATGAAGATCCTGGGTTGCCTCAACTATAGAACCAATGCTTAGCCTTTGTAATAGAAGAATATGGGTAATTTAAATCCACAGATAATTAATTGCTCTCAATTAACTTTTGTCATCAGTTTGATTCAATAATAAACCTTTTACCACTGTACTTAGGAGTAGCCACACTGAATTTGAGTTTCCTTTTTTTCTTGCTTACTTTCTAATAAAGATATTCAGAAATGGCCAGGAGGTAGCCAGCCAGAACGAGATCTAAGAATTAGATAATAAGTTCTTGAGTAATCGAGTATTAATTTTAATTGTTGATGATGACAACATTTATATGTCAGATGACTTTGAAGTGTCTCCTTCTTCTTGGAACAAAGTAACTTTTAATATAAATAGTACTATAATACAAGCATAGCATTAATTTTTGATGAAGTTGGATCATACTTAAAATGCTATGGCATGTCTACTCTAATAATTATTTTTTAAGTGTTAACTGCAACTATCAAAAAATGAATTAAAATAATGAATAGTTTTTAATGAAGAGAAGCATGCAGGCTCAGATTTCTTGAGACAAACCTTAGTGATGGGAGTTTAAACTAATCCTTTGGTTTCAAATGTGCTTCAGTGAAAGATTAAATTAGAATTTAGGGTGGTCTTTAATGATTTGTGTGTCCTTTTTTTTCTCTTCTGTGCAGTTGATCAGATGTTTTGGGAAGTTATGCAGTTGAGAAAAGAGATGTCATTGGCAAAACTGGGATATTTCAAGGAGGAACTTTAATTCTCTACACTGAGTATGCATGAACTTCACTGAATAACTAAAATGGCTGAATTTTTTTATGGTCACTTGATATTTATTTCCAAGGATTTGGGTCCAAGATCTTTTATCCTCTTTTGCAAAACGCATTAAGGAGTACTGTGATTTGTTTCAAACTGACACATTCTGTGTATGCTTATGTAAAACTTTAGTTGAACAAACTAAGACAAAGATTTGCAGGTGTACTTGTGATTGTAATTTATAGTTGCAAAAAAAATCTAAATAAATGTTAGATTGAAGATGTGTGTTTGCTTTCTCTTCTAGTTCTGGTATGCCACATGAGGGGGCAGCTCATTACTTTAGAATTTCAGATCTCTGATACTTTGAGTAATTTTTTGTTTAAAATGCTAATTTCTTGTTGTATATTGAACTCACACTGTCTGTATGTTAGTAGTGATTTTTCTGTGAACCAGTTACGAAAGATTAACCAGCTTTGAATTTTACAAATTGGTCGATGAAAGTGTGCTGCGTTACTCTGGTAGATGCAAGAGAAATGTCACAGGTGGTCCCAGATTTCATAGAACTTGGAGTTTAGTTGGGGTCCAGTCCAATAAACATGAGACAGTAAATTAGATAATAAAGAGACACTAAATAATTCCTCAGTGCTGATAAGAAGTGCAAAAATAGGAGAGATGAGTGGGAATTGTTATAGTTGGGAATTCCTTCATGGAAAAGTGGGACTGGGGCAGGATTGAATAGCCAGAGAAGAGGGGTAAATGGATAAAGGCAGAAGTTAGAGTGGAACATAATGAGAAAAGTGGTTTGACCCATACCAAGGGGACTTTTTAATGGAATAGTAAAAAAAAATAATAATTTTTTTAAAGATTGAGTGGGGGCAGATTATAGAAGGCTTTGGTTGTGAGGCAGTGGCATTTTGACTTGATGTGGAACCAACTAAAAGTCTTTTCAGCAGAGTGGTGACATAGAATGTCAGAGTCGTGTTGGCCATCCAGTTTAACCACCTCCCGATGCAAGAATTCCTTTTATAACTGATTTGATGGATAACCACTTTCCATCTAAGCACTTCCAGTGATGAGGAAGGTCATTGCTCATTTCACTGTTGAAGAATTTTAGTGATCAGTTTTTGTTTTTTTTTATGTTGAGCAATGTCTGCCTCTCTATAACTATCAACTATTAGACCGAGGTCAACTCCACACATTGTAGTGCTTCCATGTAATAGCCCACAAAATATTTGAAGAGAGCTCTCGTGTCTTCACTTTCATCTTTCATTCAGACAAAACATTCCTACTCCCTTAAACCATTCCTTGTATAGCATGATTTCCAGACTCTTCATTACTCAGGTTGCCATCCTGGATTCATTTTGATTTCTCAGTGACCTTAATGTACCTAGAGTTTGACATGGCACCCCAGATATGATGTGATCAGTGAAAAATATGATGAGACTATAGTTTTGTAAATGGGACACAATACTTTTCTACTGTTGCCCAAGATTGTTTTAGCTTTTTTAGCAATGAAAATTATGCATTAGGAGAATTAATGATAATAATAACTAGCATTTATATAGTGCCTTAAGGTTTACTTATGTTATCTCACCTAATTCTCACAACTCTGGTAGGTGCTAGTTTCCCATTTTATGGATAAGAAACACTGAGGCTGAGAGTTCAAGTAACTTCAAGGTCTCACAGCAATTTAAATGCCTGAGGCAGGATTTGAATTCTGGTCTATCTTGTGTCCAAGGCCAGCCATCCATCCATTATGCCACCTATCTGCTTCCTAATCTGGCAGAGCTCAGCATATGCAGTATAGTTCAAAGGAATAATAGTGGGGGCAGCTAGGTGGCGCAGTGGATAGGGCACTGGCCCTGAAGTCAGGAGGACCTGAGTTCAAATCTGGCCTCAGACCAAACACTTGACACGTACTAGCTGTGTGACGTTGGGCAAGTCACTTAACCCCGATTGCCTCACAAAAAAAAAAAAGGAATAATAGTGCTTCAAGATTTATACAGTCTTATTTAAAAAAGTGAAAATAGGCAATACAGATAATATTCCCATTTTACAGATAAGAAAGCTGAAACTCAAAGGTGTTGATTTGCCAATCTAGTAGATATCAGAGCCAGGATTTGAAGTTAGATCATCTGAATTCTGGTGGTCTTGCATGCAGTCCAGCTAAAAGGTAATGACATGAATGGAGAAAATGGGATCAAATTTGAGAAACATTTAGAAGGAAGAATCAGAAAGATTTCATAGTTGGTTGGACAAAGGATGAAAGAGAAGAATGAGAAATTTCAGGTCTGTAGCCTAAATCAGAGGTGTCAAACCCGCAGCCCACAACACTTTCTAGCGTGGGCCCCAACTAGATTAAAATGTAATTGAGAAATAGTTAACAAATAAAAATACAATAAAAAATGGGTAATACTTGTCCGTGGTTTGCTCAGTCAATATACAGAATCCTTATGTATGGTTAAGTGGCCCTTGTTCCATCTGAGTTTGATACCACTGGCTTGGATAACTGGAATAGGGAAGATGCTATAGGAATGGTGAAAATAGGTAAAGGAGCTGGGTTTGGTGAAGGAGGAGAGAAAATGATAGGTGTTTGATGTGATAGGAATCCAAGTGGAGATAGTGGGAAGGATCAGAAACTGGGCCTGGCATCAGGAAGACCCGAGGTCACATCCCACCTCCGACACTTAGTACTAGCTGTGTAACCCATGACAAGTCACCTGCCTCCCAGGGTGGTTGTCTGGACAAAATGAGCTGGTATAAAGCACTTAGCACAGTGCCTGCTACCTAGAATAAATGTTAGCTATTATTAACACTATTATTAGTGGGTTAGTGGGTAGAGGTCTCTTGGACCCGAGTTCAAATGTGACCTTAAGCTGTGTGACGCCGGGCAAGTCATTTCACCCCGTTTGCTTCAGTTTCCTCATCTGCAAAATGAGCTGGAGAAGGAAATGGCAAACCACTGAAGTTACCTCTGCCAAGAAAACTCCAGTTGGGGTCCCAAAGAGTTGTATGTGACTGCAAACAACTAAGCAACAAGAAGTCTCTTTTGGCCTCAGAAATAACCAGTTGTGAGTAAAACCATGTGTAACGGATTTAGGGTAGAGAAGCTGACTTAGGATTAACCATAGCTACCAGTTAGCTAAGATGGAAAAAGCATTTGGGCAAAACCAACTAACATGTCAGCTGTGTCTGATTTTATAGCATGCCAAGAATTAAATTAAGGGCTCTGTTATGAGTTATAAGACAGCTGTAGCAAATGCCCAGGTATTAGAATTTCCTTACCCCGATTTGATCATGCTCCCTTACTAAGCTTGTGATCTGTTTCCTTTAGTCATCTATTTCCTTCTGTTCCGCTTTCCTGTTACACATGCCAACAATATGACTTCTATTTCCGCCTCCATTGATCTTCATCCAGATGCTTTCTAACATGTCTCATACTTTGGGCTCTTTTATGTCCTCTTGTGAGTGTTTCTTCACCTCTTCTGTTCCTTTTGAATGAGATATATTCCCTTGCATAGCGATATTATAGTCATAAAGCCCACTTCACTGAGGATCAGTAGTTACCTATGAGATAATTTATTGTCCTCATGTTAGGACCTCTAGTTTGCCTTGCTTATTTCATTTGCATATAAAAATCTGAGACTCTGGGTTTTACTAATGGCTTCTTTCTTGATTTTTGTCTTCTGTGAATTACTAAGCACCTCTACTGTGCTATATACTTGCTCTTTTCAGTGTTATCTAGCTCGATCTAGCCTTAAATCACTCAATAGGTGTTGCCTCGGACAAACTGAGACCTGGGAAAGACTGTAGCTGACAAAGGACCAAGGTCTCCTGCTGTAACTGGGGTAATTTCCAGTTGTCTTGCCACTGGACTCATGATCCTGGAGGAGAGAGTGAGGCTGGTGACTTTGCATAGCCCTGCCTCACTTAAATTCAGTCCACTTGCAAGTCAAGGCATCTCCCTTCTGATGTCATTGGTTCTCTTCAAGAATGAAAGACAAACAGCGGCAAGCTTGATGGATAAATGGAAGCAGTTTTCTTCTTCCTTTTTTCAGTTTTAAGCCCTCCTTACCAGATTCGCAAGATCTTAGGCAAATACACTCTTACCTTGTTAGGTTCATTCCATCCCTGATCGTCCCTCATCAAACCTGTATTTTAATCTACAGTTTAGAAATACAAAGACTGTTTTCATTCTTAAGAACTGTTCACTTCCCAAACCTACCATTCTCTTCCAATGCTCCTGCCTTCAAATGGCTAATAGGGATAGACATACAACTCGTGCCTTGAATGGCTTCATTTTCTTGCCCAGGACTATAGCTTATAGCAATTCTTTTTGGAGCCTTTTAAACATAATTGTTTGTGTCTGCCTGAAGCACCAATGTGGTTCTTGGGTTTGACAAGTCTTGAGAGGGTGTTGCGTCTTGTTTATATCCTCCAAGACGGAAGCAGGCTTTTCTGTTAGAAAACACTGGGTTGATAGATAGATTTTTATGATTCCTGCAAAGAGTCATCATCATCAGTGACCTCTCCTTTTTTCTGTTCTTCCTCTGACACTGCATTATTCCTTTTCTGATGGTATCTGTATAATATCATTCCTTGGAGCAAACTAGCTGTTGCTTTTTCAGAGGATCCCATTGCTTCCTGCTGCCAGTAGACCCTTATACCTATTACTTAACTCCAGTGAGCTCCTGCAATTCTCTGTACACCCTCCTTACTTTCCTCCCTTGTCACATTCTACCATCTAACCTGCCTGACAGAGGTCGTAGGATGCCCTCTGCCTCTCCAGATTCTTTCTCTGTTTTGACCTTCTTTCCGTTCTATTCCCCCCACCCCCTGCCATTTTGAAATATTCCCTCCTCACACACTGTTTCAGTCAACTGCTGTTGAAGCTCCTTGAGAACAGGGCTTGGTTTTGCCTGTTTCCCCAGCACTTAGCACAGTATCTAGCATGTAGTAAGCACTTAATAAATGCTTGTCGACTGACTAGATTTTTGCTTCTGGAAGTTGATGGAGAACCCATATCTAGAGCACTTGTGTCCCTCATATCAGACAGTTTTCTAAGTAAAGGCCCAGCTTGTATTAACTCCACCATGATGCTTCATAATCATAAGATGTTTGGAGTTGGAAGGGACATTAGAAGTTGAGTACAATCGCTTCATTTTACAGATAGCCTTAGAATTTAGGTGACTTGTCCAGAGTCTTACAGGTAATTCTCTTCTTGGATGATCTTACGGCATTTAATCTGGTCCAGCCTCTATTATCTTCTACCTTAAATCATATTTAAGTGAATGTCATAGCCCAGTCCCATGTCATCCTTTTAGATTATTAACTTTTTGAGGTCAGTGTCTATCATTTTTCATCATTTTGTTCTCAGTCCTTTGTATGTTGTAGGTCTTTGATGTTTGTTGAAATGAATGCTTGTGATGAGAACTTTATCTGGATACTTCTTAGAGTTCTTTGTCGAAAGCCATGTCATACATTCTTTGTTGTTGTTCAGTCGTTTTTCAGTTGTGTCCAACTCTTTGTGACCCCTTTTGGGGTTTTCTTGGCAAGGGTACTGGAATGGTTTACCATTTCTTTCTTCAGCTCATTTTACAGATGAGGAAACTGAGGCAAAGTGGTTGAAGTAGTATCCGAGGCCAGATGGAAGATGAGTCTTCCTATCTCCAGGCCCAATGTTCTATCCACTGTGCCACCTAGCTGCCCCTCATAAATTCTTAGTTATTCTAGAATTTATCAGCAGAGTGGGAATAAAAGAAACTTTGGGAAGAAATGACCACATATCTTAGAAATCATGATAGCTGACCTAGGGCCCTGGAGAAGCACCAATTATCTGGCATGGATGTGATTTTAGTCAAGACAGGTTAGAAAAGACAAGCCAAGAGGCTGCTAGAATTAATGGAAAATTTAGGGTTTTGTGACCTGTAGCCCTGTGGTCCTCAGTAAGGGGATCTGGACTTCCACAGGCCCAGCTTCTACCTGAGACAGATAAATCCAGGTCCATATGAGCCCAGAGCCCCCTTAGAGTGACTCTGGAGTTTGTGTGAGCCCGGAGCTCCTTGTTGGGAACCCCTGGGGTATAGGCACATCTTCCAGATTGATGAATTCTAGAAATTACCTGACATGAACCAGAAAGTTCAGAGAAAAGACAAAGAACACATGGCCTGGAGACTCTTCAAAGGAGGTTAGTTCAACAGGGCTATGGATTTCTCAAAACAAACTTTCGGAGAGCTAATTGCAAATTGTGATGAGGAAAGTTAATATGGCTGTATCCATTTTTGCTTAGATTTAAATTTTTTTTTCTCACCATTTTGGAAAGCTGGGGGTAATTAGACAATGAAGGTAGCTAAAATTCCCGTACCCTTAGACCCAGAGAACCCAGTGCTAAGCATATACCCCAACAAGGTTAAAAACAGAAAGCCAGGTCTCATGCACCAAAATGCTAATGGCAAAGAAACAGAAGCAAAGTAGATAAGCAAATTGTGTTCTGTGTGACCCTGGGCAAGTCATTTAACTTCTACCTCAATTTCCTCAATAGCAAAATGAGGGGTTTGGATTTCTAAGATTCCTTTAAACTCTAAATTCGTGATCCTATGATCCTCCTGTACCATAAAAATAAATTAATCTGAAGAATTCGGAAAAATTCATCAGAATGGAAAGAGTAACATAAAGTGTCAGGTCTAGAATAACAATATAAATAATTACTTCAACTGTAAATAGAAGGAATCATGAAATGAAACTGAACTCTAGCAAAAACAAAACAAAACAAAACTGAAAACCATGAATTGGAACCACCATGGCGATGAGGAGATAAAAAAGAATCCACCTGCCCTAAATGAGTTCCATCTCTTGAGTTTGAGAAATTGTACCTTATATTTCACATTGCAGTGAATTGAAAAAGGTTTGTGAAAGTATGTGACTGCTGAAGTTTCTGTGTCCTTTGACAAGTAGTAGCAGAACAAGACCCCCTGTGGCAAACTTTTGGGAACATAAAAAGAGTCACAAAGAATTGACAGGCATGGATGACGTGATTTGCATCAGTGGAACTCCTCACATTGGGATCACCAATCTATTTGAGCATTTGAGGGTAAATTTCCATTATCAGATTGCTATAATTGTTAATGCCTGTTCTTCTAGTGATCTTTTCCTCCATCTGTTTCTCAGTTTTCAGCACCAATAATTTGTTTAAATAGGCCAGCTTGGAATTGTTTTATTACACATATTTAATCTTCCTTTTATACTTTGTCCTATACTTTTTTTGTACTGATTTTGAGCTTTGTTCTAAGAAGTCAATTGTATAACTGTTTACAAACAGCTTATTCAGAAATGTTTCCCACATCAGTAATGTCACATTTCCTGCCTTTATTTTTTGTAATGCTTCTTGGTACTCATCATATCTAGAGCCTTTCAATTCTTTTTTTAGAAGAAGACATTCATGGTGTGTAGGGATAAGATTTCTTCATAGTCTCTAAGCCTTTATCCTCCCTGCTGGACGGGGGACTGTTTTTGTGTTTTGGCCTTTCTCTGTACCCAGTGCCTACCACAGTGCTTAGCACATAGTGAGCACTTAATAAATGCTTGTTGATTGATTAATTGGCTCCTTACTCCTGAATTATGTTCACCAATATATTTTTTTCTGCTATCTTCCCCTACGTTTACTTTTTATTAAATTCACTGAGTATTATGAAAAGTATACGTTTATTAAATTTGGAGGTGTTTTGATCAAATTCTTCATATAATTTCTCTGTCGCCTTATTCTCTGTAAGTGGTATTAGTGTATATGCTCCAGTGATTTTTATGGTCATCTCTGTGGATATTTATCATAAGCCCTGCAGTACGAAATGATCACATATCCCATGAGGTGATGTTTCTTCTTGTCTATGGATACGTGATAAAACCAACTCTGCCATGCCAACTCCTTCCTCCAGGGAAAACTTCCTTCCAATTAGCTTCTGCTTACTCTGATAGCCTAATTTCATTTATAGCAAGAATATTAAGACTAAGCCTATGCAGTTTCTCCAGGCATATGCCCATGAGATGGTTGTTGAACAAGGATCTCACATATAGCGTATCAACAACTAAGTTAATGTTTATAGAGAGTCCAAAAGGTGGTTCTTAAAAACCTCTGGCCCCATTTTCTGCCTCTGCCGCCGCTCCTGCAGAAGTGGAAGGGGTCTACAAAGGGCTGAGCGCCGTTTACTATTGTCTTTGATTCCTGAGTTGCCATGGCCTTGGAAAGTGGCCATTATCAACTGGCCTTGGAGAGCAGATGGTCTCTTGCTGGGACCATATTGAAACTTTTTAAAAAAACGTTTTTAAAGAAATCCTGTCAAAAGTGTGTTTTCCTGATGGAGTTTTTGAGAACCCAGATCTACTTCTGCACCACTCAAGTATCAGAGTAGGATTTTGTGGAGCAGTAATCATTATAGTAGAATAATAATCTCTAACATTTGTGTAGTGTATTAGGGTTTGCCTCAACAGCAGAGTTAACCCGAAGGGCAGTGGAGAGGAGCACGATGGGTATGAACTGGCAGCAATGTGATAAGAACAAAGGCTTCCACTGGAAAACTAGAGTAAGACCCTCACTACATTGAGTGGGGCTGTCTAAAGAGGATTTACATATGACCGAAGAAGAGCTGCTGAAGATGAGCACGCATAGATGGGTTGTAATGTACAGCCATTGTGCAGTCATCCCTGGTTTCAGTCGTTCATGGGTTGGCCATCGAGAATTAAATGGGAATTTTTGGAGGTTTACATCATGCTGTGGTAAATCACAGATGATGTGCATATGTAAAGAAAACTTTTAAAAAATGATTAAGTCAAATGCATAAATGCTGCATATTAATTCATTTTATATTTCTTACCATTAGTATACATATATAAATTACAGTTAAATTTTATTAAAAGTTTCAGTGCGCTAAAGAACTACGAGCTATGCACTCTCTCCTCTTTGTCTCTACCATTCAGACTCAGTCAAATGATTTTTGCGGCAGCGATCATCGTATCTTGCACTTTTTCACAGGAGAAGGAACTCAGAGACAGTTGCTGCAGCTATACCAGCGGCTGTGAAAACTCTGCATAGGGTGCAAAATACCAATCTCTCTCCTGTAGAAACTGCAACTTTTTCTTACGGTTGCAGTGGATTGTTTTGCTTGTTGTGTGTGTTAAATAAATATGATCAAAAGAGTTATTTGTGGTTTTTCTGTATTTGAGGGGATCCTGTTCCCCTAATCCTCATGAATGTTGAGGAACGACTATAGTTGTTCTAAGCGTATACACTTAGAGTATAAACATTGATGAGATCAATTCCAAATGACTCATGATGAACATGCTGTCCACCTCCAAACAGAGGCTGATGGATTCAGAGTACAAATTGAAACATCTTCCTTTCCTTTCCTTTCCCTTCTCCTCCTCCTTCTTCCCCTGCCCCCTCATCTAGAGGAGCAAAAGGTCAGGAATCTCAAAGGAAATAATGAAAAAAAGTGATTAGAAAGGGACCTAAACAGTACCAGATTTCAAGTTATATTAGGAAGTAATTATTGAAATTATTTGGTACTGGATAAAAAATACAAAAGTGGATCAGGTTGGGAATACAAAAGCAAGAAGCAAATTAAGAGTGCAAGTTGTCCAATAAGTCCAGACTCAAACTGCTAGAGTAAAAAGTAAAAATTCAGCAAAGCTTGCTGGGTCAATTGGGAAGCAGTCCACCCAAAATTCATTTTAGATCAGCCACAGTAAGCTCCAAATGCATCTGTGTCCTAGATGGAAAAGGACGTGTCATGAAGATACTAAAGGAGCAGAGGAGAAACCTTTCCCAACTATGGGCAGGGGAAGAGTCCTTCACTGAACACGGAATATGGAGGATCACAGGAAATAAAATGGACAATTTTCTAAATAAAATTAAAAATATTTTGCATAAATTAAATCAATTCAGCTATCGTTAGAAGGGACATGGTTACCTGGGAAAAAAAATCTTTGCAGCAACGTTTTCTGATATCTAAGATATATAGGGAAATGAAGAAGAACCATTCCCCAAAAGATAAGAAGGATATCAACGGGTGGTTTAAAAAAAAAAACAAACCCACAAACCCAATGTATCAAAAACTATTTGAAAAAATCACTAAAAGTCAAAAAGTCCCAAACCAGTAAAAATAAAAAAGAAAATAACTCTAATATTCCACCTCACACCTATCAGATTGACAAAGATTACAAAAATGGATTTTTGACAATTTTTTTCATTAATGTATTTTGATTTATCAACAATCACTTCCATAAGCTTTTGAGTTTTAAATTTTTCTCCCCCTCCCCCTCCCTGTCCCTCTCTGCCTCCGTCCTCAAGATGGTGAGCAATCTGATATAGGCTATATATATACATTCCTATTTAACATATTTTCACATAAGTCATGTTATAAGGAAGAAGTAGAACCAATAGGAGGAACCACAAAAAAGAGAAAACAAAACAGAAGTAAAATAGCAAATAGCATGCTTTGATCTGCATTCAAACTCCATAGTTCTTTCCTTGGATGTGAATTGTGTTTTCCATCATGAGACCTTTGGAGATGTCTTAGATCCGTGCGTTGCTGAAAAAGGCTAAGTCTATCAACATTAGTCATTGTACAAACGTGGCTGTTACTATGTACAACGTTCTGGTTCTGCTCACTTCACACAGCATCAATCCATACAAGTCTTTCCAGGTTTTTCTGAAGTCCACCTGCTCATCATTTCTTATAGCACAATAGTATTCCATTACATTCACATACCACAACTTGTTCAGCCATTCCCCAATTGATGGGCATCCTCTCAATTTCCAATTCTTTGCCACCACAAAAAGAGCTGCTATAAATATTTTTTGTACATGTGGGTCCTTTCCCCATTTATATGATCTCTTTGGGATACAGCCCTAGAAGTGCTATTGCTGGGTCAAAGGGTATGGACATTTTTATAGCCCTTTGGGCATAGTTCCAAATTGCTCTCCTAAATGGTTGGATCATTTCACAACTCTACCAACAGTGCATTAGTGTTCCAATTTCCCCACATCTTCTCCAACAGACAATGACAATTGTTGAAAGGGATAAAGGAGAATAGGTGATGAGAGAGATGTAAAGTGGATCAACTACTCTGGAAAACAACTTGGGACTGTAGTTCATTAGTGTAACTAAACTAACTAAATTGTGCATGCTTTTTGGCCAGATGATACCACTGCTGCATACACACACACATCTCCGCCTGGAAGTAAGAGAGAAAAGGACCCATGTATGTATACATGTATACATAGAAATAAAGGAAAAATATAAATTACATAAATACATACACATACACACGTGTGTACCTACAAATATGCATAGGCATGTTGTTCAGTTATTCAATCATGTCTGACTCTTCATGACCCCATTTTGGGGTGTTCTTGCCAAAGATACTGGAGTGGTTTGTCATTTCCTTCTCCAGTTCATCTTACAGAGGAGGAAACTGAGGCAAACAGGTTGAAGTGACTTGCCCAGAGTCACACAACTAGTAAGTATCTGAGGCCATATTTGAACTCGGGAAGATGAGTCTTCCTGACTCCAGGCCCAGTGCTCTATCCACTGTGCCTCTTAGCTGCCCTATGCTTATGCACTACTTACATGTGTTTATATAGCTACACAAAAATAGTCATAACAACACTTTTGCTATAGCGAAGAACTGGATACTAAGCAGATTCTCTTCAATTGGGACTGGTGAAACAAATTATGGTATGTTAACATCATGAAATATTGTTGTACCACGAGAAATGATGAAAGGGATGGATTCAGAGAGACCTAGAAAAACCTGTATGAACTACTGCAATGTGAAATAAGAAGAACTAAAATAACTATGGCATTGTAAACCAAAACAACTCTGAAGGACTTAAGTACTTTGGTGAATGCAATGATGAACCAAGACTTTTGGGATGACCAATGATGACGTATATTTCCCACCTCTTGACAGAGAAGTGATTGGCTACAGGTGTAAAATGATATATGTTTTTGGACGTGGGCAATGTGTGGATATTTTGCTTGACTATATTAACTTGCCACAAGGGAGGGTTTAAATTTTATTTTTATTTTTATTTTTTTGGTTCCATCATGGGGGCAAGAGGGATGATAGCAATGCCAAATTAAAAAACAAAAAACAAAGTGTCGGTGAAGCATTTAAAAAAGAGAGAGAGAGGAGAAGGAGTTACAGAGAGGCATCAGAGACAAGTGGAATAGCTTTGGAACTAGTGATCTGAAATTAGTATATACTTTTAAAAAATACCAAGTTTTATTAGAAAATATAAAGGATGTTGGTATCTGAGAGGGGGCAATGTACTTTGTATATGGGATATTATCTGGGCTTTTATTGGAAAATGTCAGTTTTGTGAAAACAAAATATATAAATGATGTTATAGAAAATTGTTATTTCCATTTAATTGTGGATTTACAACAACTCATGAATAGCATTTTCTGGTTTATAAAGTGTTTTCCTCACAACAAACTTGTGAGGTTATTGGACAGTGGGACTTTTGAACTTCATATTTTATAATTTCACAAGAACAATCTATCTCTCTTTCTTTTTTTTCCTTAAACGGAGGAAGCTGAGGTAGGCAGGGACTCAGGCATTTGCCCAAGGCTTCCCAACAAATAGAACTATTAAAACAACTCAACAGTCCTTATGGCTAACATTTTTTATGTAGTGCTTTAAGGTTTGTAAAGCACTTCATATATGTTATCTAATTCATCACTTACAACTCTGTGAAGTAGGGGCTATTATTATCCCCACTTTATAAATGAAGAAAACTAGACTTTTCTTTTTCGAAACAATAGGGTTAAGTGACTTGTCCAGAGTCACACAGCTAGTAAGTGTCTGAAGCCAAATTTGAACTCAGATCCTCCTGACTTCAGGGCCGGTGCTCTGTCGCTGAGCCACCTGGATGCCCCAAGAGCATTTCTTAACTAGAGCATTCTGAGCTCGGTGTTTGACAGAAATGAGTTACCCTCGCTACTTCCTGCTCTCTTGAAATGTAGACTCAGCCCCTCCTCTGTCCTAACTTCACCATGGCTGGAGAGGTCTGTTTGTAGTGGTAGAATTATAAATATCCTGTTCTAGAATGAGAGAGAAGATAAGACTATATATTTATTGCCCATCTATATAATTGCATGTGTCACCGAGACCAAAGGTCCTTGAAACAAAGAAGAAATGCAGAATAGAACGTTTTCTGTATTAAGCGGAAGATGGATTTGCTCCTGCTTCCCCCCTTCACCTGTTAACTTTTGCTTACCACCTTACGACACACCCTGCTTCTTACAAAAGGACCAGTTAAGATCATAACGTATCTTTACCTGGACCAAGTCACTAACCTGAAGATCTTCACCTCTTTAGAACAACATGAGACGTTTTCAAGTTTACTGGTAGACCTCTAACAAACAGAGGACTGTAGTCCCTCCTTTCTAAAGTTCGGCACCGTTCCATTTGGCCAGGACCTGTGTCCTCATCATGGAAGTGGTGGGAGAGAATGAAGCGTTGCAGCAATTCTTTGAAGGTAAGAAAGAAGCCAGTTTCCAGAAGGGAATAGTAGATTCTGGAAAATGACTGATCACAGCTCCCCTCCCCCACCCTTATTTATAAATTTAGTTTAGATGTTTTCTTCAACAGACACCTTGAAAGAAGTGCTTGTGTTAAGGGAATTCTGAGAATGAATGCTTGTAGCAAGAAACTGACATGTGAGAACTAAGAACAGAATAAACATAATTCTTTTGTGTTTTAGATTGTAATTGAAGAGAAGGTATCGTTGAATCAGAGATTTTAGAACTGAAAGGAACCTCAGAAGCATTTTCATGTAATACTTTCTCATTTAGCAGATTACTAAATTGAGGATAAAACCAGTTTACCATAATGTGCTGCTCTAGGGGTGGTGTGTGTGTGTGTGTGTGTGTGTGTGTGTGTAACATAGACACATTCTCAATTTTTAGATGTTATATGTATGAAAATGTCCATGTGAGAATATATATATATATATATGCGTATATATGTAATATGCTTTGGCTGCAGGTGCATTGAATATATGTGTATAACTTATGTTCAGTGTTATACACATAATATGCCTACAGTTGAAGTATGTCATATATATGTTATTTATGTTGTCTATATGTTATGTATGTTATAAATACACAATATGATATATTCAATGTACTTACTGCTAAAGTATGGCATGGTAGATGGAGAATTATTCTCAGAATCAAGAAGACCTGAGATCAAATCCTGCCTCTGAATATTAATTCCCTGTTTCCCCACGCCCAAATCCCTTTATCTCGTAGTACCTAAGACAGCTCTCTAAGGGGACTTAATGAAAGGTCCATGAACTTATCTTTTCAGTATTTTGATAATTGTATTTCAGCATAATTGGTTTCCTTTATAATCCTATGTATTTTTATTTTATGCATTTAAAACCATCATTCTGAGAAGGAGTCTAGACTACCACAGGGGTACATAACACACAAAAAGGGTTATGAGCCTTTGCTCTAAGAATTCAAATCGCGGCACAATTGCTGATCTGCCAATAAAAGTAGAGAGTTATTCCTCATGGACAGCTCCCAAAACTTTCGACATCACAGATCCAGACCAAAAATGTGTGTATGTGTATATTATACATATAGGTAGTACATGAGTATAGGTAGATGGCCATTATTTTTATTGATTTCCGCTTATTGTTTTTCTTAACAAAAATTAAAACAAAAATGAATGCTTTGATGTTCATATATAAAATCCCTCAGTAAATATTAAAATAAGCAGTATTCAAAATACAGTAACTTTTTTTCCCCTTTTTTTCTTGGCTTGGACCTGTCTCTCTGTCTCTGTCTCTTTTTTTTATCTCTCATTAAAATAGTCATACCAACCAAACAAGGAAAGTAAGGAGTGACTATTTTACCCATGTTTTCCCCTCATCTTGGTTTTAAAAAAAATGCCCAAAGTAGATTATGAGCTCCTTGAGGGCAGAGACTGTTTTTTGCCTCTCTTTTTTTTGTATCCCCAGCACTTAGCACAGTGCCTGACATATAGTAGGCACTTAATAAATATTGGTTATTAGTGACTATTAGTGAAAACTTGAGAGACTTGGAGAGTCACAGTTTTTATCCTGTACTTGTCAATGTGCTGATTCCCTGAGGTACCTTTTTTTAGAATGTCTGTAAGGACTTCTTCTTATTCTACTGGGTCATTTTTCCTAAAGCTTTCTATGCTGGTTTCGCCACACTCAGATTTAGGATCACAGATTTTGAGTTGGAAAGGATCTTAGAGGCTACTGAATCCAAGCCTTTCATTTTATAAATGAGGAAACGGAGTCTGAGAAAAGTTAAATGACTTGTCTAGGGCCACACAGCTAGTTGATGTCTGGGGCAGGATTTGAACTCAAGTCTTCTTGACTCTAAGTCCAGCACTTTATTCACCACAGCAACAGGGTAAGATGAAGGTGGTATATTAGGGAAATTATATTTTTTCTTATTATTTTTTAAAATTACATGTGAACTGATATTGACATTTAAAAACAAACTTCCTTGTGATTCTTTATCTCACTATCATCTTAGTTTTTATTTCATTATTCCTCCAATTTCTTTCTTTTTTTAAGATTATCAAAATATAAGAAAACCTGTCCCAGAACTTCTGTCTTATTTATCCCCCTATACAGTGTCATCTCTTTCTATTAGAAACTAAACAGTTCTTTGTATAGTCCCCTCTGATTGCTTCTCACATTTATTTTTTAATGTTTCTCTTGACTCATTTGTATTTTAAAGTTCTAGTCAATTCTAGAATTATTTTTTATTGTAAAAAATAATTGTAAAAAATTGTAAAAATATAATTCTAAAATTATTTTTTATCATAAGCTATTGTCTTTTGCTTTTTGAAATTTAACATTCCTTTGTAGGAGTAGCTGCTAAATCTTATGTGATCCTGACTGTGGCACTTTGGTATTTGAATTCTTTCTTTCAGGCTGCTTACAATGTTTTCTTCTTTGACCAGGAAACTCAGGATTTTGACTATGACATTCCTGCAGATTTTCATTTTGGCATTTCTTTCAGAAGGTTACCAGTAGATTCTTTCTATTTTCACTTTGCGGTTTTATTTTAATATGGCTAAGCAGCTTTCTTTCATTATTTCTTAAAATATATATCTAGGCTCTTTTTTTTGTTGTTCATGGTAGGCCAATGATTCTTAAATTATTCTTCCCTTATTTGTTTTTCATATCATTTTTGATATACCATAACTTCCATTTACTTCTCTTTTTAGGCTTTTGATTTTGTTTTAATATTTCTTGTCTTATGGAGTCATTAACTTTTATTTGATTCATTGTAATTTTCAAGAAGCTGTTTTCAACTTTTTCTTCAAATCTCTCATTTCTTTTCAAATTATTTTCTCTGGTGCTCTTATTTAATTTATGCTATCATTTAAAAATTTTCTAGTGCAATGAGCCATCCAAGTAAGGCCATTATCAATGAATGGAGCATAATCATAGGAGCAATTAATAATAGCTGGCTATTATATAATGCTGAGTTTTCAGAGAAACAGAAGAACTAGAGACCAAATTGCCAACATTTGCTGAATTATGGAGAAAGCAAGGGAGTTCTAGAAAAACATCTGCTTCACTGACTACACTAAAGCCTTTGACTGTGGATCACAACAAAATGTAGCAAGTTCTCAAAGAGATGGGAGTACCAGATCATTTTATTTGTCTCCTGAATAATATGTATGTGGGTCAGGAATCAAGTTAGAACTGAACGTGAAACAACTGATTGGATTAAGTTTGGAAAAGGAGTACAACAAGGCTGTATATTGTCACCTTTCTTACTTAACACATGCAGGGTGCATCATATGAAATGCCTGACTGGATGAGTCAAAAGCCAGAATTAAGGTTGCTGGGAGAAACATCAATGGTCTTAGATATGCAGATGATACCATTCTGAAGGCAAAAAGTGAAGAAGAATTAAGAAGCCCCTTGATGAGGATGAAAGAGGAGAATGTAAAAGCTGACTTGAAGCTTAACATTAAAAAACAAAAACAAAAAACAAAACAAAACAAAACAAAAAATTAAAGTTGTGGCAACTGGTCCCATAACTTCTGACAAATAGAGGGAGAAGAAATGAAAACAGTATCAGATTTTATATTCTTGGGTTCAAAGATCACTGCAGATGGTGACTACAGCCATTGAATTAAAAGATGCTTCCTCCTTGGAAAGAAAGCTATGGCAAATCTGGACAGTATACTAAAAAAAAAATCACCTTGCTGACAAAGGTCCATATTAGTCAAAGCTATGTTTTTTTTTTCAGTAGCAATGTATGGCCGTGAGAGTTGGACTATAAGGAAAACTGAGTGCCACAGAAATGATGCTTTTGAATTATGGTGCTGGAGAACCTCTTGAGAGTCCTTTGGACATCAAGGAGGTAAAATCAATCAATACTTAAAGAAATTAATCCAGACCACTCACTGGAAGGTCAAATACTGAAACTGAAGCTTAACTACTTTGGTCACATGATGAGAAAACAGGATTCATTGGAAAAGACGAAGATGTTGGGAAAGATTGAGGGCAAAAGGAGGAGATGGATAGATAGTGCTATGAAAGCGATGAACATGAGCTTGGTAGATAGAGTTATGAAAGCGATGAACATGAGCTTGGACAGACTTCAAAACATAGTGGAGGGGGCAGTTAGGTGGTGCAGTGGATAGAGCACTGACCCTGGATTCAGGAGGATCTGAGTTCAAATATGGCCTCAGACACATAGCACTTACTAGCTGTGTGACCCTAGGCAAGTCACTTAACCCCATTGCCTAGCCAAAAAAAAAAAAAAGATAGTGGAGGATAGAAGGGCCTGGTGTGCTATAGTCCATGGGGTCACAAAGAGTCAGAGTCAGACTTGACTGAACAACTGAACAAAAACAACACACAATGCTTTAAGGTTTGCAGAGGGATTTACACGTAACATCTCATCTGGTCCTCACCAATCCTGAGAACTAGGTCCTGCATGATTACTCCCTTTTTACAGATAAGGAAACTAATTCTCAAAGAGTTAAGGTGACTTGTACAGCAATCACACAGCAAATAAATGCTAGAGGTAGGATTTGAATCCAGGTCTCTCCTAACTAAAAGCACTAACCAGTGCTTTTCCTACTAAAATGCAGTTGATAAAAGCACCTCCCTTCCAGGGTGGTTGTGAGGATAAAAGGAGTTAATATTTATAAAGCACTTTGCAAACTTTAAAGTATTACATAAATATTAGCTATTATTATTCCACACCACCTCTGTGACCCTCAGCTTTCTAGAACAAAGTTCATTAAATCTGATTTACACTGTTATAGTTCTGGAGTTAGGGATTGTTACTAGACCTGTGATTTCATTGGTGTAGGGAGTTCCCAATGATGTACTTCCTCTACTAATGTAGGTCTGTCTGTCCATAAGCATTATTTTAAGTACCTACTTTGTGTCAGGCATTATGATAAACACCTTTTTTTTTTTTTTTTTTTTTGCAACTTAGGAAGTTGCCAAGGGCCAGCTAGGTGGCACAGTGGATAGAGCACTGGTCCTGGAGTCAGGAGACCTGAGTTCAAATGTGACCTCAGACACTTGATACTTACTAGCTGTGTGACCCTGGACAAGTCACTTAACTCTAATTGCCTCACCAAAAAAAAAAGTTGCCAAGAATACTGAGAAGTCCCATAGCCAGTATTATGGTAGCGATGGGTCTTGAACCCAGTTTTTTTTGACTCTGAGGCCAGCTCTTTATCCACTACCCCACAGCTGCCTTTCCATAGTTCTAGGTGGATATATTTAAATAAATGTGTCCTTAAAATAATTTCACTGGGGAGATTTGCTTGTTTAAGTTTGAAGACATGTAGTTTTCTGAGTAAAGCAGGTGGTATATGGTGACTTCACACGTGAAGCTGCTGGACTTAGTCAATGCTTGGTTTCTCTTATGAGTAGATTGATATGCCTCCAAGTCGTGGCCACAGAAGTGTGTCACTAACACTTGAGTTGGTTTCAAGCTCCAAATGCAATTTTTTTTCCTTTAAGAACTAGAAGATATTTTCAAGACGCCAAATTAAAAAAAGTTGTTTGGGGGCAAAACCTTTATCTGAATAAAATCAAAGCTACTGTGGATGCAAAGTAAGAGCTAAGAGCATTGGAATAGACCAGCATTGCCTGGAAAGAGGCCAACCTTTGGGAAGCCAGCAACTATATTAGGTATTCTGCATGTACTCAGCCTTCAGATGCTTGGCTGATGGAATTGCTGAAGAGCAGGTCTGGTCTTCTGTCACAAAGTAGACACCTGCCTGCTGCCAAGATTAGCCCTGCCTTGCAGTCCTATTCCTTTAGTCCAGGGATTGCATAGATTAGTAGATTAGGGAGGGGGACAGTGCCCATTGCCTTAAAGCATGAAACATGAATATTTGGGCAACTTCCTTTTGTGCATAGAGCTATCTCATAGTTACTATCTTGAGACTTTAGCTTGGAGAATTTAGCTGGGAAGTAATTAAAAACCAGGCTGCCTTGGCATGAGGCATCACGTACAAAAAAAAAAAAATTACGGACTTGAAGCCACCTCAATCCCTTTGTCTTTCATGCTTCATATCCTAGGGTTTAGTAATTTAATTGGACTTTAATGTTTTGTCATAACAAAAACAGTGTATGTTGGGCTAAGTCTTCCTGGTGTATGTTCTGTATTTTAGACGTCCAAAGGTTATTGCTGCCTCCAGGGAGTCTTGAAACTAATCCATCCTTGGCAGCCTATATTCTATTCTTAAACTCTCCTGGGAGGGAGATTCCATAGCCGTCTTTGGTAATTTAAGCCTTTCAACTCCTGTGTTTAAGAACTTTGCACTGATGTGGAGAGCATGTTGGACATGTCATCAGTAAATTGTTCAGTCATTCCGTCATGTCAGATGTGACTCCATCATAGCATGCCAATGTCCATGGGGTGTTCTTGGTAAAGATACTGGGATGGTTTGCCATTTCCTTCTCCAGTGAATTAAGGCAAACAGAGGTTAAGTGACTTGCCCAGGATCACAGAGCTAGTATCCAAGGCTGGATTTGAACTCAGGTCTTCCTGACTCCAGGCCCAGCACTCTGTCCACTGAGCCAGTTAGCTGCCTGTCATCAGTAAGACCTGCGTGACCATGTGCAAATCACTTAATGCATCTTTGTCTTAGTTCCTTAACTATTAATATGAATAATAGAACCTATAGTACCTAGCCCTGGAGTTGTGTGAGGGTCAAAAGAGGTGATAATATACCTGATTTGACCAAAGATTCAGCAACTAAAAACTGACCTAAGCCATTTGGGACAATGTGTATATAAAGGATTTTTGCAAAATTTAATGTGCTATGTAAGTGTTAGTCATTTGTGTCTTGGAAGTTTTAGACTGTATGCATAAGTTTAGTCTGCTATCTGACTTTGAAAAAGATGACAGCTTCCTGGATACTGCTAGGGGACCAGTGTAAAAGCAATGGGCATATACATGCCCATTTATTCTCTTTTGGACTAAGGATCATAAGATCATAGATTTAGGGCTTGAAGGAACTTCTCCAGCAATCTAGCCCAATCCTAACATTTTACAAGTGAGGAATATGAAGTCCGTTGAGATTAAGTAACTTACCCAAGGTTATGCAGTTAACATGCATTAGAAGTGGGGCTTGAACCCAGGATTCCTAGGAAAATCAAGGAACAAGCATGGATCTGGATAGCCAGGTCTGGATAGGAACAGGGGAAGGGAAGGTTAGGGAAGCATTTATTAAGCATCTACAATGTGCCAGGTATGATGCTAAGCACATTACAAATATTATCTCATTTGTTCCTTACAACAACCCTGGGAGGTCGGTGATGTTATTATCCCCGTTTTACAGTTGAAGAAGCTGAGGTTAAGGGACTTGCCCAAGCTCACATAGCTAGTAAGTGTTTGAGGCTAGATTTGAACTCAAGTCTTCTTTAGCACAGCGAGAAATATATACCTTTAACCTTGTGTCCCTCTTGGTAACCCAAATAAAGACAAAAAAGCCCTCAGCACCAAGATGGAGATCTGTTTTTTTTTTCAGTACTAGATATTAGTAATAAAAAGTCAATCAGCAAATGAAGTTTTATTAAACTGAAGTAATTAGACCGAGGATGAAACACATTCTTCTTCTTAGAAGCAGCTAGTGATGCAATGGGTAGAGCACTGGCCCTAGAACCAGGAAGACCTGAGTTCAAATCTGGCTTCAGATACTTATTAACTCTGTGAACCTGGGCAAGTCACTTAACCTCTGCCTGCCTGTTTCCTCAAATGCAAAAAGGGGGTAATAATAGCTCCTCTCTTTCACAGATTTTGTAAGGATAAAATGAGATAATATTTATAAAGATACTTAGCACAGTGCCTGGCACATGGTAGGTGCCTAATAAATGCTTATTCTTGGGGGCAGCTAGGTGGTGCAGTGCATAGAGCTCTGGCCTTGGAGTCAGGAGGACCTGAGTTCAAATCCAGCCTCAGGCACTTACTAGCTGTGTGACCCTGGGCAAGTCACTTAGCCCAGATTGCCTCAGTAAAAATAAATAAATAAATAAATAAAATAAATGCTTATTTTCTTCTCTTCCTTTTTTCTTCTTCCCAGTAGAGAGGGACTAAAGGTGTGGAATGTTGCATATGCTAGTCTTGCTTAACTGTCTTTCTTTGATGTAAGGAAGGTTCTGATGGCAAGGAAGGAGTGATATGTATAGGGAAGTGATTGTGACGTAAAAGGAAACAAAAGCCATCAATTGAAAAAAAAAGAAGTAAACACACAGTTGGAATTTACTTCCAAGTGTCTCTGTTTGCGATGATGGCCTTCCATGTTTTTTTCACTAAGTTCACTTGGCGTAACACCTTGTAGGAAATAAACTGCTCGATCGTCACATCCAATTCCCTAAACCTGATTGTTTAATGCCGTGGTCCTCTTCAAGAACAAAGGACAGACAACAGCCCAGAAACCCTGAGGAACTTCCCGTCCCAGATAGATTTTTTTTCTTTTTTTAAGTAGGTAAGAGGCCATTCTTTACCTCATTTCTTACCTAGCCTTAATCACTCAACGGGCATTGCTTCAGTCAAACTGAGACCTGGGAAAGACCTTAAACTTAAAAAGGCCAAGGTGTCCCACTGCATCCTGGGCCATCTCCAGTCCTCTTGATGTGTATCTGGCCACTGGACCCAGATGACTCCGGAGGAGAAAGTGAGGCTGGTAACTTTGCACATCCCTCCTTCACTTAAATCCAATTCACTTGCAAGTCATGGCATCACCTTCCTGTTGCCATGGTCCTCTTCGAGAATGAAAGACAAACAACAATAACTTCCAAGTCAAGGAAGTAGACAGGGGAAACAGTATTCTACAAGGTTAGAGTTGAAATTTCTGGGATTCTTACAAATGTGACATCCAGGGTTGAAACTATTAGCGTTCCCCTCAAAGAAGGGAGCTGGGCAATGGATCTTGCTGGAGACCATCCCGTGGGCCATGCCTGGTTATGAACCTGTGCCCTGGCCCTTTCTAGTGGGCCATATGTGCTCTGGTCCCTGGCTTGAAGGACTGGGGTTTGGGGATGGTACAGTAATCTTTTATTGATCCCCTTTACTGTGGAGTGATACTGAGCTGATGAGTGACTGAGCCACTGTCCCCTTAGAAGAGAATGAGAAGAAGTAAGAACAATTTCTCTCTTTGAACACCTTACTTGGGGCTCTGTCAGCTCTTCTGTCAGTTGGGAGAAGGAGTTTCTCTCCCATTCGGCTCCTCGGCAGCAGCTGTGGTGCCTTAGATGGCAGTGAGAACATGGATTTGACTGGAGAAATGTGACCCCGAGACTGGACCTCAAGTCCTTGGTGGCCGCTTCTGTTTTGTGTTTCTTTGCTTGAGCACAAAGGGCCAAAGATCAATCCTAAGACGGATATTTCAAGCCTTGGCAACTACCTAGTAAGCTTAAGAGTTTGGAAGTTTCAGAATTGGGAGCTGACTAGCCGTGGGAGATTATTCCTACAACTGTGGTGCTCCTCTGAGATAAATACTGCCTCTAGGAGGATTCTGCAGCTGAAAGGCTAAAACCCAAACTTTGTGCTGGGCTTATGAGGCAGTCAGGTGGCACCCATAGTGCACAGAGTACTGAGCCCAGTCAGGAAGACTCATCTTCCAGAGTTCAAATCTGGTCTCAGATACTTACTAGCTATATGACCCGGGGCAAGTCACTTAACTCTGTTTGCCTCAATTCCCTCATCTGTAAAAAATGAGAAAGCAGGAGAAGAAAAATGGCAAACTACTTTAGCATTTCTGCCCAGAAGACCCCAAATGGGGTCACAAAGAGCTGGACACAAATGAAACAATTGTTCTAGCTTGCTAGAAGGTTTGGAGTTGTGAGTTACACAGGCAGCGTAAGTCAGAAATGAATACCAAAATACCAATTCAGCAATCCCAGCAAAGTGCTTCAAGTTTGAAATATTTTTATTCATCACAGATCATTATCTTATATCACTAAAACCGGATGGAGGCCTAGCAAGGAATCCACCTTGGTTGACAAATTGGGCCTATCTGTCAGACAAAGAAATACTTTTTTAAAAAAATTGAATTTTGGTAACTTTCATTTGCACTTTATGGATAATGAGATCAAGCCAGATTTATAGCTACAAGGGACCTCAGAGGTCACCTAAGCCAACTCTCTCGCTTTATAGATGAGTAGAACAGTGGTGTCCAAAGAAGTGACTTTTCCAAGGTAGAAGTGACAGTGATAGGGCCTATGTATCAGTCTTCTCTTTCGAGAACTAGTCAGTACTCTTTTATTGCACGCTTAGGTGTCTTTTCAGTTTTAAGCATTTCTTTTGTGATGGAGGAAATAAATAGCTGTCCTATACCTAGTATCTACTACTTTGTATAGCATTCCTTTTCTAGAAAGGAAACTATTAATTCACCCTAATCATGAGCCAAGCCTAAGCTTTATTTAAGAAATTCAGAGGAGATAGACAGGAACATAATGAGTTATGTAGGAGAGAAGCCTGACCTTCTCTTTTAGAGGTCAGGCCCTCTCAAGACTAAATCAAGGCCCTTTGTGGGAGCAGCATGTCTCTGGTCTGCAGATGATACTGGGTCTCTGTAATGACAGATCTAGTATTTAAAAGCCCTGCAAAAGCCCCCAAATCTTACTCTTCCTTATTTTAAAACAAGAATGAATGCAGGAAGCATCTCTGTTTGTGTGCACTTCTTTTCAAAGACATATTCTCCCTCTCAGTAGTTGTAACTTGACTTTTACAAGTTGACATTAATTTCAGAACCTTTATAATCATAAAATCCATTTATAGCCTGTAGTTACTAAGCAACAAAGGACAAAGTACTGAATCTTTACTTTCCCGACCAAAAAAAAAAAAAGTTCTGTTTCTCCATTCTGGTCTTGAAGTAGTCATTTTCTAGAAAAGTCAGGGGAGAAAGATTAACTCCAGAATCCTGTCAAAACTGGAAGGAATGGACTTGTGGTCATAATCCTATGACCCTCATCATTCTATAGTACTTTGATCCTATTACCCAATAAATCTTCAAGAAGTTTTGAACTTGAAAGGGCAGAAAAAAAACTTCAGGGAGAGAGTGCTGTTTTTTTTCAACTACAGTAATTTATATTATATCATCCTCCCTTTGTTTTTTCCCCTCTTATTTAGTTTTTCCTTCACTTACATATATTTAACATTGATTTTCTAAAATTTTGAGTTCCAAATTCTTTCCATCCTCCTATCCCTCTCCCCCTCATTGAGAAGATAAGGAATTTAATATAGATTAAGTTCAGTCACACAAAACATATTAACCATGTTGTGAAAGAAAACAAGGAAACTAAAGAAAATTTTAAAAAATATACTTTGATCACATTCAGACTCCATCAGTTTTTTCTCTAGCAGTAGATAGTATTATTTATCATAAGTTCTTTGGAATTGTCCTGGATCATTGTAGTGCTGAGAATAGCTAAATCGTTCACAGTTGATCATCATACAGTATTGCAGTTATTGTGTTCAATATTCCCCTGGTTCTGCTCAATTCACTTTGCATCAGTTCAGCTAAGTCTTCCCAGGTTTTTCTGAAAGCATCCTTGCTTGTCATTTCTTTTAGCATGATAATATTCCATCACAATCATATACTCCAAATTGTTTAGCCATTCCCCAATTCATGGGCAATTCTCTCAATTTCCAATTTTTTGCCACTACACAAAGAGCTGCTATAAATATTTTTGTATCAGGTTCTTTTCCTTTTATTTCTTTGAGATATAGACCTAGCAGTGATATTTCTGGGTCAGAGGGTATGCACAGTTTGTTAGCTCTTTGTGGAAAGTTCAAAATTGCTCTCCAGAATGGCTGGATCAGTTCACAACTCTACCAACCTCACATTAGTGTCCCTGTTTCTCTACATACCCTTTAACATTTGTCATTTTCCTTTTCTGTCATATTGGCTAATCTGATAGATGTGAGGTGATACCTCAGAGTTGTTTTAATTTTCATTTCTCTAATCAATAGTTCCTTATAGCATTTTTTCATATGACTATAGACAGCTTTGATTTCTTCTTATGAAAACTGCCTGTTCATATCCTTTAACCATTTATCAATTATGGAATGACTTGTATTGTTATAAATTTAACTCAGTTCTCTATATATTTGAGAAATGGGACTTTTATTAGTGAAACTTGCGGGAAATTTCTGTCCCCCGCCTCCAGTTTCCTGCTTTCCTTCTAATCTTGGCAGCATTGTGAGAAAACTTTTTAATTTAATGAAATCAAAATTATCTGTTTTGCATCCAGTAATGCTATCTATCTTGTTTGGTCATAAATTCTTCCCTTATCCATAGGTCTAACAGGTAAAAATTTCTATCCTCCCCTAATTTGCTTATGATATCAGCCTTTATGTCTAAATCATATACCCATTTTGGTCTTATCTTAGTATGTGATGTGAGGTGCTGGTCTATATCTAGTTTCTGCCAAACTGCTTTCTAGTTTTCCCAGAAATGTTTGTCAAATCGTGAGCTTGGATCTTTGGGTTTATCAAGCACTAAATTACTATGGTCATTTATTACAATGTATTGTATACCTAATCTGTTGCACTGATCTACCACTCTGTTTCTTGGCCAGTACCAGATTGTTTTGACGATTATTGCTTTATAATATAGTTTGAGATACGGTACTGCTAGGCCACTTTTCTTCACATTTTTTTTTCATTTATTCTTTTGATATTCTTGACCTTTTGCTCTTCCAGATGAATTTTGTTATTTTTTCCTAGCTCTATAAAATATTTTTGGTAGTTTTTTGGTATGGTGCTGAATAAGTAAATTAATTTAGGTGGAATTATCATTTTTATATTGGCTCAGCATATCCATGAGCAATTAATATTTTCTAATTGTTTAGATCTGACTTCATTTGTATGAAAAATCCAAACTCCCTTTAGAAAAACTAACTATAATAGGTAACTGTTGGCCCTTTATGTCGGTCAAGTAATTGATGGGAAAAGCGGAGGGTGGCTTTAAAATAGAAACATTTTGCTTCTCACTATCAAGCTGGCCACTCAACTATAGACTATCAGTTTGGGGAAGAAATGGATTCTGAGGCACAAAACTAAGTTCTTTACTAATTGAAATAGGACCAAATGAAACTTCAACTTCCCTCTGAGGAACCAGTCAATTATTTACTTGTTATCGCAGTCAGTCCAAGAAAAGTGAGCAAATTGACATTTCTCTATCAGAAACATTTCGCTCACAGTACAAATTTTGGTAGAATCTCAAATTTGCTAGGTTCTCCTGAAATTCATAGAAGGCTGCAAGAACAATTTTATTTTGAATTTGGTTAGCAAATTCTACATTCAGAAATATCAAACATTACATCAACAGAGTAAGGGGCTTTTCTAGTTCTGCTCTCATTTGTATTCCGTCTCTCTCTCTCTCTCTATACACACTTTTTGTATTTGACCTTTTGTTGACATATAATCACTGCTCTTCCCACCTCTTTTGGATATACCCTGTTTAGAACTTGTAGTAATAATTTAATAATTTTTGGTCAGCACTTGTGGTTTCAGGGGACTTAGAAGCTCCCCAAGATTAAAATCCTTCTATCAATATAGATTTTCATCAGTTCTGCAACTGCCTTAGTTCCCTGGGGGCACTGAAAGGACCAACCAGTATGTGTCAGGGCCAGATTTGAACTCAGGTCCTCTTGACACAAAGGTCAGCTCTCTATCCCCTACACACACACACACACACACACACACACACACACACACACACACATATCGCCACCACCATCACCACTCTGTAACCCTCCTAATTTTAATAGTCAATAATAATAGTCGTTAATATTTATGAACCATTTTAAGATTTGCAAAGTGTTTTTCATACATTATCTCATTTCATTTTTATAACTACCCAGAGGCATTATTTTTCCCATTTTACAGATGAAGAAACTGAAGCACATAAAGTGACTTACCCAGGGTCACAATTGGTAAGTGTCAGAAGTAGTAGTAGAACTCAAGTCTTCCTGACCTCAATTGAAAGGTTGTTCGTCTTTCCACAATACCCCTCTACCATAGAGAGTTAATTGCCTGAGACTCATGGAGATTGAGGGATGTCATATTAGATGGGGATTTGAATCCATGGCTTCCTGATTCTTTCCAAATCTAGCAATCTAGGCATTATATTATACTGCCTTTCTCTCTCACACACAATTTTTAGAAAAGGGAATAGGGGAGATAATCTTTTTTTTTCTCTTATTGAATTAAAAGAGTTATTTGCTTGTTGCTCTAAAATAGATCTATAGAAAAGTCATTTAAGAAGCTTTACCAGTTTTAAGAGACAGAAAGGATGCCTATAAATTACCCTTTGCAAAGTCCAAGAGTTAACATGTAGCCTCAGTTTTTTCTCTGGGTGCCCTCTTGGAAGATATTTTTTCATGTTTCTATATGTAAATATAGGGGTCAAACCTGGGAGCTGTTAAAAGGCATATACTTTTTGAAGGTGATAAGATATAAAATTCAGTTTTGCATCCCCAGTGCCTAGCACTGTGCTTGGTACATTGATTAAATATTGTATCCGTGTATTCCAAAGAATATTTTGGGACCCAGAGAAGAGGGGTAGGAATAGCGGAGCCTATCCCCACCTCCACCCCTCACTTGAGAAAGTTGGGCTTCAGTGACCAGAACCTGGTAGAAGCCACTATGGTCAGTGCCTGTTGAGATGTGTTAGGGTTAGGTCAGAGCCAGTCTCCTTTCCTCCTCCTGTGTCACATGCACAAGTAATTAGGAAAACCCTCAGGTGTGGAGGAACGGTAATTGGTACCTAGGACAGAGGAAGAAGAATGGTGAGGTTGGTAAGAGAACAGGTAGGGGACCAAAAACCCAGGTCAGGTTGGTTCCCTGGATGGCTGAGATCCAAGGGGCTAAGAGAGCGAGGCTGTCAAGCCAGGAATTCAGACTTGCAGGAATCTGTAGGAAATAAGGAGATGCAAAGAGTGTTAGGGAATTGTATGGTCTTTCCAATTCAACATGATTTCCTGTACTTTTGGCATTTTTATTGTGGAAGCTTATGTGCTGAGCCCCTTTCCCAAAATTCCTTGTCATCTACTAGGCAGTGGATAGAGACACATTATACTTAGCCTGCATGATCGCTGATTTTTGCATTTATTTTCTTTGCAGTTAATTCTTAACTTGAGTCTCCCCATAATACTTTGCCGCTCTTTCCTTTAGCTAGCAACACCGACTAAAATACCAGAAATGACGTGTTCAAGCTTTTTTCATGGTCTTGTTGTTGTCGTTTCAGTCATGTCTGACTCTTCGTGACCCCGCTTGAACCCTGTCTTCATACCTTCCTTTACCTCCTACCCTTAAGATAGCAGGGCTGCTACTACTGTTGGGGGAACGGTTGCAACCACTTCCAAACCTACTTGGATTGGTAGTACAATGCCCTTAGGCCACCATGGAGTTTTTTGCAGACCGTTTGTCACAGGGTCTTTGTGTTTTCCCTCTCATGTATGTTTTCTATTTTCATCTCCCCCTCCTCACCTTCCCTGGGGTCATACCCTTGGTAGATGATTAGAGAACAGTATAGATCTTAAGGGAAGGAACCTATCTGAGAAAAATGATGTGGTCTAAGTCATAATCTGGGAGAATAAATAGAAAGCAGCCTAAGATCTCATTGACTTTTTGAACTGCTTTATCACACTATTGACGTATGTTGACCAAAGTCTGCTAAACCTCTCAGTTGTTTTTCAGATGAACAATCTAGCCACGAAATTGATATGTTGAATGCATGTAAAATTTCTATGTTCAATTCCAGTTTCATAGATTTGGCCCAGCATTCCAGGCTGTCAAGATCTTTTGGGGTCCAATCATCTAATGTGTTAGCTACCCGTCTTAAATTCATGTCATCTTCAAATCTGATAAACCTGATATCTAGGCCTTTATCCAGGTCAACAGTAAAAGGTTAAACACCACAGTTCCAGTACAGATTTCTAGAAGACTCCAATAGATATCACCTTCCAAAATGACACCAGACTATTAGTCAGTACTTTCAGTCTGGACATTTAACCACCTCTGAATCCATCTAATTGTACCAGCATCTAGCCCTTATCTTGTTCATAAGGGGAGCTAATAGATCCTCCGTGTTGGTTAGAATTATATCCGGAATAGATACTCTCTTTTCTTTCCTTTGTTTTAATAACTTCTTTATCTTATCAATTTTCTTTTTCCTTCTGTTTTTCTCCTCCCTTAGTCTTCCTTCCACCTTTCTATTCAGATCATTTTCCTTCTCCATCTCCATCTTCTCCTTTTCCTCTTCCACCTTCTTCTTTCCTATCTCCTTTCCCTTCTCCTTCTCCCCTTTTAAAATCCTCCCAAATTTCCCCTTTTCAACTGCAATTTCTAGTCTTTTTTACAATTCCAAAATGGTCAATCTTAGGATCACAGATCAAGAGCTGAAAGTAACCTTTGGAAAGAATCCCTCCCTGGTGTTTTTTTTTTTAATAATATTTTATTTTATTCTCCCCCCATTACATGTCAAAGCAATTTTTAACATTAAGAAAATTTTTTTTGGTTCCAAATTCTCTTCCTCCTTCCCCTCTCCTCTTCCTGAGATGGTAAGCGATTTGCTATAGGTTGTACATGTATAATCATGTAAAACATATTTCCATATTAGTCATTTTCTGGAAGAAAACTCAAACAAAAAAAAGGAAGAAAGTGAAAAATAGTATACTTCAGTCTGCTTTCAGAGTCCCACCAGTTCGTTCTGTAGAGGCAGATAGCATTTTTGGTCATAAGTCCTTTGAAATATTTTAGATCATTGTATTGCTGAGAATAGCTAAGTCATTCACAGTTGTTCATCATGCAATATTGCTGTTACTGTGTACAACATTCTCCTGGTTCTGCTTACTTCACTTTCATTGGTTCATATAAGTCTTCTCAGGTTTTTCTGAAAGCATCCTGCTCATCATTTCTTATAACACAATAGTATTCCAACACAATCATATATTACAACTTGTTCAGCCATTCTTCAATTGATGGGCATCCCCTCAGTTTCCACTTCTTACAGATAGATACCCAGAGAAGTTAAGTGTCTTATCTAAGGTCACTCAGTAAGTAGAAAAGTCAGATTTAAACTCTTTTACAATTCCTTCTTTTCTTCTTCTACCTCCTCATGAGTCCCTCTCTTGCACTTTTTTTCACACAGTCTTCTCTGACCAAAGCCAAAATTAGATGAATGATAGTAATGGTAGTTCACATTTTTATTATGTTAGTTTTAAAAAATGCATTCTTCCAAACATCCCTGTAAGGTTGGGTAATGAAAGTATTATTAACACCATTTTGCAGATGAAGAGACTGAGGTTTAGAGGGAAGAAGTGACTTGCTCAAGATTGTGTGTGTGTGTATGTACTAAGCGGCAGAGCTGAGACCCAAACCCAAATCTGCTACGTTCCAATTTGGTGCTTTTCCTTTATTCCACACTCCTTCACAAAAAAAAATGAAAGTGATCCATCATTTAATTCATATTTATATTTATCTCCTTCTTAAATGGGAAAGTAATGTATGGAAAATGAATTATTGCAGAAATTCCTTATGTCTTGGATTGCAATGTTAAGAACTTGCTACCCTGGGGCAAAATAAAATAAATCTGGATTTGGAACTTCTCATCTGAGAACTGGATTTAGTCAGAGGACCTGGGTTTGAATCTTGGTCCCACTTACTACTTGTATGTCTTTGCACAAGTCAGATCCCCCTTGGTTTAAATTGCTTTCTGTAAAATAAGGGGATGGGAATACAGGATCTCCAAGGTCTCTCTCAGCTCTGAATCCTTTGAACCTATGAATACATTGAGATATATTTCAGAAAGGGAAGGGGGAAGATGGTAGTTGTAGTGGCAGGGGTAATATATCTCAGTTAAAGTGTGTTTGATTTGGGAACTTGATTTTTATCTTTTGTCAGGACTTGGTATGCTGTGGGGTTAAGACAGTGAATCACAACATTGTAATGTTCTGTTAAAATATCTCTTTGCAGCTGTGATAGCTGGGGAGGGGACTTACTGATTATAGTTCTGTGAAGTATTTACAGTGCCAGGAAGTAGGTAGATTGCTGGCATACAAGTATGTAAAGACCAGTCTTAATGCAGAGGTTTGGGGGTAGAGTTGTGGTGAATAAAATACCTTCTTGGGTGTGAGAAAATTGAGTGAGAGCTGGAGACAATGCACCCTCTACTTTACCTAGAGCCTCCTTCCCTGAAAATGATGTGTTTGTGTAGGGTCCTCAAAGTCTAGGAGGTTTGTTGACAGCTCCTTTTGCTTGTGAAAGGAAGGCATTTAGAACAAAAAATTTGAGGTGGAGGGAAATTGTCTAGGAATACCTCCACCCAAGCCTTTTGGTTCTTACCTTTTCCCAGTACCCTTCCTTCATTTGCACGGCAGACCCAGATGATTTTGGAGCCTGGAGGATTTAAGATTCCTACAGCCTTTAGCAGTGTATTAGAATGTAGTCCCCTCAAAAATGTCTTGAGAGGGAAATGCTAGTTGATAATCAAGAGTTGACTGGAGTTAAAGGGAATGTTCTAACTCTAAATCAAATAGAGGCATGAGACAAGGACCTTATGCTTCTAATGTGAACAAATCACTAGAAAAGATAGACCAAGTGGATGTGGACTCCAACTGGCTGGCTGGACCATGCTCCAAAAGATATCATTATTTGAGTTTGACACTAGAAACTGTGAAAGAAAGAAAGAAGAAGGGAGAGAGGGAGGAAAGAAAGGGGTAGGAAAAGGGAAAGAGAGGAGCGTGAATATTTTATTATTGCTTGTCTTATTGGGTTATTTCATTAGATACTCTGCATCATCTAGCTGACTAGTGAAACTAGACAGATTGCTGGGAAATCATGAGCTGTGCTTTGAAGTGATATAACAGTAAAAGCAACAACAAAGTAACAGTAAAAATAGATACGGTTCAAAGAGTTAAGAAGGGTTTATGCTTAAAGGCATTCTAGATAATAAAACAACATCAATATTTAGTATATATGCCCTGAATAATATAGCCTCTAACTATATGAAAAGCAAGTCAATAAAATTAAAGGGAGAATTGGATATTAAAACTATAATAGTTGGAGACCTCAATGTGTCCCTTTCAGATGAATACAAATCTAACAAAAAGATAAATAATAAAGAAGTTAAGGACCTGAATGCAACTTTAGAAAATTTAAATACAATAAGCTCTCCCTCCCTATCGTTAGAGAGAATGTAAGGCAGACATTAGAAAGCTCCTCACAGATTTAATTTAATGAGGATGCCCAGGACATTCACCTCATCATTTCCCACTGAGCTACTTTCCTGAACTTAAAAATCTCCAGAAACTCTTTATTTGGAAAGATGAAATCAACTTTGAAACACATCTCTCCCTGCCCCTGGGGTTCTTCCCTTTCTTTGGTCACAGGGGGTGGAAGGTGGAATATTAGGGAACCCCTCTCAGATATTTAAGGATGGCACCAAGAGCCTTTACCTCATCATGTCCTACCCAGCTGCTTTCCTGGACTTCATAGTCTCCTTTCTACAAAATGACGTCAACTCTGTAACTCACCCCTCCTCAGATCATCTCCTTCTCTGCCACAGGACTTTATCATGCACCATGCTGGTTACCTTTGAGACGCCTTTTCAGCTTCTTTTTCTGTGTTCTTTTCCTCCATTGGGTTGTGAGCTCCTTGAGGAGAGAGATGTCTTATGTATTTCTTTATATCTCTAGCACCTAGCACGGTGCCTGGCACATAGTAGGCAGTTAATAAATACTTATTAAATCTGACTCTGGTGATAACTGAATAGGAACAGAAAATTTTATATACATACATATATATATATGTGTGTGTATATGTATATATACATATATATTCTGCCTATGAAATATATATTCTATATATCAAAAAGAATTTATACCTTTGTGTGTACATGTACATATATGTATATGTGTGTATGTATGTATGTATGCTGAACATGAGACCTTTATAAAATTAACCATGTGCTAGATCATAGACACAAATACCCCCTCAATACTCTAATAACAACAGGGGACATAGAGGGTGTTAAGTAAGTCAGAGGACATGGGAGTGATTTTATTATGTTTAGATCATCTTAAAAGGAGAAAAGAAAAGGCATATACTAGGGGAAAAGAGTGAGGAAGAGTGAGTGAAATTATCTCCCATAATTGGAGTGTACATGTAGCAGACTATACAATCAAGGAGGAAAAGTAGGGAGAACAGTTGAAACTTGAACCTTATTTTTAACTGAACTGGTTGAAGGAAGGTAGTGGCAGAGTAGATAAAGTATTGGGCTTGGAGTCAGGAAGAATCATCTTTCTGAATTCAAATGGTGGCCTCAGACATTTACCAATTATGTGACCCTGGGTAAGTCACTTAACCGTGTCTGCCTCAGTTTCTCCATCTGTAAAATGAGCTGGAGAAGGAAATGGCAAACTGCTCCAGGATCTTTTTCAAGAAAACCCAAAATGGGATCATGAAGAGTTTGGACATAATTGAAAAATGACTGAACAAGAATATATATACATAAGAGTTGAGTACAGAAATATATTTCACTTAATAGGGAAATTAGAGGTTATAGGGAGAGAGGGCAGGGAGAATAAGAAGAAGGGAATATTCAAAGAGGGTTTAAACCGGTCATAAGCCAAACTAACCAGAAAGGGGGGATTATGAATAGGGGTTTAAACAAAATAAAGAAACTGTAAGAACTTGTGTCTGGAAGGAAAAGAATAATAGCACATTCCTCACTTACTGCCTTCTTTGCTAGGAAGCAAAGAGGAAAAAGTACAAGGGAATAGAATGAAGGGAAATAAAAAATTAATGAGCATAACTGTAAATGTGAATGAGATGAACTTGCTCATAAAACAGAAGAGGATAGACAGTAGAATGGATTAGGAATAAGAATCCAACAACATTTTTTTTTTACAAGAAACACACTTAAATATAAAGATTCATACGCAGATAATTGAGGGCTAGAGCAAAATCTGAAGTAACGATAATGTGTTACAAACAAGTGTAACAATAATTATATCCGACATGGCAATGGCAAAAAGAGACTTGATTGAAAGAAGTGAAAAAGGAAACTATGTTATGCTGAAAGATACCACAAGCATTGAGTTAATATTCCTTAACATATAAAGAATGAATAGCAGAGTGGTAAATATCTAAAAGAAAAGCTAAATGAATTAGAGGGAAAATAGACGATGCAATTTTGATAATGGGGCATGTGTGTGTGTGTGTGTGTGTGTGTGTGTGTGTGTGTGTGTGTGTGTAAGGAACCTCATTTATCCTTACGCAATTATATGCCAATAAAACTGACAACCTAAATAAAACGGATGCACATTTATACAAGTATAAAATGCCCAGATTAACAGAACAGGAAATAGAGAACTTAATCTCAGAAAACGAAATTGAACAAGTGACAAATGAATTCCCCAAAGGAAAAAAACAACAACAACAACCCAGGACCAGATGGATTTACCAGTGAATTCTGCCTAACATTCAAAGAAAAATTGATTGCAATATTACATAAACTGTTTGAAAAAAAAGGAAAAGAAGGGGTCCTGTCAAATTAATTCTGAGACATAAATATGACCATGATACCTAAACAAAGGAGAGTCAAAACAAAGAAAATTATAGATCAATATCCCTAACAAGTATTAATGTAAATATTTTAAATAAGGTATCAGCAGGAAGACTAAAGTAACATCATAATTATACACTATGATCAAGTTGGATTTATATCAGGAATTCAGAACTGGTTTAGTGTTAGAAACATGGTTGCAATAATAGATGATTTTAATTACAAAAACAGCAGAAAATCATATCATTAAATGTGGGAAAAGTTTCTGACAAAACATAGCATCCATTTCTATTAAAAATACTGAAAACACAGGACTAAATAAACCCATCTTTAATTTGGTAAGTAGTACATATCTGAAACCAAGAGCCAGCACTACACGCAATGCAAATAAACCAGAGGCCTTTCCAAGGAAATCAGGGGTAAAATAAGGATTTCCATTATCAACACTATTATTTGATTGAGTGCTCAGAGTGCTAGCTATAGCAACAAAATGAGAAAAAGTAATCAAGGGAATAAACTTAGGCAAAGAAGAATCCAAAATTTCACTTTTTGTAGATGTTTACTTAGAAAACTCTAGAACCTCAACTAAAAAATAATTAAAACAATAACTCCAGCAAAGTTGCAGTATATAAAATAAATCCACTTAAAATCATTAGCATTCTCTATATATTACCAACAAAATCCAACAAAAAGAGATAGAAGAATATACTGCATTTAAAATAAGTATAGAATATATAAAATACTTTGGAATCCACCTGCTAAGATACACAGGAATGATACAAATACAACTAAAAACTCTCTTTAAACAAATAAAATCAGACCCAAATAATTAGAGAGATATCAATCGCTTATGGGTAGGCTGAGCTAATATAATAAAATGAAAATGGTCCCTTAATTAATTTACTTCTTAAATACCATACCAATCAATCTACCAAATGATTAAATAATCATTATAAGGCTAGAAAAAATTGTTTTTGTGTTGATTTCATTTGTGTCTGACTCTTCTTGACCCCATATGGGGTTTTCTTGGCAAAGATACTGGAGTGGTTTGCCATTTTCTTCTCCAGCTCATTTTAGAGATGAGGAAACTGAGGCATACAAAGTTAAGTGACTTGCCCAGGGTCACACAGGTAGTAAATGTCAGAGGCCAGATTTGACCTCAGGAAGATGAGTCTTCCTGACTCCTGGCCCAGCACCACTTCATTGCCCTAAAAAAATAACAAAGTTCATCTGGAAGAACAAAAGGTCAAGAAGCTCAAGGGAAAATAATGAAAAAATGTGGGAAGGAAGGGGATCTAGCAGTGGTAGAGGTCAAATTTTACTATAAACATCAGAATTATTTATTACTGGTTATGAAATAGAAAAATTGATCAGTGGAACAGATTAGGCACATAACATACACAAGCAAAAGAGCCCAATAGTCTTGTGTTTAATAAACACCCCAACTCCAGCTACTAGGGTAAGAATTCACCATTTGACAACATTGCCGGGAAAACTGGAAAGCAGTCTGGCAGAAACTAGGCATGGTATATATCTCTCTCACCATACATAGTTTATATCTCTCTGACCATGTTCCAAGATAAGCTCTAAATGTATATAGAACTTAGACATTTAGGGTGATATCATAAACAAATTAGAGGAGCGAGAAAGAAATTGCCTTTCAGATCGAAGATAGGGAAAGAATTCATGACCAAATGAGGGCTAGAGAGGATCACAGAAGGTAAAATGGACAATTTTAATTAAATGAAATTAATGCTTTTTTTTGCACAAACAAAACCAATGCAGCTAAAATTAGAAAGGAAACTGATAACTGAGAAGACGGTCTTTGTAGCAAGTTTCTCTGATAAACTAAGATATATAGGGGATCGATTCAAGTTTATAAGACTAGGAACCATTCCTGAATTGATAAAGGGTCAAATGATATGAATAGTTAGTTTTCTAAGGAAGAAATCCAAAGTGTCAATGTCCAAAAATTCCAAATCACTAATACTTAGAAAGATGTAAATTAAAGCACTCTCATACCCATCAGATTGGCAAAAATTGACCGAAAATATGAGGAAAACACAAATGTTGGAGAGGCTGTGAGAAAACAGGCACATTGATGCATTGTTGGTGGAGCTGTGAATAACTGTAGCCATTCTGAATATCAATTTGGGACTATGCTTACAAATTTTCTAAACTGTGCGTGTCCTTTGACTAAAGAAATCAAAGATGGGGTAAAAGGACCCATATGTCCAAAAATATTTGTAGCATCTCTTTTTTTTGTAGTGGTAAAGAACTAGAAACTGAGGGAATATCCATCAACTGGGGAATGGCTGAACAAAATGTGGTACATGTGAATGTAATTGAATACTGTGCTGTATGATGAAGGGGACTGTTTCAGAGAAACCTGAGAAAACTTGTATGAACTGATGCAGAGTAAAGTGCTGCTGTATCAGGAGAACAATTTATATAACAACATTGTAAAAACACTTATGAAAGGCTTAAAAACACTGATCAACACAATGACTGCTTGTGAAGACTCATGACAAAACATGCTATCCACCTCTTGGCAGACGGGATAGACAGGGTGCGGAATGAGACATACATGCGTATATACACATATATGCGATAAATAGATAAATAGATAGCAGAGTGGGGGGGCTGAGGACTTGTGAGGGAGAGAAAATGGGATTTCATTAATGAAAAAAATTAAATAAAAAGTAATAATCTTTCTGTAATTTCTGGTCACAGTGATCTGGTCCTGCATTGCAATCATATACCCCTCCATTTTCCCAAGCAAACTCTTGTGATCTAGCCATTTGTTGAATTTATTTTTGTTGATTTTAGTTGACTAAGTTCATGTGAAATTTGCTTGTGGAGGGCCTTTTGATTCCATTCTTGAATTTTAGCCATTTCATAGGCTTCTCCATAAAGAAGTAAATCATTTATCTTTAGATTTAGCAAATCAAATGTTATATACCTGTTAGCATCTTTTGCTTTTGCTTAATGAAATTATGTTGGCTTGTTTCAAAAGTATTTCTGAAGGTTTTCCTTTTTTTTTTAACCTGCTTACCATATTCTCTAAGAATTTCTATCAGTCCTTTTCAGTGTTAATTTTTCTATAGCTGTCTTAGGGTGATGGACCTTATGTTTTATTAGGATTCCTTCCAAACTTATAATAGCTCACTTTATAGTTCCAAAAGTATATATTAACAGTTCAAATCTGGCCTCAGACACTTACTAGCTATGTGCCCTTGGGCAAGTCACTTTAACATCTGTTTGCTCAGTTTCCTCATTTGTAAAATGGTGATAATAATAGAATTTACTTTGAAGGATTGTTGTGGATCAAATGAGATAAAAATTGTAAAGTGCTTAGCATAGTGCCTGGCACATAGTAAGTACTATATAAATGTTAGCTATTATTACTAACATTGATATTTTTTAGGTGTTAAATCCTTTAGGTGCATTCTTTCCATTGACCTTTGATTTTCAAATGTCAGCAGTTTTCTTAACATATTCAGCTATCTGATATCTTTGATATCTTTATGCTTGATATGTCTGGCCTGGAGGAGCCCAACATGTTTACCTTTTCCCATTATGTGAATGCGACCTCTGGATTCAAAACTCCAACCCTTTGGTCTCTATCATTCCTTAATGTACATAAAGAATTTTACACTAATAGTATCCAAATGACATTTTGATATTATGATGATGATGATGCAAATCATTATTGGAAATATTCTACAGCCTACTTATATTCACCAAATATTTTTGTTTTGTTTCTTTTTGCTTGTTGGGTCCTCAAAATCCTGATTTTTCTGAGGTAATGAAGTTCCATCATTTATTGCCTTACAGAATCAATAGGAAAATATTGGTGTTAGAGAGATGGGCTTTTGTAGTTTGGGATCATCGGAAATATATCATAATCCCTAGTTTCAGCTTCTTCTCCTGGTAGCTTAAATGAAAGTATTTACCTCAGCACCATTTTTTGGGGGGTCTCCTTCTCCTTGTGCACAATTCCTGAAAGGGGTTGATGCCACCCCCTGCTGTAGCTCTAATGTACTCGAAACACAGGTTGGTGATCGCACTGGTCTCAGGCCTCCTACAAGAACCCTTGGTGCCTGTGCCTAGTTGCTGAGAAGGCTCTGCCTCTTACTGCAGGTTTGAGGGGTGTACTGCCTTCTCTCTTTGCACATTGACTTAGAGGGCTTGGCTTTATGCCTCTACTGCCTTGCTATGGACAGGCCAGAATTCCCCTGGTCTCAGAAGCTGATTTTTGCAGCTTATACTGGTTTTCTACTCCCCTCTCGTGTGTCCCTTCAGGAGCACCCTCAAGATTCTAGCCCTGTGAGATCAGGTTATGTCTCCCTACCCGTAAGTATATACAAGCTCCCTTGGCCCATCGCTGCTCAGAGTGCCTGTAAGTTTCTGACCATTGACCATAACTCATGTTGGCTTCCATCCCTCTCCTTGTGACTGGAATGAACGGATTTATTTATTGTAATTTCCTTTGGTGCTCTTGACTATTGCATTCTCTGGTGCCCTTTTAGATATATTTTTTGAAGTGTATGTGGAAAAGCTGAGTTCCTTCCTCTAAAACCCTTAACATTGCTTTCTGAACTGGAAGCCCCCTCCCAGTGCTTTCCATGATGCCAGATTCCTTCTTCTCATTGGAGCCTATCTCTTCAACACCTACATTCTTCTGGGAATGTCCCAGATGCAGCTAGGTGATGGTACAATGGGCAGAGCCCTGTACTTGGAGTTAGGAAGACTTGAGTTCAAATCCTGCTTCAGACACCTTCTAGCTGTGTAACCCCAGGTAAGTCACTTAACATCTCAGCCTCAGTTTCCCCATCTGTAAAGTGTAGATAATAACAGTACTTATGTCAAGGGTCCTGAGGATCAAAGGAGATAATGTGTATAAAGTGCTTTATAAACCTTAAAGCACTGTATAAATGTTAGCTATTATTAGCAATAACTAATATTTATTTATGTAGCTTTTCACATTTTTCAAAGTGCTTTTCCATATATTTATTTCTTTGATTTACACAATAAACCCTCTAAAATGTAGATATTATTACCCCCATTTTACAGATGATGAAACTGAGGGTACAAAAATAAAATGACTTCCTCAGGGTCACCTACTTACTAAGTATTTGAGTCAGGTTTCAAACTCAGGTCTCTCTTGATTCGAAGTCTGGTAGTCTATCCACTAGAGAATCTGCTGTAATCTTAGAAGAATTAAAAGCACAAATACACAAAGTCCAATGGAAAGGGCCATTGTGGGCTTGAACATGTTAAAGTATGTTTAGAATTACTTCCTTGGGAAAAGTTGTATAAAAAAAAATATCAGGGGGCAGACATGCATGGCTTGAAAAGGAAGTGGGCCGTTTATTTGGTGAGAATGAGAGACAAGAAGTGGAGATGGTGAGCGATACGCTGTTGACCTCATGATATTAAAGGACAAGCTGAAGGTCTACAATGCATTGAATGGAAACCTCTGCAGATGCATGGGAAAACAAGGACAAGAAGATGTATCAGGGTCACAATCTATATCAGTGTATGGGGTTACCAACCCAAAGAGAGTTATGGGGGCACCAAAACATCAACTCTTCTGGCCTTAGACACTTCCATTGTAGCCAGGGGTGAGCTGGTTTAACAACTGGCTTTCTGAAAAAAATTCATGCACAACACAATTTTCAGTTTAATCTGTATTATCAACACATTGTCCATCGTTTTCTTAAGTCTAGACAATCAATAAAATAATAAATCAAGCCCTGCTTTGTAACATTTGCTGATTTCCAAGATGAAAATGCTTGCACTGAAAATTTAACAATCAGCTCTTGGAGCTGGTTCAAAATGGCTCCAGCACACCTCTGTTTCTATTCTTCCCTCTCCCCTGCAAAGATCCAGTTTGCCTGAAATAGTCTAGACAAATCATTGCAGTAGAGTAGAAGGAGAGTCAGGTTTGGAATCTGAGAACTTGGGTTATAATCCTGGCTCTGACAAGTACTTCCTACATGACTTTGACTAATTTGCGTCCCTCTTCTGAAGCTGCCATGTCCTCATCTGCAAAGTGGGGGCAAGGGGGGGTGCCTTGTATTGGATGATTTGTGAGATCCTTTCTCTCACTCAAACTTGCTAAGGAGAAAATGGAAATGTTAGCTTCTTTTCAGTGTGTTTTGTCTATGTGGTATGTGTCATAAAAAGGGTCCAAACCCTAGAGTTATATTTCAGGACAAACCAGGTGGATTTCCTTGAAGGAGAAAAATATTGAGTTGGGTTTATTACAAACAAGTAATCAAATATTTATGTGCATTGTAGTGCAAATAATGTTGTTGTTTATCCTTCCTTTGAAGATGACCAATGACATCATGAGGGTGATGTCTTAACTGGGGGTGAATTGAATTTAATCGAGGCAGAACTTGGGAAAGTCATCAGTCTCACTCTCTCCCAGAATAAAGTATAATTTTAAGAATAGAATCGAATTATTCATAGCTATCTAGAGTAAGGGCATCTATGTGGTGTAATGTATAGAGTGCTAGGCCTGGAATCTAGAAGACTCATCTTCCTGAGTTCAAATCTGGCCTCAGACACTTACTGTGTGACCCTGGACAAGCCACTTAACTTTGTTTGCCTCAGTTTCCTCATCTGTAAAATGAGTTGGAGAAGGAAATGGCAAACCACTCCAGGTTCTTTGCCAAGAAAACCCCAAATGGCATCATGAAGAATCAGATGTGACTGAAAAACAACAAATAAGTAGGTGATAATCTCAGGGTTTTGCACCAGGCTATGAAACTTAGAAGGTGCTGAAAGTACTTACAGTCAGCCAATAAATATTAAGTGTCTGCTAGTGTCAGGCCCTGTGCTAAGAACCTGGGATACAAAAAGAGGTGAAAGACAGTGCCTTGCCCTCAAGGAACATAGCAACAACAAAGCTTAGTGCTTAGGTGTATGTTGGCATTATCTAGTCAGACTCTTCTTGACCCCCCCCCTTTTTTTTGGCAAAGATCCTGAAGTGATTTGCCATTTCCTTCTCCAGCTCATTTTATAGATGAAGAACTGAGGCAAACAGGATGGATGCCCAGCCAGGAAGTGTCTGAGACTGGATTTGAACGCACAGATATGAGTCTTCAGACTGGACTCCAGGCCTGGCACTGTAGCCACTGAGACATCTAGCTGCCCAGAGCTTAGGTAGCAAGAAGAATTAATTCAAATAGGAAGCTACTAGATGGCTTACTGCCCATGATGCCAACTGCGAAGGCCTCTCCTGTGGTGCTGTGGGATCTCTGCCCTATTCTCCATGTCCTTCCCATAACTGACCTGGAGTCTCCATTGCATTCTAACCCCTCCTCCTTCCATTGAACTGAGGGGACCCTCCTACCCTGGGAGTAAAATTTTTTTGTTGCAGTTCCTGTTATAATCGTTCCATCTTTGCTTGCTTTTTCAGCACATGAGACTAATGACACTCTGGGAAACCCGATGTTGGATCCAAATCTGCTGGAAGAGTTCCTGCGAAGTGACTTTGGTTTGGGAGCCTTGTGAGTAGTAGAGGCTATTCTAACTCATTACCTTTGGACCTCAAGGGGTTGTGGGGGAGGGGAGGGTCTGTCTGTACCACTGGCACATGAACTATTCCTGATGTTCCCTTGAGGGATTCCAATATCACAGAATCCTTTATCAGGTGCTTACTTTCTGTAAACAGAGCTTGCTTATATGTTCAATCAGTTACAGGTATATCGTCCTTGGGTTTTGTTAAAGGGTTAAATCCGCAGGAAGGAGTTGTATCGTCTTGGGTTTGAAGGATGGTTTATTTTTTGCGGGATCAGGAAATCACTGCATCTTAATTTTTGAGACTTTGCCACATAATTTCAAACTGATAACATCTGACACATATTAGGCACATCATAAATACTTATTGTTTCTTAACTGATTTTTAAATGAGGAGCTAATCTTTTGTTCTTTGACTCCACCCCCCACCCTGCCCCAAGTCTAATCTTAATGATGCCTTTATTGAGGTAGGGGTAGAAAAATTTCAAAATGTAGATACAAAATGTTCTAACTCACTTCAAACACACACACACACATACTCACCTTTGGCTATCTTTAATATTATTTCCTTTTCGAAAATACTGAATAGGTCACTTTTAAAAATTATTTATTTATTTATTTTTAGTTTTCAACATTCACTTCCATAAGATTTTGAGTTTTAATTTTCTCCCCTCCTCAAGATGGTGTGCAATCTGATATAGGCTCTACTTATACATTAAATGTATTTTCACATTAGTCGTGATGTAAAGAAGAATTAGAACTAATGGGAGGAACCACGAGAAAGAAGAAACAAAACAAAACAAAAAAACAAAAGAAAAGGAGAACAAATAGTATGCTTCCATCTTCATTTAGACTCCTAAGTTCTTTCTCTGGATGTGGATAGCATTTTCCATCGTGAGTCTTGTGGAGTTGTCTTAGATCCTTGCATTGCTGAGAAGAGCTAAGTCTATCAAAGTCAGTCATTGCACAGTGTGGCTGTTACTGTGTACAATGTTCTGCCCATTTCACTCAGCATCAGTGAATAGATCACTTTTTTAAAAAAAATTCAGGAATATATTGAAATAGTGGTAGGTACAATTTTAGGAAACATGAGCCCATTGAAAACCTTACCTTAAATAGACTCCTGAGTAGTAATCTTGCTGCCTAGAGCATAATCCACAAAACGCATCTGGGCAATATATCTGTGTAAGGGAGAAACCTTGAACCAAAAGCCCTAGGGGGAGGAGGGAAGTTATCAGGATAGATGAGGCTGCTGCTGGGGACTGTACCGCCAGATGAAGTAAAGGAGGAGCAACCATGGGAGGAGCTCACTTGATGTGCAGTTTCAGTAGGGAGGAAGTTGTAGTCTTCTTAAATTAGGTTATAATTATATTACTTATATTAGCTAATTATTCTTGCTACCTGGGTTGTAACCTTAGTTGGTTCTACCCAATGAAGTAGTACAAATACTATAAGTGCTTTCTAAATTTTGGCACCCTAGGGCAAAGGCCCGGTTGCCCTACCCTAGTCACAACTTTGCCTTTTAGTTAGTTCATTCTATGACTCACCAAAAGTTATGTATTGACAGCATATCTAGGCTCCAAAGTATTTCCAGTCATCCGAGAACAGTATTTAGATGTTTGTGATTATCCTTGAATTAGAGATGGTTCTCAGGCAGGCATGCCTTATTTTAAGTAGGTTTTAGCTCCATGTGGGATCACACACCTACTTACCAGGAAAATCAGTAAAAAGAAAAAATAGAGTGACCACTTCTTGGGAATCCCCAAACCACACAGGAATTGTGCTTGGCACCTTCTCGGCAAATTCCAGTGATGCACTTTGTTATTATTGAAATTTTGAGGTCTCCTTTACTCTTGCTAAAGGCCCAATTCTGCAGAATTCTACTTGCTTAGACTTGTGTCCCCTGCTCTCAAATCATTTGCTGACCTCTAGCTCTTGGACCTGACTGGCTTTGGGCCTCAGCTTTCTTATTTTTGGCTGCTCATCTGTAGCAATGGGGCTGGGATTGCTGGATCAGTGTTCCTTGTGACGAGGGGATACCTACCATAAGAAGCAAATTACAAAGTAAAACTAAGGAATATCTAATTCTGGACAGGGAGCAGAAGGATTTGAGAGCACACGTATTGTTTTCATCTCTTCTTTTAATCAAAGGTCAGGTCTTTGGAAGAGAAAGCAAGATATGGGAAATGAACAGCTAAGTAAATGATTCTGAAGAGTGAGATTTGGTTTTCTTTATCACAGACCAAAATAGCAGAATGGTAAACTAAGGACTGAATTTCATGGTCCCTTGGGCCTCGTTATGTCAGTAAGAGGGAGAAAGTTTGTGTCAGGGATTAGCAAGAGATTAACAGATGTCTGTCATAGCAGATGACTGCGATGTCTTAAGGAGCCCGGAGGGAAGAAAGGTGGGGATAATTTAAATACAATGGTCCAGCTAAGGAAACAACAGGTGATGCAGTGAACCTGTCCAAGCACAAAGCCAAGAATCCAGTGAGAAGGAAGAGACCAAATCTAAGAGGCAGCTTAGTCTGACCTGGAATCAGCTTTGATTCCTCACTCCGACATTTGTTTTGTGGATGTGGGTGACATGAGATCATAACTGTATGCCTGGCACAGAGCAAGAGCTATATAAAGGTTAGCTGCTGGTATTATTATTGCCTAATCTCTCCAACTTTTTGTTTCCACTATGCCACTTGAGTGTAAGCTCTGGCAGGTTCTCCTAAGGTTGAGATATTGTAAGTATGGGCCTGGTGATGGATTGAATGTCTGTCACTGAGGACCAGCTCAGATAAGTTTGGAGATGCGTATCACCAGGTAGGTAGCAGTATGATGGATTTTTCAGTCACAACAGCTCTTAAGGCCTGGTGGTAGGAGGAGCCTACCTAGTACTATAATTATGTATATGCTTTCTAAGTTTGAGAACATTTTCCTCTGGACTCTGTATGTACTTGTAGGAGGTAATTTCATAGACTTTTGGGGGAATAATTTGTACCAACTATTCTTAATATTATTGATGCTCAGTCATTTTTTTCCAGTCACGTTTGACTCTTCGTGACCCCTTTTGGGATTTTCTTGGCAGAGATGCTGGAGTGACTTGCCTTTTTCTTCTCCAACTCATCTTTACAGACAAGGAAACTGAAGCAAACAATGGCTTGCCCAGGGTCACACAGCTTGTAAGTGTCTGAGGCCAGATTTGAATTCATGAAGATGAGTGTTCCTGACTCCAGGCCTGGCACCCTCTGCACTGTGCCACCTTCATGCCCAAAGTACTATATAAATGTTTGTTATAAATGTAATATATTCTTGACTTGGTTTGAGGATAAATTTATCTCTCAGTTTCTATTTTTTTTAATGCTTCAAGCCTATAAAACACAGGCTGTTATTTCAAAGCAGGGTTTGTTCACATTAGTTCTTAGTGGGGCAATTACCCCTGAAAGATTATTAAAGTGTGTTACAGTAAAAAACAAAACAAAACAAAACAAAAACAAAACAGCACCGACTTTGGAGCCAGGGGATCTGGGTTCAAATCCTGGATCTGCCATACCCAATTTGTGTGGCCCTGGCAAGTCACACTTAGCTTTAATCAGCTAAGTATCCTCCTCTGTAATGGCTGCTGAGTGGTACAGTAGATAAAGTCTGGGCCCTGGAATCAGGAAGATTCATCTTCCTGAGTTCAAATCTGGCCTCAGACACTTGTTAACTGGGTGACCCTGGGCGAGTCACTTAGCCCAATTTGCCTCAGTTTCCTCATTTGTAAAATGAGCTAGAGAAGGAAATGGCAAACCACTCCAGTATTTCTGTCAAGAAAACCCCAAGTGGAGTCACCAGGAGTTGGACATGACTGAAATTCCTGCCATGTTTCCTTCATCTCTAAATCTATGATCCCATGATTTGTCCAGAAGGTTGTTCACTTTTTTTTTCTCTTGTGGCATTGGAGGTGGAGCTGAAGAGAATTAAGTAACTCTACTACTCATCTACCAGCTTTCAGAACTAACTTGGCTCACGATTCACAAAGACTTAGAGTTCAGGGTCATTTAAACAGATAATTGGGATGGGATCAGATAATCTGCACTTAACTTCGATAACATTTGTCCAAGTATATGCTGTGAGATAAAATAGCAATAAAAATCTAGGGAAACAGAGCAAAACGTGTGCAGTCCTGAATGCCAAGGAAGTTGATAACAGGAAAACTATACTGTTCAATGACCCCGCTCCACCCTGTGCATGGCAACATCACTTTATAAAGCAACTTGACCCAGAATGAGTTAAGCATATTCGAGATCTGCTTGTTCATGAGTTCAAAGAAACAGAGCTAGGTTGGAGATTCATTCAGAAAAAGATTCATTTTGAGATTCTACATGCAGATTTTTCAGGGCTCAAAGATTTTTTAAAAATGTAATTAGTGATCCTCTAAGTAATGTTCTTTTTTTCTGATGAACCAACATGCAAGAGGTAGCCTGGGATCTTGAACTCCATTTAAACTCCACTAGCCTTTTTCCTGTCATCTCCATAACCATTGTTTTCCCTTATTATACAGAGCCCAGGGCCTCTCTGTCCCTCCTCCCCCCAAAAGAGTCTCCCCTTCTTAGTTCTATATTGTCTCATTGCCTCATCATCATCCTTTGAAAGTTTATTGCTATAATACAAAGACTACAAAGTGTGAATAATATATTGAACCATTATCAATATTAATGTCTTAGGTCAAATAACTTTCTCAGATTAGCTAGGCCAGCAGGTTCTCAAACATCTTGATCTTAGGGCCTCTTTATTCTCTTGAAGATTATTGAGGACCCCGAAGAGCTTTTTAAAAAAATTATTTTATTTTCAATCCAGGGAACAAAACAAGCATTTCCATAACACAGTATAAAATAAATAATAAAGATGATTGTACATGAAACTGCAAATCTACCATGTACAACTTACTATTCCCTCCAAATATACAACAAAGTTACAATATACATTTTTTCTCCTTTTTTGTTTTCTTCCTTCCCACTCCAATGACTAGCATTAGACAAATATGTATGTATACACATATATATGTATATATACATGTGTGTGTGTGTGTGTATGTGTGTAAAATCATTCTATACATACTTCTATTTATCAGTTATTTCTCTGGGTGCAGGTAATATCCTTCGTGTGTCCTTTTATTTTTCATTTGGGTATTTATAATATCAAAATAAGTCACTCAAAGTTGTTCTTAAAGCAATATTACAGTTACTGTATACAATGTCTCTTTATTCTACTCACATCATTCTTTATTTTTTCCTGTAAATCTTTCCATGTTTTTCTAAGATCATCGAGCTCATCATTTCTTATAGCACAGTAGTATTCCATCACAACCATTCAACACAACTTGTTCAGCCATTCCCCAATTGACGGGAGTCCCTGCGATTTCTAGTTCTTTGCCACCACAAAAAGAGTTGCTATAAACATCGCACTCACATTTGAGTTATAATTATTATTTGTGAATTTCCCTCCATCTTATTTTTACTCACTACTTTCTTTCTCAGATTCTCTTTTTACCCTATCCCTCTTACCTTATCTACTCCCCTCTACCCGCCCACTTCACCCACCCCCTCCACTGGTTCCCCCATCCCCTCCCAATCTCAATCCACACACCTTTCCAAAAGTCCCTCTTTCTCTCGTCCACTCTCCTAAATTCCAATCCACACATCCTTCTAAAAGTCCCTCCACCACCCTGTCCCCTAGTTTTCACACCTCTTTATGTGTTCAGAAGTCGTCTATGCCCTTCCAGATATACATATTGTTTCCTCTGCAACCCAAATGAGAGTAACATTACCAACCCTCCACCCCAACCTGTTTTCTCTGTATTAGTTTTTTCCTTTCACGTCCTATTTTTGTAATGTAATTGTTCCCTTTTACCTTTTCCTACCCAATTTTGTTTTTTAGAATCATTCTATCATGCACAACACAGTTTTTGTTTATGGGGTTATATCTATTGGTATTTACCTTACTGTATCAGAAATTGAAACGGACAATTTAAAAAATGTTTATTAATACATTTAAAAATGATAACCCATTAAATGTTAACATAAGTAACATATTTTTATGAAAATAATTATATTTTCTAAAAAAATTTAGTGAGAGAAGTGACATTGTTTTGTATATTTTTTCAAGTCTCTTTGACATCTGACTGAATAGAAGACGTCTGGAATCTCAAATTATGTTTCTTCATTCAATCTGTTGTGATATGTTGTTTTGGTTGAAGTATGTAAAGAAAATTCATCCTCACACAGATATGTAGTTAGGAAAGGGAAGAGTATTTTTAATAGGCATATATTGACTTACTATTATTATGAAAATAGTTTTGATCTAACAGTAACCCTGAAAGGGTCTCAGAGACTCCCAGGCTCCTTAGATGACTCTTTGAAAACTGTTGAATTGGACTAATGGAAGCTGAGAAAATGAGACACAGGATGGGTGAGTTTTTATGAGGGAAGAAGAGAGCTTCAGGAAAGATTCATAACATAGGGTAGTCCTGGATGTAATGGGTTTGGATCAGGAGGGGGTACTCTATTGCTACCAGTAGAGAAGCAGAGGTACTGAAAAGGGGTCCAGAGATTGCCTACATATGAAACTGCTCCCTTCCTTTGGACCATGGGGCCTTAACTTGGGATCCATTAACTTATTTTAAAATATATATATATAGTTCCAGGAGCCAAGATGGTGGAATAAAAAGTAAGTCGCTCTTACCCTCCCTCATTGACCTCTGAAAGCCCAGAAAATATCAACCCAGGAACAACCCTGGAACAATTGAGCCAGCGGAAAGATGGGGCGCAGCAGTCTAATAGCCCAGGAAGTTTAGGGGATTAACGGGAAAGGCCCCTCTCACTGTGGGGGAGAGGGAGCAGTACAGGATGGGAGGCGTCCCAGCCAGCCAGTGGAAAGTCCCATCTCAGCATACCAGAGGGAGATCCTGAGACCCAGGGTGGTGGAGCAGGCAAGCACCAACACCAAGAACCCCGACCCCCCACCCCCCGAGGGCCTCAGTACAGGCAAGGGAACTGGTAGACAACAGCTCAGAAAACCACCACCTGCGATGGTGTTCTCCAGCAGACAAATCACACAATGTCTCAGTGCAGCTCTGGGAAACACAACTCCAGGAGGCAAAACTTCAGGTTTACAGACATCCTCCAACAGCAAAACACCCCTGTACAAGGCCTGGGTGAGCAGGAGCCAAACATTCACGTGTAAGGCCCTGGTGAGCAGGTGTCCCCCAGGGGCCAGACTCCCCATCCACATGTCAAGAGCTCCAGTATTACTGACCCCAGATCAGCACCAGGCAAGCAGCCAGAACCCTACAACCTCCAACTGCCAGCACCTGAGGCCGCAGCATACAAAGCCAATGACCAGGCCCTGGGCTCCCAGTACAGGAAGCTTGAGTAAGTGCCCCCTGATCCCCAGCAGGAGAGCTCAACATTTTTTTAAATAAAAAAGTCAAGAAATAGGCAAACACCATGAGCAAAAATTAGAAACGGACAATGACCTTCGATTCTTATTGTGAGAACAGGGAAGATCAAGGCACAAATTCAGAAGAGGACAACATTGTCAATATAACCACATCTGAAACCTCAAAGGGGAATATGAACTGGTCTCAAGCCCAAAAAGCCATTTTGAAAGAACTCAAGAAGGATTTTAAAAGCCAAATAAGAGAAGCAGAAGAAAAATTGGGAAAAGAAATGAGAGGTATGCAGGAGAGAGTCAATAGCTTGGAAAAGGAAGGACAAAAATTAACTATAGAAAGCAAATCCTTAAAAAATACAATTGGCCAATGGAAAAAAAAATACACTAAAGAAAACAACTCCTTAAAAAGCAGAATTGGCTAAATGGAAAAAGAGGCGCAAAAACTCACTGAAGAGAAGAACTCCTTAAAAATAAAATGAGGTGGGGCAGCTAGAATGGAGCACCAGTCCTGGAGTCAGGAGGATCTGAGTTCAAATCCGGCCTCAGACACTTGACATTTACTAGCTATGTGATTCTGGGCAAGTCACTTAACCCCATTGCCTAGCCAAAATAAAAGAAAAAAAAAGTAAAATGGGCCAAATGGAAAAAGAGGTACAAAATCTAATAGAAGAAAACAATTCATTAAAAATTAGAATTGGGCAAGTGGAAGCTAATGACTATGAGAGAGTGAGAATCCGTCAAACAGAAACAAAAGAATGAAAACATAGAAGAAAACTTAAAATACCTTATTGGTGAAACAACTGACCTGGAAAATAGATCTAGGAGAGACAATTTAAAAATTATTGGTCTACCTGAAAACCATGATGAAGAAAAGAGCCTGGACAACATCTTTCAAATAATCATTAAAGAAAACCGCCCTGAGATTCTAGAACCAGAGGATAAAATAGTCATGGAAAAAATCCACTGATCACTCCTGAAAGAAATCCCAAATTGAAAATGCCAAGGAATAATGTAGCCAAATTCCAAAATTACCAGATCAAAGAGAAAGTACTGTAAGCAGCCAGAAAGAAACAATTTAAATATTATGGAACCACAGTCATGATTACACGGGACCTCTACATTAAAAGACTGAAGGGCATGGAATACAATATTCCGTAAGGCAAAGGAGCTTGGATTACAGTCAAGGATCAACTACCCAGTGAAACTGAGCATAATCTTTCAGGGGAGGAGATGGACATTCAACAAAATAGGGGACGTCCAAACTTTCCTGATCAAAAGACCAGAGCTCAACGGAAAATTTGACCTTCAAATACAAGACTCAAGAGAAGCATAACAAGGTAAACAGGAAAGAAAAAACAACAACAACAATATGTTATTAATAAGGGCAAACTGTTTACATCCCTACAAGGGAGGATGATGCTTGTAACTCTTGAGAACTGTATCATTATTATGACATTTAAAAGGGGTATACTTAGACAGAGGGACGGGTATAAGTTGACTTTGATGTTATGATAAAAAAAATCTAATTAAGTGGTGAAAAGGGATTATATTGGGAGAAGAGGAAAGGAGGAGGAAGACAAGGGTAAATTACATCACATGAAAAGGCACAAAAACCTAATAAAGTAGAGAGAAAGAAGGGAGGGAGATGAGCATTGTTTGAACCTTACTCTCATCAGATTTGGTTCAAAGAGGGAATAACATAATGAGTTAGGTATAGAAATCTAACTTACTCTATAGGAAATAGGAGGGGAAAGGGAAAAGAAAAGGAAGGGGGTGAACAGAAGGGAGGTGAGAAGTAGAAAGGGTAAAGTGGAAGAAAAGGGATGGGGCTAATAGAAGGGAGGGAAGACTGAGGGAGGCAGTTATCAGAAGCAAAACTCTAATAAGGAGGGAAGGGGAGAAAGGAGACAGAAAGGCATAAACAGAGGAGAAAATAAGATGGAGAGAAAAAGACAGTAATCATAACTGTGAATGTGAATGGGATGAACTCTCCAATAAAATGGAAACAGATAGCAGAGTGGATTAAGAACCATAATTCTACAATATGTTGTTTACAAGAAACACATTTGAAGCAGAGGAATACATACAGAGTAAAGGTAAAAGGCTGGAGCAGAATATATTATGCTTCAACTGAAGTAAAAAAAGCAGGGGTAGCAATCTTGATCTCAGACAAAGCAAAAGCAAAAATAGATCTAATTAGAAAAGATAAGGAAGGAAACTACATCCTGCTAAAAGTCACCATAGACAAGGAAGTAATATCATTTCTAAACATATATGCGCCAAGTGGTATAGCATCCAAATTCTTTTTTTTTTTTTTTGGTGAGGCAATTGGAGTTAAGTGACTTGTCCAGAGTCACACAACTAGTGAGTGTTATGTGTCTGAGGCCAGATTTGAACTCAGGTCCTCCTGACTCCAGGGCTGGTGCTCTATCTACTGCACCACCTAGCTGCCCCAGAATCCAAATTCTTAAAGAAGAAGTTAAGGGAGATATAGAAAGAAATAGACAGCAACACTATAGCAGTAGGGAACCTCAACCTGCCCCTCTCAGAACTAGATAAATCTAACCACAAAATAAACAAGAAAGAAGTTAAGGAAATGAATAGAATTTTAGAAAAGTTAGATATGGTTGACCTCTGGAGAAAACTGAATGGGGACAGAAATGAATATATCTTTTTCTTAGTGGTACATGGCACCTACACAAAAATTGACTAGGGCATAAAAACCTCACAATCCAATGCAGAAAGGCAGAAATATTAAATGCATCATTTTCAGATCATGATGAAATAAAAATTACACGTAATTAAGAACCATGGAAAAACAGACTAAAAATTCATTGGAAACTAAATAATCTAATCCTAACGAATGAGTGGGTCAAACAACAAATCATATAAACAATCAATAACTTCACCCAAGAGAATGACAATAATGAGACAACATACCAAAGCTTACGTAATGCAGCAAAAGCAGTCCTTAGGGGAGGTTTTATATCTCTAAATGCTTACATAAATAAAATAGAGAAAAAAGAGACCAGTGAATTGGGCATGCAACTAAAAAAGCTAGAAAAAGAACAAATTAAAAATCCCCAATTAAATACCAAATTAGAAATTCTGAAAACCAAAGGAGAGATTAATAAAATTGAAATGAGAAAACTATTGAACTAATAAATAAAACTGAGCTGGTTTTATGAAAAAAAACCCCAACAATAAATAGAGAAAGTTTTGGTGAATTTGATTAAAAAAAAAGAAAGAAGGCAACCAAATTACCAGCATCAAAAATAAAAAGGGTGAAGTCACTACCAATGAAGAGGAAATCCAGACAATAATTAGGAGCTATTTTGCCCAACTGTATGCCAATACATTTGACAATCTTAATGAAATGGATGAATATTTACAAAAATATAAATTGCCCAGATTAAAGGAAGAAGAAATAAAATACTTAAAAAAAACCCATTTCAGAAAAAGAAATTGTGCAAGCTATCAATGAATTTCCTAAGGAAAAATCTCCAGGCCCAGATGGATTTACAAGTGAATTTTATCAAACATTTAAAGAACAACTAATTCCAAACTGTTCCAAACAACTATGTAAACTATTTGGGAAAATGGGTGAAGAAGTCCTACCAAATTCTTTTTATGATACATATGGTGCTGATACCTAAACTGGGAAGAGCCAAAACAGAAAAAGAAAATTATAGACCAATTTGCCTAATGAATATAGATGCAAAAATTTTAAATAAAATATTAGCAAAGAGATTACAGCAATTTATCTTGAAGATGATACACTATGACCAAGTAGGATTTATACCAGGAATGCAGGGCTGGTTCAATATTAGGAAAACTATCAGCATAATTGACTATCAACAACAAAACTAACAGAGATCATATGATTATCTCAATAGATGCAGAAAAAGCATTTGACAAAATACAATGCCCATTCCTATTAAAAACACTAGAGAGCATAGGAGTAAATGGAGTCTTCCTTAAAATGATAGGTACCATCTATTTAAAACCATCAGCAAGCATTATATGTAATGGGGACAAGCTAGAAGCATTTCCAGTAAGATTGGAGGTGAAACATTCCGTTATCACCACTGTTATTCTATATTGTACTAGAAATGTTATCTTTAGCAATTAGAGAAGAAAAAGAAATTGAAGAAATTAGAATAGACAAAGAAGAAAAAAGCTATCACTCTTTGCAGATGATATGATGGTAACCGTAGAGAATCCTAGAGAATCATGTAAATAATTACTTGAAATAATAAACAAATTTAGCAAAGTTGTAGGATATAAAATAAACCCACACAAATCATCAGCATTTCCATATACTACTAACAAAGTCCATTTAAAGTTGCTGTAGACATTATAAAATATTTGGGAGTCTACCTGCCAAAGCAAACTTAGGAACTATATGAACACAATTACAAAACACTTTTCACACGAAGTCAGATCTAAATAATTGGAAAAATATCAATTACTTATGGATAGGCTAAGCTAATATAATAAAAATGACAACTCTACCTAAATTAATTTACCTCTTCAGTGCCATACCAATCAAACTACCAAAAATTATTTTATAGAGCTAGAAAAAACAATAACAAAATTCATCTGGAAGAACGAAAGGTCCAGAATATCAAGGAAACTAATGAAAAGAAATGCAAGGGAAGGTGGCCTAGCTGTACCAGATCTTAAATTGTATTATAAAGCAGCAATCATCAAAACTACTTGGTACTGGCTAAGAAATAGAGTGGATCAGTGGAATAGGTTAGATATGTAAGACACAACAGTGAATGACTATAGCAATCTATTATTTGATAAATCCAAAGACTCCATTTTCTGGGATAAGAAATCACTATTTAACAAAAAAAATTGGGAAAATTGGAGAATAGTGTAGCAGAAACTGGGCATAGACCAACATCTTACACCCTATACCAACATAAAGTCAAAATGCGTACATAATTTAGATATAAAGACTAATACTGTAAGCAAACTAGGAGAGCAAGGAATAGTTTACCTATATGATCTATGGAGAAGGGAAGGATTTATGACCAAACAAGAAATAGAGAACATTATGAAAGGCAAAACGAGTAATTTTGATTACATTAAATTGAAAAGTTTTTGCACAAACAAAGCTAATGCATCCAAAATTAGGAGGGAAGCAGAAAACTGGGAGAGAATTTTTACAACCAGTGTGTCTGATAAAGGCCTAATTTCTAAGATATGTAGAGAACTGAGTCAAATTTATAAGAATACAAGTCATTCCCCAATTGATAAATGGTCAAAGAAAGAAATTAAAGCTATCTATAATCATATGAAAAAAATGCTCTAAATCACTATTGATTGGAGAAATGCAAATCAAAACAACTCTGAGGTACCACATCACACCTATCAGATTGGCTAACATGACAAAACAGGAAAATGATAACTGTTGGAGAAGATGTGGGAAAATTGGAACACTAATGCATTGTTGGAGGAGTTGTGAAATGATCCAACCATTTAGGAGAGCAATTTGAAACTATGCCCAAAGGGCTAAAAAAATGTGTGTACCCTTTGACCCAGCAATAGCACTTCTAGGTCTATATCCCAAAGACATCATAAAAATGGGGAAAGGACCCACTGTACAAAAATATTTACCGCAGCTCTTTTTGTGGTGGTAAAAAATTGGAAACTAAGGGGATGCCCATCAACTAGGGAATGGCTAAACAAGTTGTGGCAAATGAATGTAATGGAATACTATTGTGCTATAAGAAAAGATGAGCAGGCAGACTTCAGAAAAACCTGGAAAGACTTATATGAACTGATGCAGAGTGAAATGAGCAGAACCAGGAGAACATTATACATAGTAATAGCCACATTGTGCAATGACTGATTTTGATAAACTTGGCTGTCCTCAGCAATGTGAGAATCTAAGACAACTCCAAAAGACTCATGATGGAAAATGCGATCCACATCCAGAGAAAGAACTATGGAGTCTGAATGCATATGGAAGCATACTATTTGCTCTTCTTTCCTTTTGTTATTTTCTTTCATTGCTTTGTTCTTGTGGTTCCTCCTATCAGTTCTAATTCTTCTTTACATCATGACTAATGTGAAAATATGCTTAATATGAATGTATAAGTAGAGCATATATCATATGGCACCTGTTTTGGGGAGTGGGGGGGAGGAGAAGAAGGGGGAGAAAATTTAAACTTCAAAATCTCACAGAAGTGAATGTTGAAAACTCAAAATAAATTAATTATATTAAAATATATTTTGAGAACTATATTTAATATAATTGGCTTCCTTTGTAATCCTGAACATTTTAGTGTATTCATTTAAAAAACTCTGAGAAGGGTTCCAGAGGCTTCACCAGATTGCCAAAAGGTCTAGAAGGTTTGGAGTATGCTTTCCTAGAGGGAAAGCTGTAACTAGTGGAGGGAAACTTGGGTTTTACCCCCAGAAAACTGAATTTAGGGGTTGCCAAATTTTGAGGGCACTGGAGCAAGTGGAGTTTAGGCTTTAATTAGCAAGAATAATTACTTGCATTGGAATCTACCACATGGCAGACTAGGATAGGTTTATTCTTCAAGATGCCTTACTTTATCTACTTCCAACTGAGTATGCTTCATACAGCTTGAACTGAATGCCATTTGTGGTATTTGCTTCAGGTGCAAAAATTCCTAGTTATTGCTCTGCCAGAAGGTGACCATCTGTGAGGTACGGGCGGGGGGGAGGGGGGGTGGTGCTGGGAGGAAGACCAGGAAGTCAGGAGCAACTGAAAATGGGCTTCTGGTTTTCCTTTGTCTGTGTACCAAATGGTCTGAGTGTGACCTAGAGCTCTGTTTAATGGGTTTAGAATGATTCTTGTGTTGCAAAATCGTTTTAGATCCTGAGCAAATTGATTGCCAGCTGTGCATTTCAGATCCTCGGCCTGTAAACAAAGGACTGATAAGGAATTCTCAGGGACATTGTGAAAACCAGAGAAGCAATTAATTTGGGTATTCCTCTGAGAACCTTGTTTTCAGTCCAATGGCCCATATGACTTTCTAGGTCCAAAGTAAAGGAGGGAATGATGGGCTAAGAAACTCTGGGTAAAAACAAGACGACATGATTCTTTTCTCAATTTATTTAGACATAATCACATATATAATCTTTAGGATTGAGTTTGTTAGGATCTTCAAAGCCCCCTTTTCTTACGTTGACTTATTATATTATTATTATATATTATATATCATTTTTAGTCATTAAAATCAGTTGAACAAAATCACTTTAGAACTCAGGAGTAGCAGGTGTTTTGAGGATTGAAAAGTGTACTGTACCAAATCTCAAAACTGATCGAAAGTCTAATCTTTTAAGGCTCTTTTCTCTGTTATCTTCAATTTCCCCCTCTGTCCCAAAGGATCCACCAGCTCCCATGTCCCATCTTCCTTTATTTTTCCACTTTCTGTTTTCATTTCCTATGTTTCGATTTGTTTTACATTACTATCCTCTGCATCCTTGCAGTAGAACCCCCTATGTAAAAATTAAGAACACTCAAGCTAAGCAAATTTGCAATGTCTAAAATGGTAATGTCTAAAAATGTATGCCCACATACCACTTACCTTTAAATTTTTTTAAAATTTTAAAAATTCTGACTTAACAAATACCAAATAAAATGAGCATTCCCACACACAAAGTATAACAGAAAGGGGGCTTGTACATAAATTTGTAATCTATTAACATATAACTTGCTTTTTTATCATTTTAAAAATTCTGAACTTTAATGTTTGATGAAATGATCATTTCCATATACAAATTAAAACAGAAAAACCATGAATTTCTATTATATATAACTTATTTTTTCTTCTAAGTATATAATAAATTCAATGTAATTTTCAAAGATGTCCAACTCATTTATATTTCTTTCTTGTCTTCCTTTTATTCTCTTCTGTGCATTATAAAAGTTACTTCAATGACCTCTCTTCTCATCTCCTCCGACTTAGCAATGTCTGCTAAATAAAACCATCAAAACAACAATAATGTACATTTGCAAAGTACTTTCCATAAATTTTCTCATTTGACTCTCATACAACCTTGTTATTTAGATACTATTAGTTATTATTTCCATTTTACAGACAAGAAAAAAGGCTCAAGGCTATTGAGTGACTTTGCTATAGTGACACAGCTAGTAAACAGCAGGATGTGAATCCTGATTTTCCTGACTCCAAGTCCTAAAAATCTGCTCTGTTTCTTGTTTTAGAGTGTGTGTGTGTATGTGTGTGTGTGTGTGTGTACATGTGGATGTCTGTGTCTAAGCTTTTCATAGTTGAGGCAATGTCTAATATTTAGGCCCCTTGAAAACATTTTCTAAAACTCCTCACCCTCAATTCTTTACCTCCCTTCCACTTGAAACAGCTAGGTGTTACAATGGATAGAACACTTGGCCTGGAGTCAGAAAGACCTGAGTTCAAATCTAGCCTTATACACTTACTAGCTATGTGACCAAGTCACTGTATGTGTTTGCCTCAGTTTCCTCATCTGTAATGTGGGGATAATAATAGCACCTACCTATCAAAGTCATTGTGAGGACCAAATGAGTTAATATTTGTAAAGCTTTTAGCACAGTGCCTGGCTAAGTAAATATATAAATATGGTGCTATATAAATGCTTCTTCTCCTCCTCCTCCTCCTCCTCCTCCTCCTCCTCCTGCTTCTCCTCCTCCTTCTCCTTCTCCTCCTCCTCCTCCTCCTCCTCCTCCTCCTCCTCCTTCTCCTCCTTCTCCTTCTCCTCCTTCTCCTTCTCCTTCTCCTCCTTCTCCTCCTCCTTCTCCTTCTCCTTCTCCTCCTTCTTCTTCTTCTTCTTCTTCTTCTTCTTCTTCTTCTTCTTCTTCTTCTTCTTCTTCCTCTTCTCCTTCTCCTCCTCCTCCTCCTCCTCCTCCTCCTCCTCCTTCTTCTTCTTCTTCTTATCATGATCATCATTGGGATAACATTGGACCAAATAGAATGCAGATGTTTGTAGTTAGAAAGCAAAGCTGTCAAAAGTGCTAAATGTTATGATCTTCATAAGCTTTTGTTATGTAACTTAACTTTGTTATATAACTTATCCAGTTCTTTTTTTGGGGGGGGAATCATTGCTCAATCATTTATAGTCTAAGAGGAGAGATACACATGTAGATAATTAAATATTATGTAGGTTATATTACCATCAGAACAAAGAAAATATCCTGACAAATGATAGTGTGTGTGTGTATGTGTATGACTGGTAGAGGGGATGATAAGTAGGGATTTGATCCTCTTGGCATAGGCTTAGTAGTGCTGATATCAGGCCTTCTCCTTGCCCCAGTCCCCCTGACTTCTCTGATCTCATCCTATCGTGACTAGAGTCAAAAGGTCACATATTTATTAAATGTCTGAGTTAGGATTTAAACTCGTTTTCTTGACTTCAAGTCCACCACTCTAAACCAGTGCTGTCAAACTCAAATAGAAATTGGGTCACTGGATTGTACATAACGATCTCTGCTGTGGTATATGATTGTAATGGAATATCACTGTGCTATAAGATGATGGGCAGACTCAGAAAAACCTGGAAAGACTTATATGAACTGATACAAAGTGAACTGAGCAGAACCAGGAGAACAGTGTACAATAGTAGCAGCAATATTGTACATTGATCAACTGTGAATGACTTAGCAATTCTCAGCAATATAATGATCCAAGACAATTCTAAGGGACTCATGATGAAAAATGCTATCTGCCTCCAGAGAAAGAAGTGATGGAGTCTGAATGCAGATCGAAGCATACTATTTTTCACTTTCTGTATTTGTTTTCATGGGCTTTTTTTTCCTTTGAGTCTATCTTCTCTCACAACATGACTAATATGGTAATATACTTTGCATAATTGAATATGTATAACATATCAAATTCCTTACTGTGTGAGGGATGGAGAGAGAAAATTTGGAACTCAAAGTTTTTTAAAAATGAATGTTAAAAATTATCTTTACATGTCACTGGGGAAAAAGAAAATATTATTTTAAAAAATCCCTGCTGGTTGTATCTTGACAGGCATTATCTATGTTGTACATTATCTTGATATTAATATTATCTATATTGTAATATATTTTTGCTTTTTTTAAATAAACATTTCCCAATTACATTTTAATCTGGTTCTACTGCACTTGCAGAGTTTGTGGGAGTTTGACACCTCTACCCTATGCCATGCTACTCTCCACAAAGCCCCTCTGACCATTACACTTCACCAACTATCCGTATTTCTGCCAGAGTAACTTCCAGTTTTGTCTCACTTAGTGGTGTATAAAATCCCCAACCAGTTCCATCAATTTATAACCAAGTATTTATTGAAAGCCAGGTAGCTAGCCAATGATGGGTAGAATCCGGTGCTGGGAAACCTATGGCCTGGAGGCCACATGTGGCCTTCTAGGTCCTTGAGTGCAGCCTTTTGACTGAGTCTGTTTTACAGAACAAATCCTTTAACTAAGGGGATTTGTTTTGTGAAGTTTGGATTTTGTCAAAGGGCCATGCTTGAGGACCTAGAGGGCCACATGTGGCCTCAAGGCCACAGGTTCCTCACCCTGATAGGCTCTAGTTTGTTATTTGTAGTTCTAGAAGCTAGCACAGAGTCTAACACACAGTAGGGAATTAATGCATGATTGATTGATTGGTACCTTCCCATAACATACCAACTAATTAGGGAACAAACAAGACCATATACAATTAAGCACTAATTGTGTTGAGCAAACATAAGTTCAAAAGGGTGCAATCACTCTGAAGTTCTAAGAGAAGGTGGAGATGGAAATAGAGATAATAAGACTTGATAGGGTAGGATAGATAGGATGTGGGTAGAAAGATCTTAACAAAAGTACCAGCCACAGTCACAAGGATACTATGGTGGATCTCTCCATGGCAAGTTCTTTCCAAAAATTGTGTTATGCAGAGATAGGCAAGAGGGCCATGAGTGGAAACTGAATCATTAAGAATCTAAGGGGAGAATTCCCTGGGAGCCAATAGAAATGCTGGTTTTATTCTGTCCTAATAATCTGTTCTAGAAATCTGGAAATTTAAGGGATCTTTGGTCAGGCCAGTCAAGTGTGAATCAGGTCTTTATTACTTCACATTTTAACTTACAAAATGGGAAGGCTTAAGACTTAAAATGATACACTCAGGAAAAGGGCGTGGGGGAAACGGTACAAAAGAAGAAAGATTTTGGCAAAGATATAACTAGATTTCAGTCTTTAGAGGGCAATCACCAGGTCCTATGGTCTTTAGACTGCAGTAGAAATGGGAATGGCAGTCAATGATGGTCTTTTGGAGAGGTTACCTTTGCACTTGGCCAAGGGTTTTCCAGTTCCCTCATTGATATGTAGGATGTCTAAGAGCTTTAGCTTCTCAGCTTGCTGAGGCAAGCAAGGGCCATGATTTTATAGAGAGGAGGTGAATACTCCAGAACCTCTAATTGCCTTCAAACCTCTCAGATGCTAGGTGTATATTAGACAAAGCCTTGGAATCTACAAGCACGGGGCATGAAAGTTTCCAGTATATGGTAGGGTGAGGGCCGTTGGGCAGGGGAAGGGGATGCAGCCAGAGTATAGTAGCCTGTCCCAAGTGAGCCTTATGGGTATCAGGGACAGAGAGTATGGCATGGGCACTGGACCTGTGATTTTTTTGGTATAGGAAATCCCTCCATGAAGAAGTTCATTCTGCCAATGCACATCAATATCTTCCCTGCAATTTATGGTCTTAAATACTTCCTGGAACATTGAGAGGTTAAGTGATTTAGCCAGGATCACAGTCAATATATGTGGGACTAAAACCCAAGTCTTCCTGGCTCTAAGGCCAGTTGTCTATTATTTCACAGCAGTCTCTTTGGCTCCTTTGGGGGTGAGAGAAACTCAAAAAAAGCAGAAAGCATTTTCAACATCATATATTCAAACACCAGAAACCCATCTTTAAACTCAAACCATGCAATAAAAGTCAACCGAGGTCTTTTTGTACTCCCCCCACCTCGTTTTTTGGTTTCTTGTGGCTTCAGACTATCAGAAGGAAATTTCTCATGATCAGGTCTTCCAGAAATAGCACATGCAACCTGACAAAAGCAATTTGTGTGTGTCTGTGTGTGGGGGACGTCATTGTGAACTTAAGGAGCATTTGTGCCAAGTGGTAACCACTTTCCCAATGACTCCATTCTTCTGCCAGGAGCTGCTTACTCCTTGATTCTTGTAACTCCCTCAGAACTTGAGCTAAAGACAGAGATGGCCTTTCAAGGAATGAGTGACTCATGACGTCATGCTTTTTCTTTAGAGCCAAAGAAAATAGAAGAGACTTTCAATTGGTGGAAATTCCTTTTGCCCAATGGACACAAGCTTGTCACGAGGGCTAAAAAGAAACTGGTGAACATTAGCGAGATTCTTGAGCTTGTGCTTGTGAGACTGCATTAGAAAGCCAACTTAAGAACTTCTAGCATGTGCGATTAAGGATAGAATTAAGGCTCTGATTTTTTGTAGTAGCAAACAGATGGAAACAAAGAGAAAGCCCGTCTGCTGGGGGATGGTTAAACAAATTGTGGCAGGCGCAAGAAGGTAATGGAATGTTACTGCACTGTGAGACACATTGAATGTGAAAAATACAGAGAAACCTGGGATGACTTAGATGAACCAATATAAATGATGTGGCAGGACCAGGAAAACAACTTAATGTGACTTGTTCATTTGTCTCAGTTGTGTCTGATGCTTCATGACCCCATTTGGAGTTTTCTTGGCAAAGACACGGGAGTAGTTTGCCATTTCTTTCTCTAGCTCATTATACAGATGAGGAAACTGAGGCAAACAGGGTCACATGGCCAATAAGTGTCTGAGGCCATATTTGAACTCAGGAAGATGAGTCTTCCTGACTCTAGGTCCAGCACTCTATCCAATTGACTGCTTTAAAGTGACTTCCGGAAAATAAAATCAAAGGGAAAAAAAAAAGATGAGACTGAAAACTGTGACATTATAATGATTAAGTTTGGTTCGGAAGAAGAGAGGAGAAAAGAGCCTCCCTCCCTTCTTTGCAGGGTTGGGACGAGTATTGGGTCTGGTACGTTGTATATACTGTTAGATTTCAGATCTAGTTGACTTGATTGAACTTCTTTTTATACTCCCTTTTTTATTCATTTGAGATGGCTCCCTGGGTAGGGGGGGTATATATTTGGAAATAAAAGTGATATAAAAATAAAAGATATCAATAAAATTTTTAAAAAAGAATTGTCTGTAAATAGTGATAAAGGAACAGGTTACTAAGAGATTTTAAGCAATCTTCTCCGTAAGTCTTTCTTGGCTCTCTTTGGCACAGTAGATAGATTGCTGAGCCTGACTCCTGAGTTCAAATCCTGCTCCAGACACTTACTAACTGTGTGACCCTAGGCAATCACTTAACTCTACAAAAATAAATAAAATTAAATCATGGGGCTCAGTACCAAATACAATACTCCAGATGATAACTGAATTATCAACTGATAACTGTTACCAATTGAGATGATAACTGAGGTTAAGTGATTTGCCCAAGGTCACACAGCTAGTAAGTGTCTGAGGCCAGATTTGAACTCGGGTCTTCCTGACTCTAGGCCAGGTTGCGAAGGCTTTAAATGTCAAGCAATGGTATTTATATTTTATCTTAGAGGTAATGGCAAGACATTGGAGTCTGTTGAAGAGAGGAGTGACATGGTCAGGCTTATTTAATTAAAGGAAATCACTTTGGCCTCTGTGTAAAGTCTGAATTGGAGAGGAGAGACTTGAGGCAGGGAGGCTGATTAAGAGACTATTTAAAGCTCTAAAGAAATGTTAGCTGTTTTTAATGAATAACTATTATTTAATAAAACATTCTTAAAGTGATTCTTAAAGTCATGGGCTGGACTATATGGCCTCTGAGGTCTCCTTCAGTTCTCTGTGATGCATAATCTTGGCATGTTTGCAATAGATAGTGTTCATTTTCCTTTAGTGTTCTTAAGTAACTGAACTAGGAAAAAAATAGAAATAATGTTGTAAGTGTTTAACAAATGCTTTTTTTTGTTCTTTCCTTCAAAAAAATGAAATAAACTGAAATAAGACCAAAAAAAGAAAAAAGAAACCCAGAAGTCAGAAAAAAGAGGCTAATTGCAGTAGTTTAGGTGAGGGGTGATAAAGACCTGAACAAGGATGGTGTCCAGGTAAGAAAAGAGAAGGGAACAGATGCAAAAGATGTGAAGGTAGAAATGGCAAGATTTGGCAAGTGATTGGGTTTAGGGGGTAAAGGAGAATGAGGGGGTCAAGGATAATTCTGAGATTGTAAGCCTGAGTGATTAGAAGGATGGTAACGCTCTTGATAGTAACAGTGAGCTTTGGGAGAGGAGCAGACTTAGAGGAAAGACAGTTTGTTTTGGATGTAGAATCATAGATTTAGAGATGAAAGGGTCCTTAGAGGCCATATAGTCTATTGGGCTATTTTACAGATGTTAAGAATAAGGTTCTGAGAATTTAAGCAACTTTTCCAAGATCATGAGGTTGTATCAGAGGCAGAATTTGCACCTGAATCTTCCCAGTCTGAAGTCTAACATCTTATCCTCTCCGTCACGTCCTCTCTACACATTGAGTTAGAGATGTTTATGGGACATCCAGTTTGAAATGTTCAATAGGCAATTGAGTATGCTTGACTAGTGAGAACTCAGGAGATAAACTCAAGCTGAATATAGAGGTCTGGGAGTCATTTGCATATAAATTATAAATCCATGGTAGTTACCAGTTGATAGACCCTAGGGATAAAAGGGAAGAAGGTTCAGTATAGAATCTGCAGCAATACATACTGTTACAGAGCATGCTATGGATTAGGCAATGATTACTAAATAAGAGGGGTAGCTAGGTGACGAAGTGAATAGAGTGCCAGGCCTGGAGTCAGGAAGACTCATCTTTCTGAATTAAAATTCAGCCTCAGATACTTACTAGCTGTATGATCCTGGGCGGGCCACTTAGGTCTATTTGCCTCAGTTTTCTTATTTGTTAAATGAGCTGGAGAAGGAAATGGCAAACTACTCTAATATCTTTGCCAAGAAAACCCCAAAGGGGACCACAAAGAGCTGGGCATGACTGAACACCAACAACTAATTAAAAGAGAATCAACATGGCAACATGATCCAAAAACAATATCTTGTTCAGGGTACCAAATAGCAACCAGGAACAGGTTCTGAAGGTCAAAATCAGAAATCCATGAGATGCAGAGTTCTAGGCATGAAATCATGTTCTGAGTCCAAGAGCAATGAGGTCAAAGACAAGTTAGGGCCATACAGAAGAGGGTTAGAAGAACAATAGGGAGGGAGGAGGGCAGTGATCCATATAGATAGATAGGCCAGTAGATAGAGCTTAAAACTGCACTAAGACTTTTGGGGACACCGTGTTCAAGCAAAAAGACAGTCCCCACCCTCAAGGAGCTTATAGTTTAATGGGGGAAGACAACATGTAAAATGGACTATGAAATGGTGGTCCAGACTGGGTATTTGCCAGTCATGAGAAGTCTTGAGGGGCAGAGCCATCTCCAATGTGAGAAAGCTACTGGGAAGGGGATGGAAAAATCTGGAGAGTCAGGAGTGGAGTTGGGAATTTAAGATAGCAGCATTCTATACCTGAGGGTTACTAGTCACTTCTCTCCAGCCACACTGCTACTCCCATCCCCAACCAAACTGAAGACAATGCTGTTGTGGGCTCACCCAGAAGGGCAATAGTGATTCCTTAGAAATCTCATCTTATCTCACCTTATCTAAAATAAAGCCAAAGATTCCATTTATCCTGGTTGGTTTCAAATAAAAGTATTTATGACCTGGCTCCTATGTCTTCCCCCAAATGGTCTGAGAACTGCTATGGTTGCCACCCTCTTAGTTGTGGTCCTGATTGTAACAGAACTTTAACGCCAGTTTGGATCTTGGGACAATTCTTTTACTTGGGGGGGAGGGAGGGACAAAACATTTAGGGGTAGGCCAAAAAGAAGCTCACCCTGGGGTGAAGAAGCTTCTAGTCCCTACCTTCTGATTGCTTTCTAGTTGAACTCTTTATTCATACTAATACAATAGGCGTTTGAGAACTGAATGGTGTTCTGGGATTTAATTAATTTTTTATTTTCAATTTCATTTTCAATTTAATTCATAGGGATAAGCATTCCCTTGCAGCCCATTATGCTAACTAGATACAAGTTCCGTTGTTTCTAACTGCAGACAGAATATAAATACTGTCAGCACCCCCTAAATTTTAGTGCTCCACTAAACCTCCAACATGCCCACCCTAGTTTAGAGTTTTGTTCAATTATATTTATATAAAGTGCTGCTATATTCGAGGTGCTATGTTAGGTGCTGGGAATACAAAGGTGAAAATGAGACCATCACTGCCATTGGGGAACTTGTATATTATTTGAACTGGTGCAGAGGAGTCTTCAGGAAGAGGTAGCACCTTACTGAAGAAAGAGGCAGGGGAAAAAATAAATCCTGTGTCTGTTCCCTAGGCAGAGCCAGTTACCTGACACTCCCCCCTACTCTGGATCAGATCCAAGCTCTCCTCCTCAGGTCAAAGGTGAGTGACATCTTTCATTGTCATGGTTCTTTTTATTTTACTGGATGCTGTATTGTGAGAAATTCCTTCTCATCTCTTCCTTCTTCCAGGTGCGGGTGCTAGACCTCTTGCTATGTTACAGCACTCCACACCTGGAAAGATGCTTCCTAACCAGCCAGAGAATATATATGAAATGAACTCCACTGCATATCCTTCACGTGGGTATCATGACTGTTGTCTGAACATCAGTAACCCTGAGGATCCTTGGGACCAACCTACATCCTCCCACTTGGCCTCAAATTGTTCTTATCCCCAACCAAGACTGCACCACAGCCCACGGTAAATGGCCAGATAATTTTTACGATAGGCTTAATAGCAGACACAATCCCCAAAGCTATTGTGATTCTTAAAATTAGTGATTCTAGAGTAGAGAGTCTTTTGGTTTGTTTGTTTTTGGCTTGGCAATTGGGGTTAAGTGACTTGCCCAGGGTCACACAGCTAGTACGCATTGTGTGTCTGAGACCAGATTTGAACTTAGTTCCTCCTGACTTCCGGTGCTCTATCCACTGCACCACTTAGACTAGAGAGTCTTAACTTGTTGGGTATCATGGGCCCCTTTGTCAGATGCCAAGGGACCCTTTCTTGGAAAAATATTTTTAATTGCATCAAATAAAATACAAAAGAAACTAATAATATTGAAATGCAGTTATCAAAGTATATGTAAAAAAAAACAAGCTCGTGGACCCCACAGAGTCTGTGGGTAGATTTCAGGGGATCCATGAAATTGAGTGGGAAAAAAAATCTTTATTTTCACTAACCTTAATTGAAATTTTGAGTATTTTGTGGGGGGGGAGGGGGCTTGTATGAGAACTTGGATGGGAAAAAATTATGTCTTTATTTCAATATAATTGTTTTTCTTTGTAATCCACATTTTTTCTTTTATTCACTTAAAAACACTGTTCTGAGAATCCATAGGCTTCAGCTTACCAGCAGAGGGATCCATCACACCCTTAGAGGTTAAGAATCTCTGGTTCAGAAAAATAATGGGTGCAGGCCTTGCCAGAAGATGGCACTGTTGAGACATTTATGAGACTGTATTGGTCCACCGTTCTTGACTGTGAGAATCTTTGAAGAAAAAGCTCAATAAAATCCCAAAGGTCTCTGATTGAATGAAAAGGTAAAAGGTCAGAAAAATACAGGGGGATTCTGGATGCCCAGGAAAGCATTGTTTATCTGACCGGCCAGGATGCTTTCAGGATTAAAAAAACCTAAAACCCAACGAAACAACAGCAAAGCAATTCTCTTAAAAAAGCAATTAACATTAAACATTAAATTATCCCGGCCCCTAACCTACTTAAAAAAAAAAAAAACTAGAATAAAAATTCTTAACCAGAGAGTCTATGAACTTTTAAAAAAATTAAATGACTACATTTCAATATGATTGATTTACTTTGTAGTCTTGTGTGTGTAATTTATTAATTTAAAAACATTATTCTGAAAAGGGACCCATAGGCTTTTCCAGTTTGCCCATCACACAAGAAAAGTTAAGAACTTTAGTCTATAGGGTGATAACAAGATTAAAGGGCATCAGAAATGATACTCCAACTCCCAATGAGGAAAGGGTTATCTACAAACACGGTTAAATTATACTGAGATTAAGTCCATATTATTTTTCTCTAAGTGAGCTCTGGGAACTTGGAATGCCTTATCACATTACTTTTTTTTTAAACAGCATTATACATCATACACACACACACACACACATACACACACACACGCACATATATATGATAGGCATGTATGTGATGGACATATGGATATATATATAAATGATGGGTATATGTTTGATGGATATATATTATATATATTTATATATGTATATAAAAGATGAACATATACATACATGTATACACACAGACACACCCATATCTATTTTATATCTATTTATATCTATTTATCTATTTATCTATTGATATCTCTATCTCCATATAGATATCTCCATATCTATTTATATCTCTATCTCCTTTCTGGAAAAGAAGTAGAGAAGAGTCAGGGCCAAGGTATCCTCACCAAAGGAAATCGCAATTAGGTATAGAGGTTAGACCTGACTCATTAAAATTGACTTGATAAAACATGAATGGAGTAAAAAAGAAAGACTAACAGATTGCGCTGTTTTCATTTCAGGGTCTTACCACCACCAACCAAAAAGAGAAAGTATTCTCAGGTGCTACAAGAGGAGGAGGAGGGAGGCTGTCTGTTGTGGGCTAGAGATTACAAAACAAGTAAGTAAAATACGGATGAGAAAAGAACTCCTCAGCCTTAGCGAATAAATAGGTCCTTTCTCCTGCTGGTGGATAACTCTGGGCAATGCTTCTGCTCTTGACAATGAGCTGCCATTATGTGCTTCTATCTCTTAGATGAAACGTTTTGATCCACAGTCTTAGACAGGGGTCATGTTTGCTTTCCCAGGAAGTGGTATTGTTCTTTGAGCCAGCCTTTCCCCCTCCAATATGGTAGAGTGAAACCTCAGAGCCTGTGCTTGGAGAAACAGTAGTTGTCAAGGGCTGGTGGATGGAGCCTGGGCTCTTGCGGCATGAGGTGACCGGCACAGGATAAAGATTGCTGGTCAGTTTGCTTCATGAGGATTTCCCTAGTGTAGATGGCAGGAAGGCTTTCAGTTCCTTTTCCTCCCTTTAATACTTGGCCTAAGTCACCAGGTTCCCAAGACCTATTTTTATCATAATAAAAGCAATCCATAGGGGATTCAGAATTCTTCTATAGAAACCAGCATCTACCTCCTTCCTTACTTAGAGTGGTGGATGGAATGCTGGACTTGTAGTTGGAAAGATTTGGGTTCAAATCCCAACCTTGATGTTCACCAGCTATGTGGTCCTGGGCATTAGCCAGCCTTTCTCAATTTCAGTTTACTTGTCTATAAAATCACAACTGTTATCGCTTACCTCATAGAGTTGTAATAGAGATATCACATATTAAACATTATCTAAATGTCAGGGTTTTTTTAAACAGAATTTTGTACTTAAAGAATTGGTAAAATTGGAGCTGTTTAGTTTAATGCAATAATAATCAATCCTAAAGCAGGGGTTCTTAACCTGAGGTCAGGAAAATTGTTTAAAAATATTTTAGTAAAATTTTTTTAAAAATTAGATAACTATACAATTTATCTTATGTGACATATAACTAATATATTTTTATAATACATGAACATATATTCTGTAGAAGATACATATATAAAAGTGATATACAAATATAATCCTACATATTTTGGCAGCTAGGTGGCATACTGGATAGATAGTGTACTGGGCCTGAAGTCAGGAAGGCTCATCTTCCTGAGTTAAATTCTGGCATCACTCACTAGCTGAGTGACCCTAGGCAAGTCACTTAACCCTGTTTGTCTCATAGGTAAAATAAGCTGGAGAAGGAAATAGCAAACCACTCTAGTATCTTTGCCAAGAAAACCCCAAATGGGGTCACAGAATGTAGGACATGGCTGAAACAATTGAATAATAACAAAAAGTAGGAATGGGCTGCCTTGGTCATGTCCAGCCTCGCTAGGGGTCTTCACAAAGAGGGAGAATTAGCAGAGTTTTCGTAGAAGAGAATTCCTGTTCAGGCAATAATAATAATAATATCAGCTAACATTTATATAGCACTTCAAGATTGACCTATATTATTTCTTTTGATTTGATCCTCACTACAACCCTGTGAGATAGGTGCTATTATTATCCTCATTTTACATATGAGGAAACTGAGGCTTAAAGAGATAGTGACTTCCCATTAGAATGTAAGCTCCTTGAGGGCAGGAACTGTCTTTGTTTTTGCTTCTATTTGTTTCCTGAGCCCTTTATACATAGTAAGCACTTTATACTTCCTCCCTCTTTCCCTCCTTTCCTTCCTCCCTTCTTTCCTCCTTTTCTTCCTTCCTTCCTTCCTTCCCTCTCTTTTCCTTCCCTTCTACCCTCTTTTCTTCCCTTCTGTTCCCCTCTTTTCCCTTCCCTCTTTCTCTGTCTTCCTCCTTTACATCCCTCTCTTTCCCTCCCTCCTTCCCTCTCTTCCACTCTTCCATCCCTCTCTTTTACCTTTCTTCCTCCCTTCCATTCTTCTCTTTTCCCTGTCTTCTTCCCTTTCATCTTCCTTTCCATCCCTCTTTTCTCTTCCTTCTTTCCTCCCTTCCCTCCTTCCTTCCTTCCTTCCTTCCTTCCTTCCTTCCTTCCTTCCTTCCTTCCTTCCTTCCTTCCT
>NW_020943070.1:12928162-13008679 GCF_900497805.2 Vombatus ursinus
CCTTCCTTCCTTCCTTCCTTCCTTCCTTCCTTCCTTCCTTCCTTCCTCCCTTCCTTCTTTCCTCCTTTCCTTCCTCCCTTCCTTGGTCACGTAGCTACCAAGTGTCTGAGGCAGGATTCACACTGAGATCTTCCTGCCTCCTGCTCCACTGCACTATTCAGCTGCCTAGGTACAGGCTGGATTAGGGAGACTGACCTTCTCAAGGTCACATAGCAAACCTGTGGCAGAGCTGGGCCTAGATCCCTTTTTTTTGTATAATACAATGCTGAATTTAGTTTATTAAGGGATTTCCCTACCCCTACCCTCATGGAAATATATTCCTGATTTTAAAATAGAAGTCCACAGAATTCTCTTTATAGGCAGATTAGCTGAAATGGATCCATTCCATTAAACTAGTAATGCCTATTCTATTATTATAATAGCAATACTATAATAGTAACTACTATAGTAGTACTATAAGTACTGTTCAAGCATAAGAAATGCCAGTGTTTAAGGCAGAGGCCTGCCGCTTAGGCAGGGAGTGAGGAGCGTGAGAAATCCAGCCCCATCCCATTGACCTGGGTGTGACTGGATGACACTGGCCTTGCTCATCTCTCCACAAAGCTTCCCTTTCTGCTGGCCAGTTTTTTTGTGATTCAGGGACGGGATACTCAGACCTTACATGTGTGACAAAATCCGCCCTGCTACCCCTGCTGATTAATAGCTCATTCTTTCCATAGTGCACTGGGGTCTGTCCCTCCCTCCTCTCTCTCTCTCCCCCCCCATTGCTTTTCATGGTCTCCAGAGGCTTCAGAGGTTTCATAGCCAAAAGGAAATCCTGAGATACCTTGTTGGAAGTTTTCTTTAAATGTCTGCTCAGGTCACTGATAAGGTCTCTGAGGATAATTGCTACCAGAAAACAATGGGAATACCAAAATGAGCAGGTCAGGTGCTCAGGTTCTAAAGAAAGACAATGAGAAAAGAAATGAAACCCAAGTAACTCAGACCTGTCTCTTCTTTTGATGGCCCTTTTGTTGGCGAGGTGGGAGAATTTACACACGTGGGTGAGCTGTGGCACATTTTCTCAGCCTGAAACCTGGAGAGGCAAAGGAAAGGGAAGGGGTGCCTGGCAGCGGGCTTGGGGAAAGTGCAGCTGCTGTTGTTATGGGAAGAGCCCAGGCAAATGTGGGCAAGGGGATGCTTGGTGATATCTATTTTTTAAATTAATTAAGCGAAGAGATTTCAGTGATCTGCTGTTGCTGAACAGCGTCCTATGCCAGGCTAAATATCCCACATTTCCAAACTTAGAGGATTCAAGATCCACAGTTGTTAGGTGGGATGGCAACTGTAACATTCATCCTGGAGGGGTGGGGGCGGACAGTGTGAAACAAGAGGCGACCCAGCATGTTTTTTAATATGTGTGGTTTGAACCCCAGACCAGAGTCCCAGAATCTCAGAGTTGGAAGGAAGTTCAGAGGCCATCTGGTGTCTTCTCCATCACTGGTGCCATTCATACTGTACTTGGAGAGCCGTAGTGAAGGGCAGCCCATTGCACTTTGGACAACACTGATTGTTGGGGAGGTATATTGGCCAGATAGCTGCCTCTCTGGAGTTTCTACCTATGACTCCAGTTTTGTCCTCTAGAGCCTTTAAATTTAATTCCTTTTTAACACGAGTTTTTCAGAGTCCTCAGAAGACAACTATGATGTCTCCTCCAAGTGTCTTTTCCCTCTCCCTCTTCTTTCCCTCCCCCTTTTCCATTCCTCTTTCCTTCCTCTCACCGTCTCTCTTCCCCTCACTCTCTCTCATCCCTCTCTCCACCCTGTCGTCCTCTTTTTCCTTCCTACTTTCCCTCTGCCTTTCTTCTTCCTTCCCCTCTCCTTTCTCTTTTCTAATCCCATTTTCCCTTTGGTAAAATAGGGTGACAATTGTACTTTACTCATAGAGTTGTGAGGATCAAATGAAATAATGTATATATATGAATCCCTTTACAAATCTCAAAACTCATTTTATTAAACGTCAGCTGTTAATATCCCAATTGTTATCCTTATTCAACCTGTCTTGGTATTATTCACAGGTGGAATGGACTGCCTTTCTGGGGAGATAGTTCCCACTCTTGGAGGGTCTTCCAGTGCAAGTTTGGATGGGCACTTGTCAGGTTTGTTGGACAGCAAATCCTTGTTCTGATTTGAGTTGGGCTCAAAGACCACTGAGGTCCATCCCAACCCTGAGATTCTGTGACTGTGGAGTAGCCCCAGGTTTGTAGGTAGGTTGGCTGTAAGTAGGAAAGGACTTTAAATGACTAAGAAATAAGTTTGTATTAGATCCTAAGGTTAATAGAAAACATATTTGGGGGGGCAGCTACATGGTGCAGTGAATAGAGCACCAGCCCTGGAGTCAGGAGGATCTGAGTTCAAATATGGCCTCACACGCTTACTAGCTGGGCATTTTTTTTTTTGAGGCAGTCAAGATTAAGTGACCTGCCCAGGGTCACACAGCTAGTAAGTGTCAAGTATCTGAGGCTAGATTTAAAGTGAGATCCTCCTGACTCCAGGGCCAGTGGTTTATCTACTGTGCCATCTACCTGCCTCTGGGATGACATAATGTAATTTTTATTTTATTTTATGTTACTTACTTTTTCAATTAACAAGTATTTGTTTTCTTTTCCTCCTACCTCCCTTTACTTGAAAAAAAAAAGAAACCCTCTTTTCTTTCTTTTCTTTTCCATATTTTGGGGCAACCTTTTGGCACGACTCTTTCTCCCTCCCCTAATATCCCCTCCCCCATTGGAGAAAAAAGAAAACTAAAACCCTTGTTTTATACACACCCATTTACATATATGCATATGTGTGTATATACGTATACATGTATGTATACACACACACACACATACACACACACATACAAAACAAATTCCCCCATTGTCTACATCCAGAAATGTATATCTCATTCTGCATTTGAAGTCTACCACTTCCCAGGCAGGAGTCGGGTGGCATGTTTCATAATAAGTCTTCTGGAATGGTGCTTGATCATTGCATTGATCAGAGTTCCTAAGTCTTTCAAAGCTGTTTGTCTTTACAATATTATTATTATTATATAAATTATTCTCTTAGTTCTGCTCATGTCACTCTGCATCAGTTGATACAAGTCTTCCTAGGTTTCTCTGAAACTGGCATTTTCACAATTACTTATGGTATAATAATATTCCATTACATTGATAAGTAATAATTTGTTCAGCCATTCTCCCAATTGACAGGCACCGCTTTAGTTTCTGGTTTTTGCCACAATAAAAAAGCTGGCAGAAACTTTTTTATACACATAGGTCCTTTTCCTCTTTCTTTGATCTTTGTGGGATATAGGGCCTGGTAGTGTTCACTAGGTCAAAGGCTACAGAGTTTGGTGATATATATTATCTCTAAAAAAAAGTCAACTTTGTACTTAGTTGACAGGTAATAACATTATTTCCAGCAAAAACACATTTTGAACATCTCAAGGGGACAAAGTATCTGAAAACAGCTGCTTTTCTTTAGGACATATGATAGAATTACTAGTAAGGGGAAAAAATCAGATGAGTAAGGGGAAAATAAAACATTTTCAAATCTACTGCAGGCTCATGGAGCACCTCTAAAATGAAGCCTATATACTTTCCCCCTGGTTCCGCCATTTTTTGATCTACACTTCTGCTATTAGGGGTGTGGGTCAATGAGGTAGGTTAGAGGAAATAGAGGAAGGAAAAGTTGAGGTGATGAGGACAGGCTAGCACAGTGGACCAAATCTAGTAGGATGAAATTTAATATAGATAAATGCAAAGTTGTAATTCAGCTCAAGAAATCAAGGTCAGGATGAGGAAAGTATGAAAAGGTAGCAGTTTGTGTTCAAAAGATTTAAAGGCTTTAAGGAGCTAAAAATTCAGACTGAGTCAGTAATATGTGACTTCTAAAAAAAAAACCAGATGAAGAGAGAGGAATAGCATCCAAAACAAGGAATGATAGAGTTAGAACTGGAAGGGGTCTTAGAGGGCATGTAGTTTGACTATTTCTTTTTTTTTGTCTCACTTTTGGACAACTCTATGCTATTATTATCCCCATTTTATAGATAAGGAAGCTAAGGCAAGCAGAGATCAAGTAACTTACTAGGTTATTTGTTGTTGTTCATTTGTGTCCAACTCTCCACGTCCCCATTTGGGGATTTCTTGGCAACAATCCTGGAGTGGTTTGCCATTTTCTTCTCCAGCTCATTTCACAGATGAGGAAATTGAGGTGAATGCAATTAAGTGACTTGCCCAGGGTCACACATCTAGCAAGTGTCTAAAACCAGATTTGAACTCAGCAAGATGAGTCTTCCTGATTCCATGTCTGGTACTCTATCCACTGTGCCACCTCAGGGAGTAAGTGTCTGAAGCTAGATTTGAACTCAGGTCTTCCTGATTCCAGGCCCTTGGCTCTATCTAGTATTATGAATTTAAATATGGTTCTTGGAAAAATCCTAGGGGCATTCTAATGTGCCTCTTTCTCTGCAGTGGTGGGCAGGGATTGTGGTGCAGGAGCTCATGAAAATGGTGGAGATGGACAGAACACAGCCTCTTTGGATCAGGGCTGTCCTTCCCTGAAATGGCAGCCATATCAAGCTACTCCCTGGCACAGCTTACTGAACAGTCATCATGAAAAACTGTAAGTGTCCTTTGGGAAACTTTGTGATTCTCTACTGAAGCTGTGGAGCTGGAAACTAAAAGTGGGAAGATTGTAGAGATTAGAAAAGCTCTCTTTTTAATCTGTTCCTGAGCAGTGAGATTGGAAAAAAAATATTAACTCTGAACTCAAGTTGGAGCTCTACGCCCAGACTGAATTCCTAGATTTAGGCAGAGGTCATTGTTAAGATCTCAGATTTTTTTCCTTTGGTTTGTTTTTCATTCCCCTATCACGGCTAGACTGTGGACCATCTACATTTTAGCCAAGAATTTTCAGAACCAAGCCCATTGCACTTATCTAAATTTTAAATCTCTTCTAGGATTAGCACTGGGTGTTTTGCACCCAATAGGTGCTTAATCAATGCTTATTGAATAAATGAATGTTTAATAAATATTTGTAAATGAATAAAGGAATGAATTGAACTCTGAGGCCATTCTTGGTTGAGTAGTAAAATGTTCATTCCATCTCTAAGTTTTTTGGATCACTTGTTCTGCATAAAGATCTGGGGGTTTTAGCTATTGAATTAAACTTGATATGAGTTGGCAGTGTGATGTGGCAGCCAAAAAAAAAAGGGTAATTTGATCTTGTGGTGAATTAGAAGGGGCAGAAATTCCAGGAATTGGGAGGTGTTAGTCCCAGTGCACTCTGCCCGGGTCACACTCCATTTCGAGTATTGTGTTTATTTCTGAGTATCATAGTTAAAGGACATGGATAAAGAGCATTCATAGCAGGGCAGGGTAACTAAGATGGTGAAGGGCCTTGAGTCTACACTGACCCCCCTCATCCTTACACCTTCAGGAGGGCACAAAGAGTCTCCCCTCTACTCCAACCATGAACCCATTACCTACTTCCTCTCCCCCCAACTTGCCATGCAGACATAGCTGCTCATTCCACTTGGATGATTAAGGAGTAACCTATACTTTCTTTTTTTCTTAAGCTCTATTATTGTCTTTTTAAAAAATAGCTTTAATTAATACGGTTGTTTTTTTTTGGTGAGGCAATCAGGGTGAAGTGACTTGCCCAGGGTCACACAGCTAGTAAATATTAAGTGCCTGAGGTAAGATTTGAACTCAAGTACTCCTGACTCCAGGGCCAGTGCTCTATCCACTGTGCCATCTAGCTGCCCCTATTATTGCCTTTTTTAAAAAAAAAATTTCAGATTCAATTCCCCATAAACCTCCTATCCTGCCCCAACTGGACCCACCCTTGAACAAAGACCCTTGCCTGATCTATAGAGAAAGTTGGTATTCTGACAGGGTTGGGGGTATTCCAACAGGGTCAGGATACAAACCTTTCAATTTCAGCTCCTCCTGTAGGTTCAAGAGCCCACTTTTGTCTTAAATATGTCCATCTGGCTTGTCACAGATATATTAGGAGTCTTTAAAATACTCCAAAACAATATAGTTAAGACACTGAACAGAGATATGCTTAAATTCTGCAGGCCTTATCCTGATTTCTAAACCTTACCTTCTAAGCTCACCTTTTGCAAATTCTGATATGTAAAGCTGAACTGCCATTCTTGTGCCAATAATGCTAATCTAGAGTCAGAAATGGCTATTCATTTCAGAACAGTCATCAAAAACGTGGACTTTTAGTAGTCTGAGAGCCACAATCTACTTTAGAGATTGTTTGGCACCCTCCCCACCCCATCTTACAGAAGAGAAGATTGAGACCAGAGAAGCCATGAGTGTCTCAAAGTCATACATATTGTAACTGACAGAGGCAGGATTGAACCCAAGCCTCTGGTGTTCCCTGCACTCTCCTGTCCAATACTCTTTCTCCTAGACTAAATCTATCCCTCCTTACCCTCTGCTGTGAAGGCTTTACCATGCTCTTTGGAAGCTTTCCTTTAAATTGGATCAGTTCTGTTATTTTCATTTCCTTGATGGAAAAGTACTGATTAAGGTTATCTCAAAGGGATTTTTCCTTGATTCAAGTCCCTATGAATGCTTTTATGAAAAGTATACAATCCAATGCCCCTAGTCTTAACGTGAACAAATGAACAGATTAGTTTAGAAAACCTGAGTCAATAGAAAGTTCCCAGATGATGTAAGACAAGTGTTCATTATCATTCCTTTCATTGATGGATTTTTCTTCCTCTGGCTTCTACTATAATTACATCTCCTCATAGCGATCTGCTAAGGTTACTCAATGGATCTGGGATTAGAAACATTTGATAGCGTAGGTATACTTTTTTTTTTTTTTTCCCAGGGTGTTCAAATACTTTTTTTCCCAAGAAATCTGTTAAGGTGTTCTTCTTTTGAGTTACAGAGAAAAACATTTTTAAAAAACCCTTCAATTTCTTCCCTATTAAGGAATTTTTAAATGGACTTTATAAATCACAATACCTAAAATATATTAGGCACTTAAATGTTTGTTGAGCTGATTTGAATCAATTAGACACTAGCCTCTGCTGTTCCTCTCACAAAACACTCCATTTCCAAACTGGAGATTTCCTATGTCCTTTGTGCCTGGAATGTTCTTCTCACTTCCCTGGCTTCCTTCAAGTCTCAGCGAAATTCCTATGGTCTATGAGAAGCCTTTCCCAGTCCTTCTTAATCTTAGTATCTCCCCTCTGAGACTACCCCCAATTTATCCTTTAGACATCTTGTTTGTGGATTGTCTTTCCTGTCAGACTGTGAGCTCCTTGAAGGCAGGGACTTTTTTTTAACCTTTCTTTGTATCTTCTGCTCTTAGTATAGTAGCCTGGCACATAGTAAATACTTAATAAATGTTTGTGGACTTGACTTGCATCACTCAGACCAATATTCTCATTTTTATAGATGAGGGCCAGAAAGGCAAAGTACCTTACTTGAGTTACTAAATAATGGCAGAGCCAGGATTAGAACTTAGGACTCTTGACTACCAGTTCTGCACTCTTTTTTTCTTCATAAGGTTTATTATTATCTTTTGTTTTTATATTAGATTCAATTCCCCTTAAACCTCTCATCCCACAATTATTGAACCCTCCTTTGTAACAAAGAATAATCAACAAGCTTTATTAAGTGCCTCCTGTGACCTAAGTATCGATGATATAAAGACAAAAATTAGACAATCTTTCAAGTCACAGATGACTACAAAATTGTAAACTCAGGTGTTGGAAAGATAATAGTGTCCTTGACAGAAAGAGGGAAGTTGAGTAGAGGGTTGAGTTTTGAGAGAAAGATATTGAGTTCTGCCTTGGACATGATGAATTTGAGATGCCTAGGGCATACATGGTTGGAAATATCCAACAGGAATTTGGTGGTGTAGGACTGGAGCTCTGGAGGAAATTTAGGTCTACACAGGTAGATTTGGGAGCCATTTGCACGGTTAAATACATTCATGGAAACTGATGAATTTACCAAGAAAAAGAAGGCCCCAGGACAAAACCTTTGTGAACATCCATAGTTAGGGGATATTCAATAGACTATAGGTTATACAGGTAGAAAGAGAACCAAGGATGTTATGAACCCAGAGAGGAGGAGAAAGCAGTCAACGGCATCAAATGTTTCAGAGAGCTTGAAAAAGGTGAGGATCGGGGAAAAGAAATTAACAAAGACTGCTTTTATCAGCATCTTCCATACTCTGCATATGTAGGCACTCACTTTTCTACTCGGAGGAAGGAACTAAGTTTTGTTTGTCAGGGCCTATGAGATTGGTCATTACAGTTAATTAGAGTTTGGCTGCCTCTTAATCTTTTTTCTTATTTATATTGTTGTAGACATTTTGCATGTTGTTTTCCTTCTTAGGATTACTTTGTTCCGCATGAGTTTATACAAAAGAGAAGCCATGCTTCTCTGAATCCTTCATATTCATCATTCTAATGGCCTAATAATATTCTGTTATATTTATGGGCCACCATTTATTCAGTTATTTCCCCAATCAATGGGCATTCACTTTGTTTGCAGTTCTCTGTTATCACAAAAAGCGTGGCTATGAATGTTTTGGTATATGTGGGGACTTTTATACTGTCTTTGACCTCCTTGGGGCATATGCCGTATAGTGGGATCACTAGGCCAAAGGTCATGAACAATTTAAAGACTTTGATCAGCCAGGGCTCTTTCCATTACAGTTTATTGAGATGTTCACCACTTCTGCAAGGAGGTACATGGTGGTAGAGAATATACAAAAAGAGGAAGAAGCTGGTATTCTAAAGCAGAACTAGCATTGTATATCTACATGACAGTAAGAACCACACCACTGAATAGTACAATGGAAAGGCCACCATATTTGGAGTCAGAAGACCTAGGTTCAAATTCTGACTGCCATTTGCCCACCTTGGGCAAATTATCTTATCTCTCTGGGTCTGTTTCCTCTACTATAAATTAAAGGGGTTGGATTAGATGGTCTATAGGTTTCTTTCCAGCTTTATGATTCTTTGAGTATGGGAAAAACTACCAAAGGGATTTCACAATCTTTAAGTTCTCTCCTATCTTTGGTATAGAGCTACAATATGTAATTATAGATATTTGCTAGATATGAACTGATGATAGAGAAGATGAAAAAGATTTTAGAGTTAAGATTATCTAGTGAGAAAGGGAATTCAGTAAATGGTATGGATAAACCCACTCCATTTCAAGCTATTCTTGGCAAGATTCACTTCTGAAGACTGCCTTTTTTTTTTACACATAAATATGCCCAAGTGATTTCTTGTTGTTTGAGCTTGTGGTCTTGGGCGAAATTTAGGGGCATTCTTCTTTAGATGGAAAGAGATAAATTCACCTCACATGGCTGCATTCTACAGCAAGCTTTAACTTCCAGACTCCATATAGGGTTCTGTGTGTGGGTGTCAAGTCACAACTAACTCAGCTCAACTCAGAAAGCATTTATTCAGCCCGTAGAATGTACAAAGGGCGCTGAAAATAGCAGCTAACCATATTTTCATTTTAGCAGGGGCTACACGTTTTGGCTCGAAGACGGTAAAAAGCAAACATGGACTTCGGCCAGCATGTGACTTGAGGGATCATTTTCATTTCCTCAGGGGGAAAGAATTAAATTAATTAAATATAACAAAGGGCAATTCTCAAAGTATTTTTTAAATGCTTTTTGTTATTGTTGTTGTTGTTTTTAACTGATATTGTTATTGAAATGAAATGTGGAGGAAATATTTCCCCAACTACTGTCTTGCTTCTTCTTTGTCCTAGCCCTGATGTAGGTTACAGTGTGGTCACAGACAAAGGATTTAATTTCTCTGTGGCAGATGAGGCTTTTGTTTGTCAGAAGAAGAATCATTTCCAGATCACCATTCACATCCAGGTTTGGGGCAATCCACAATTTGTCAAAACCCAAATGGGGCTAAAGCCGATAGAAATGTTTTACTTGAAAGCTTTTGGAGTTAAGGTGAGTTTTCTCTTATTAGCCACCCTTAATAAAAAGGTATCTTCTGTGTATTTGAATGGACTTTGTTGACACTAAGCATATGTAATGTGTTTTAAGTCTGGTCTCACTGACTGAAGGAAGGCCAAGGCTGTTCATTTTACCCTCCCCCCCATCTTCTCTGGTATCCTGACAAGGTTGAGGAGTCTATTATCCTGCATAGCCTACACTAATTGTGTTCTGATCATTTTTAGGAGCCCAGTGATTAGCAGCTCAGGTCCATTTAACCATTTAATAATCAATAAACATCAGATTAGCTTCTAAAAGGAATTTACTTCAAAGATAAAGAATAAACATTTAAACACCCCCCCCCCCAACTCCTTGGAGGCATAACCCCCTCTCTACCACTTCAGTCTTTAGGGATTGGAAATGGATTAGGCTCACAGTTTGGCATCCTGGGCCATCCCCAGTTGTCTTGATGAATATCTGGCCACTGGACCCAGATGGCTCTGGAGGAGAAAGTGAGGCTGGTGACTTTGCACAGCCCTCCCTCACTCAAATCAAAGTCAATTGCAAGTCATGTCATCATCTCCCTGATGCCATGGTTGTTTTTGAGAATGAAGGACAAACACAACACAAGGTTGGCAGTTTAACTCAGTTCCTATATAGCAATGGTCCCACCAAATTCCAGTTAAAAGCCCCACTGGATTGAAACCCAGGACCCTTGCTTTTTAGGGGCTTTGCTCCTGGGATGGTTGCAACGCTTGGCTTGGATTCCTGGGTTCTTAGATCCTGGTCCTCATGCTCCTGGACCAGAGACTCCTCTCCCTGCACCTAGAATAGAAAAGACAAAGAAAACAAGTGAAAACTTAATTCTCAGGGCCACATGGTTTGTTCCCCCTCCCATAATTCTAACCAGCATCTCTGTTTCAAAACTCTACTCTTCCTGTTATATCTCACAAGCTCCACTCCAAATATTCCAATTTGACAAGGATTTATTAAGTGCTTACTCTATTATACAGGGCACTATGCTAGGTACCCTCAACTGAACTTGCTGGCCTCTTATACTGATTTGGTTTAATATTACCACAGATTCAATATGTGTGTTTAAAGTCAAGCTCACTGGGGGCAGCTAGGGGGTGCAGTGGATAGAGCGTTGACCCTAAAGTCAGGAGGAACTGAATTCAAATCCAGATTCAGACACTTACTAGCTGTGTGACCCTAGGCAAGTCACTTAACCCTGATTGCCATAAAAAAAATAAAATCGAATTCCTCATTTGATCCACAAAACAATTCAGTTCTCCTGAGTTTCCTGTGTCTATTAATGGTCCAATCATTTTCTTTATCATCCTGCCCCAATGCCATCTTTGGTTCTTCCATTTTTTATACCCTGCTTCCATACCTTGCTTCACCAAGTCGATCTTCCTTTTAGCTTTCTTTGTAGCCATTACTTCCCTTTCGTTTCAATCACCACCACCCTAGCTCATAACCTTGCACCTCGACTATTGCAATAGGATCCTAATTAGTCTCTCCGCTTCTATGTTTCCTCCTTCTTCCGTTGGATTCTGTGTACCACTGCCAGATTCCTAACTATGGGGTTTGCTCATGTCATTTCCCTGCTTTTAAAAATCTTCAAAGGACTCCCTGTTATCTCTAGAAGGACTATTTATGGTCCTTTACAGTTTGGCCCCTTTCTACCATTTCTTCTTCATCTTCCTCTATTTCCCTTCCTGAACTCTCTAACGCTGCTAAACTGATTTACTCAACTAATCCTCAAATATCCTTTCTATACCTTCTCTCACTTTTCCTTAGCTCCACCCAAGGCCTTGCCATTTAAATCTACCATTGTTATTTAACTTTTCCTATATTTGTTTCATTTCTCAACAAGGAGAATGTAAATTCTTTGAGGGTAGAGATTATTTTTGTTTCTGCCTTTATATCCCCAAAGTGCCTTGCTCATAGAAAGTCCTTAATAAATGATAATTGAATTTAATTGGGTAACTAGATGGTGACTTGGTATTTTCCCATAGTGTCTGGCATATAATAAATACTGAGTAATTATTTGTTGATTGGATTTGAAAACTTACTTGAAAATTTCCTAAGTATTGATGTGTTCTATAGCATTAACTTTTGGGTCTTCCATACAGGTAGAGGCCACTGACAAGATAGTTGCCATTGAACAGTCCCAATCAGATCGAAGCAAAAGGATTTTCAATCCTTACAAGTAAGAGGTCCTTTCTACTCTCCCCCCAATGTTTCTATGAGCAGTTCAGGAATAAAGCAGGTCTGTCAGTCTTTTATTGGCAATTCAAAGAGAAATCTGCCCGGAAGTCTGATTTGAAGTGATGGAAAATGTAAATGTTGCAAACACATGTTTGTCAACAAAACAATGTTCATAAAAATGCATTGAAATTCTGGAGGGGAAGCATTATGAAAAGCTGTTCTATATTACTGTTATTTTTATACTCATTTTGCTGTGGGCTTTGGCTCCTTAAGATAGATGGCAGTCAGATTTTTCATTTTCATCTTCATTTCCATCATTAACATGCTGACAGAGTTAATTTCAGAATTGGAATGCCTGCTGTGCTTACGATTCAGACTTATTACTTTTTTTGTAAATGCTGTTGTTGAGAGGGCATTGGAAGGGCTCCCACTCAGAAAACAAACAGGGCTGATACCAAGCTAGGCAGACCACAGACTCCATCTGAAGGAGGAATGACTTAGGGTTGGACTTGACTTTTTGACCTATTTGATATGAAGAGAGTTGGGCTATTTTATTTATTGATAATAAACCTGTCCCTGGGGCTAAGATGCAAAGTCAACCTATGCCTGAATTTGCAAGCACCTTATCCTGATATACAAGTAGGATAATACCACAGCATGCCAGTGTAGCTGGTACTTTGGTATACCTGGTTTCTCATAGTAGTAGAAAAGAAATCTGATACAGAATTTGATCTCTTCTTGCTGCCTCCTTGGGGCAAGATCTCATGTAATATTGGTTTAGGAGAAACTAAATGGGAGATGAAGCTGTGAAGGCCCCTTAGAGAAGTCTAAAAGTAGCACCTCAGGACACTTTTCCTTCTTCCCCCATGGCCTGCTCACAGGACAGGTCCACCAGAGCATGACAACCCTAGGTTTAAGTATTTTGAGGAGCTATATATGCTAAGACTATACTCATGATATGTGTTTGTGGGCAGGTAGGTGGCTTAGTGGATAGAGTACTGGGTCTGGAGTCAGGAAGACCTGAGTACAAATCTGGCCTCAGACACTTACTAGCTGTGTGACCCTGAGCAAGTCATTTAACCCAGTTTGCCTCAATTTCCTTATCTGTAAAATGAGCTAGAGGAGAAAATGGCAAACCACTCCAGTATATTTGCCAAGAAAACCCTAAATGGGGTCATGAAGCGTGGGACACAACGGAAAATGATTAAAGAACAAAACATTTATGAGATGTGTTTACCTTTCATGGAGTACGAAGAGAACACTATTAGTTTGAAGCAATGGAGTCAAATGAAATAACATATTAAGGAAAGCTATAATAAAACATTTCCCCCATAAACCTGGGGTATCCTCTCCCAACAAATACACACACCATCAGAGGGAAGCGTGGGCATGCATGGATAGGCACACATATAAGGAACATATTTGGTTAGGAAACACATGTTAGGAACATGTGGGGTCAGGGTTCACATGTAGATGATTTTAGCTGAAAATTTGGGGTATCTCCCTATAAGGAGAGTGGGCTTTTTCATTTAAAACCCGAGACTTTAAAAATTGCTCTTTTAGAAAAAGCAGCCACATTTGTCTCAGATTAGCAAAAACAAAACAAAACAACAAAACAAAATTTTCCTTGTGGGGGAAGGGGAGGGATTTTTAGTTTTAGTTTTTTTTCCCCCTCTTTATGCCATAACTTGTCTGGTTCCTGTCAGAATCTTGACCACTAAGTCACTAATGTCTAATAGGAGATTCTTAACCCTAGGCCAGCTTCTTCAGAACAAAGAACTTGACTCTCCCAGCTAGCTAATGCCCTGGGGTTTGTTTACTCTTTCTTTGAACTGAGCTTCTTGGTTGCTGGGCTCGCAGTGTCCAAAGATGATCTCAGTCTGGTTCGGGGGTTCTTAATCTTTTTTTTCTTTCATAGACCCATTTGGCAGTCTCATGAGCCTCTGGACCCTTTCACAGAATGATATTTTCAAATGCATAAAATAAAATCCATTGGATTACAGAGGAAATCAATTATATTGAAAACCCAGTTATCCAAATATTCAAAAAATAAGTTTTCATACTTCAGGTTAAGAACCTTTGCTCTGGGTCAGGGTGATCATTCTCCATGCCTCCAGATTTTACTCTCTGGAGGACAGCCTATAACAGAAGCCATGTAAGGGTTATTGGCCCCAGAACCTCTTCTGCTCTCTCAAGTAGATGAATGGGTAGGGGAAAAAAAAAGGCATCTCAACATAGCAAAACCCAGGAGGCCAGGTCTTTGCCTCTTCTGCTTGCCTGGCCACATTCCTGGCCTTTCATATGTAAATGCTGCCAGTCAAAGCCCTTTAAAGGGGCATTGAGCTCACCTTTATGTCAAGAAAACCCTTTACTCTAGAAAAGAGTGCCAAGGTAAACTAAGCTAGGGTAGAATAAAGGGGATTTCTGTTTCCCTCAGTCTTAAGGAAAACTGCATTTTTGCTTATAGAGATGGCTGCATGAGCAAACAGAGATGTCCTAAAAGCCAACTCCTGTTCAGATGGCCATTACTTGGTTATTGAAGAGTGTGCCAGTCCCCTCTCTCCCTCACCAGTGAATTGCTGATCTACTCTGAATCAGTAACGGGAGAGCCTGATGAGAGCCTGGGAATCTTAATAAGATGGGACCAAAGATAGTAAGGTGGTAGAGTGGAAAGAGTGCTGGATTTTGAAGTCAGGGGACCTGACCACAGGTTAAAATCCAGGGTCATACAGCTAGTAAATGTCTGAGGCTAAATTTGAACTCAGGTCCTCCTAGCTCCATCATCTGCTACCTTGGGGTTGGGTTTTATTTTTTTGACTAATTTGATATAAGTGGAGTTGGGCTATCTTATCCTTTGGATAGTGAACTGTTCCCAGGGTTGATGAGATCTACATCCTCTTTTACCAGAAAGATGGCAGTCAGTCTATGTCTGAATTTGACAGCACCTCATCCGATGGATAAGTGGGATTATGGACACAATTAGCTCCTCATGTTTGTAGAAAAACAATCTGGTATAGGATGAGCAAATCCTTTAACAGCCTCTATTTGCCTCTGTTTTTTCTTTCTGTAAAATAAAGAAGTTGGATTAGATTGTCTCCTCTACCTCTAAATCGATGATCATATATATATATATAATATTTTTTTATATATGCACATATATAATATTTTTGTCTCTTCTGTTTGCTTTAGAATTGATCTACCAGGAGACCAAGTAACCAAAGTAACTCTGGGGAGATTACATTTCAGTGAAACAACGGCCAATAATATGAGAAAGAAGGGAAAGCCCAACCCTGACCAGAGGTACTGAGTGTCAGCATGTGGGAATCATTGACTATTCGTTGGGCTACTGTTGAAATAGCTGAGCATTTCACAAGAGCCTTGCCAAAAATCCATTACATCAAACTTGGCCCGTTTCTTTGTAGCTCAGTCTCATGGGTTTGAAGACAGGGTTATGAGTCTCTTAAGTTAATATCTGAGGGTTACTTTTTAAAAAATTAATTTTTTTCAATTAACAAAGCATTCATTTTCTCTCCCTCCCTACGGGAAAAGCAAACAAAACCCTCGTAAGAAATGTGCATAGTCAAGTGAAACAAACACTCACATTGGTAATATCCAAAAAAGCATGTCTCCTGTGTATTTAGTCCATCATTACAGTTACTGTTGACACTCCCATTGGGAGCACCCTGGACCTCTAGGAGCCATTTCCCCTTCTTTCTCTAAATCTACTAGCTCCTATCCTCAGCCTGTTTCATTTGCGGTCTTCTCTTCTCCCCCACATCCCAATTTCTTCTGCCCCAAGCTTCTATTTTATGATGGTACTGGATCTTGTTTTCAGAGAAGAGAGAGAAGGCACAGGAAAGAACACATGGCTAAGCTGGAATTGCATCACATGGGGCTGCTTTGTAAGCAACATGTTACCCACTATCAAAATGTTTTCAGTCCTGGACCTCTTTTGTAGGCATATTTTTTTGTGTGTGAAATAATTTGGGAAGAAATGATAGATTTTTGTTAAGTTTTATTTTGTAAGAAATAATAAATGACTGAATCCCTAGAAGGGCTTACTAAGCTGGAGAGGCTTTGGATACAGGCCTGGCACCAGAATTGTGTCTGTAGTCTGAAGTCTTGTCTAGTTAAGTTTGGAGACATGCATTCCCAGAGGAGAGAGCTAGCCCCTGGGTGATGAATGTTTTTGGCCATAGCAGCTCAGGAAGCCATCTACTAAGACATTGGAGGGATTTTGATCTGTTTCTGGTGGAAAAAATACATAGAACCGAGGATAGTTAGCATAGCAAAGTCAAGTTTTTATTTTTATTTTGCTAAGCCTTCTGATTTCCTTGAGTCTTAGGCTGCATTATTTATTTATTATTTTATTTTAAGTTCTGAGTTCTTTCCCTCCTTCCTCCCTCTCCCCCACCCATTGAGAAGGCAAGAAAAACAAAACATTGGAAATGTATATAGTCATGCAAAAGAAATTCCTGCATTAGCCATGTCCAAGAAAAAAAAAAGGAAGAAAGAAAAGAAATATGCTTAACTGCACTCTAAGTCCCCCAGTTTGCTATCTGGAGGTGGATAGCATGTTTGATCCTGAGTCCTTGGGAATTGTGGTTGGTCATTGTATTGATCAGAATTCCTAAGTCTTTCAAAACTGATTATCTTTACAATATTGTTGTTATCCTATATATTGTTCTCCTGATTCTGTTCACTTCATTTTGCATCAGTTCATATAAGTCTTCTCAGGTTTCTCTGAAACCATCCATTTCACCATTTCTTATACTACAATAGCATTGTATCACATTTATGTACCATAAACAACTCAGGCTGCATTTAGAGAGATGTTGAGTATGGGACTAGGGAGGTGATAATCTACTGTTCTCTGCTGTGGTCAGATGGCAAGCAGAATATTGTGTTCATTTCTGGATGCCATATTTTAGGAAGAGCATTGCTAAATTGGCGAATGTCCAGAGTAGGGAGCCTTGTATGGTGAAGACCTTGAGATCATGGCATGTGAGGATTAATTGAAGGAATTGCGTTATTTAATTTGGAAAAGAAAAGACTTAGGAAGGAACTAATAGCTATCTAAAAGTATTTAAAAGGTTGTCAAGTAGAAAAAAAGAGTTAGGATTGATCTGCTTGACTCTAGAGGGAAGAACTAGGAATATTTGGTGAATGTTGTAATGGGGCTAATTTAGATTTAACATAAAGAACAACTTCCTAAAAATTAGTGTTATCATAACATATTAATAACAAAAATAATAAAAATCTCATATATGAAAAGATGCTGAAAAAGCTTTTTGATAAAATTCAATGTCCCTTTCTTTAAAAAAAAAATCTAAAAAGCATAGGAATAAATAGACCTCTTCTTAACATGGTAAATAGTATCTATCTAAAATCAAGAGCCAATATTTTTTGTAATGGCTATTTATTATCATCACAATTACTTTACATAGTGCTATAAATACTAACTACAGCAATAAGAAAGAAAAATAAATTGAGGGCATAAGCATAGGCAAAAATAAAGTCATCACTTTTTGCAGATGATATGATGATCTATATAGAGAACTCTAAAGAAAAAAATTTCAAATAATTAGCAACCAACAAAGTTTCAGAATACAAAAGAAATCCACACAGATCAGTAGCATTTCTGAATATTACCAACAAAATCCATCAGGAAGAGATAGAAAGAGAAAGTCCATTCAAAATCACTATGGAATTTATACAACATTTGGGAGTCTACCTACCAAAATACACATAGGAATTATATGAATATAACTATAAATATTCATTACATAAATAAAGACAGACTGAATAATTGGAGAAATATTAACTACTCATGCTTAGGTCATGCCAATGTAATAAAAATGAGAATAATACTCAAATTAATTTACTTATTCAGTGTCATGCCAATCAAACTTCCAAAGAATTATTTTATAGAATTAGAAAAAAATAACAAAATTCATTTGAAGGAACAAACAGTTAAGAATCCCAAGAGAAATACTGAAAAAAGTGGGAAAGAAGGGGACCTGGTAATACCAGTTCTCATGTTAAAAAGCAGCAATAATCAAAACTATTTAGTACAGGTTTAAAAATAGAGGGGTTAGTGGAACAGAGAAGCAAATAAACACAGTAGAATAAAACCAATTAAACCTAAAGACCCAAGCTACTGAAGAAAGGACTCACTATTTGATAAAAACTTCTGGGAAAATTTGAAAGTAGTCTGGTAGAAATTTGCTTTTGATCAACATCTCACACTGAATGCCAATATAAACTTCAAATGGATGCATTATTTGGGTATATCACATCATAAACAAATTGGAAATGCAAGCAAGGAAATGCCTTTTGCAAGTATGGATAGGGGAAGAGTTCATGACCAAACAAGGGATAGAGAAGAACATACAGTATATAATGGACAATTTTGATTACATAAAAGTTTTTGCACAAATAAAATTAATGTAGTTAAAATTAGAAGTAAAAATTAAGTGAAAAAAGCAATGTTTGCAACAAATACCTCTCATACTGTTCTCATATCTAAGCTATATCAAGAATTATTTCAAATGTCTAAGAACTAGAACCATTTCCCAATAGATAAATGGTCAAATGATATAAACAGGCAGTTCTCATAAGAAAAAATCCAAATTATTGTCAACCATATGAAAAAATGTCCCAAGTCACTAATAATTAGAAAAATGCAAATCAAAGGAATTCTGAGGGTTCTACCTCATATCCACCAGATTTGCAACGGTGATAATTTTTTTCTTTTTAAATATTATTTTATTTTTTCCAATTACTTGTAAAGACAATTTTTAATGTTCATTTTCAAAAAATTTTGAGTTCCAATTTCTCTCCCTTCCTCCCTCACCTCCCCTTTCCCTAAGATGGTAAGCAGTTTGATATAGATTATATATATGCAATCATGTAAAACATATTTCCATATTAGTCATGTTGTGAAGGAAGAAATAGGCCAAAAAAATGAAAAAAAAAGTGAAAATAGTATATACTTCAATCTGCATTCAAATTTCATCAGTTCTTTCTCTGGATCTGGATAGCATTTTCCATCATGAATGCTTTGGAATTGTCTTGGATCATTGTATTGTGGAGAAGAGCTAAATCATTCATAGTTGACTGTCACAAAATGTTGCTGATACTGTGTTCAATGTTCTCCTGGTTCTGCTTACTTCACTTTGCATCAGTTTGTGAAAGTCTTTCCAGGTTTTTCTGAAATCCTCCTGCTTGTCATTTCTTATAGCACAATAGTATTCTATTACATTCATATGCCACAATTTGTTCACCATTTCCCAATTGATGGACATCTCAATGTCCAATTTGCAATTTTGCTATCACAAAAAGAGCTGCTATAAATATTTTTGTACATGTGGGTCCTTTTCCCTTTTTTATGATCTCTTTGGGATATAGTCCTAGTAGTAGTGTTGCTGGTGATTATACAATTAAAACAAAAGAAAGTTGTTGCAGAAGCTGTGGGAAAATAAATACACTAATACATTGCTGGTGAGACTATGAATTTGTCTAGATGTTTTGAAATGCAATTTAGAACCATGCCTCAGAAGTCATTAAACTATGTATACACTTTGACCCAGTAATACTACTGCTAGGCTTATTACCCTTCAAAGGTAACAAAGAAAGAACTCATATGTACAAAAATATTTATAGGTAATCTATATAGCAATTAACTGGAAAGAAATCAAGGGGATGTCCATCAAATGGAGAGTGGTTGGATAAATTATAGTATATGAATTAATGGTGCGATGTTATTGGGCTGTGAGAAATGACAAAAGAAATGGCTTTAAAGAAACCTGGAAGTTTTATATGAACTGATCTGGAGTGAAATGATCAGAACCAGAACAGTTTATAAAATAATAAAACTGTAAAGAAAAACAACTTAGAAAGACTCAAGAACTGTGTTAAATGAAATGACCAACCATGATTCCAGTGAACTGATGGTAAAGCATGCTCCTCCCCACCCCTCCTCATAAATGATGGATTGAAGGTGTAGAATGAAACCTCCATTTTTGGACACAACTTATGTGGGGATTTGTTTTGCTTAATTATACATATTTATTACAATAACTGTGTTTTCCTTTTTTAATGGAGGCTAGGGCTTTGGAAGTCATAGATTTACCCCTCAAAAAAAGAAAAAGAAAAGACAAAATTCATTGAAGCATTTTAAAAAATTTCACAAAAGACAATAGAAGAAAGGACAAAAAGAAATATACAAGGTGGACAATTTGAAAAGTGACACGTTGAATTTATTGTATACTTAAAAATTAAAGCAAAATATACAAAACAGTGATTCTCACTTTCATGTACAATCCTTTGTCTATTCTACTTTGTATATAGAAATGCTCATTTTATTTGATGTTAAGTTCAGAATTTAAAAAATTAAAAAACCCCAACAATTAATGCTATCCCAAAGTGGAATGGGTTGTCTTGAAAGTAGCAGGTTCCCCCTCACTCAAGATGTCCAAGAAAAGTCTGGATGAACATTTGTTTAGTATGTTTAGGGGGGTTATTAGTCAAATATTGGTTAGACAAGATACCCTCCGAGGTCAACTTTCAACTTCTATGTCAGCCCATCCTACCATTAGACACTTCATCATGAGGAAGTGTTCAACAACGGAATAGTCTTTTTATTAACTTGAAATATGCTTCTCTTCAACTCCTGCCCATTGGTCTCAGCTCTGTCCTCTGAAACCAAGCAGAAATCAAATCCTTCTACATCGTGGTAGAATTTCAAATATCTGAACACTGCTATCATCTCTTGCTCTCTCCCCTCCCCCCATGTCTTCTCTTCTCCAGGCTCAACATTCCTATTTCCTTCCACTGATCTTTGTGTCGCATGGTTTCTGTCTCCTGCTCAACATTCCTATTTCCTTCCACTGATCTTTGTGTCGCATGGTTTCTGTCTCCTCATTGTTTTAGCAAACCACACCTGTATGTTCTCAGTTTGTCACTCTTCTGAAAAGTGGTAATCAAAACTGAGCATATCCTGTAGAATAGATGTGGTCTGACCAGGAGAGAATAATGGGGCAATCATTTCTCTTATTATCTCTTTGAGTTGACTTATACAATGTTATATGTAATATTATAATGTATAATCATTATATAAGTAATGATTAATAATAGTACTTATACTAAATTTGCATGACCCATATGTTTAAACCAAAGAGGAAGAGATAAAGTAAACCATGGAAGGGAAAGGAAAATCCTCATCTCCACTGATGAAGATGGCCTTGGGAAAGATGAGTGTGGAAAATTAACATCTTTGATTCTAGTATTGGAGAGGAAGTGGTGGTAGGAAAGGCATAAGACAGATTGACAGGAACTGGCCCAGTGCTAGGGGAAGAGCCAGACCTACGTGGAAACTTGTTGGGATGTTTTTAATTTTTCATGTGGTGAGGACACTAGCGTGTCCTGGCACACTAATTGAGAAGCAGTGGACTAGGTATATTCTGTCCTGAATAGCTAACAAATAAGAAATAACGCTTGCCTAGAGGTGTCCTCAAACCCAAACTGAGGACCAGAACTAGGGGTTTCATTTATACTGGGTACCTTTATGGGATTTGCAAATGACCTGATTTGTATCAAATGAGATAATATTTTTTAAAGCACTTAGCACATTGCCTGGCACATAATAAATGCTTATTTCCTTCCTTTCTTATACCAAGGACTAATGGAGAGTGATAATAGATGAATCAATTGTTACATTTTTTCACAGTGGAGAGAGTTTTGCCCTTGGGAGGAAATGAAGGAATGCCAGTATGGAATGGCATAGCATGGGACGAATTACTTGTGTTTCAGATGAAGTTATGTTTGAATTTCTCTAATGTTTATACCATTTCCTAACTAGGTATTTTATGTTGGTGATTGGACTCTATGCTGCTAGTCAAGACCAACTCTACTTACTGACCGCTCATGTCTCTGAGAAGATAATTGTCAGGGTAGGTACAATGTCTTCACTCTCCCTCAGGCTACAGCTCCTGAGTCTCTGCTTATTTCTGCTCCCAAGACAGAATCCAGTATTTTCCAGGTATGGTTACTTAGAAAATTACCATTCAAGGAAATTTTAAAAGAGTTATATTGAGGAAGAGAGAGAGTGTGGCATAGACCATGGAGGGCTGACCTGGGAATTGTTCTACCTTAACAATGAATAGCTATGTGACCAGAGTAAAATCATTTCACCTCTTACTGCTCCAGGAAATGCTCTGAGACTCTAAGTTATGGATGAGTTGACCATTTGCTTTAGGGGAAAGAGTTTCCACAAGGTGAGTTCCCTCCACACCAATGAAATCTCATGTCTAGACCAAAAAAAAATTACGCTGAGGCTAGACCATCAAAGAAGCTTGTAATGGGCGACATAGCATGGCAGAGTACTGGTTTTGGAGTCAGGAAGATCTAAGTTAGAATTCTATTTCTTACACTCTCTACATTGTGACCAAGGGCAAGTCACTCAATTGCTTTCAGCCTCAGCTTCCTAGTCTGTAAAATGGGCATAATAATATGCTGAGATAGCTACCTCAAAGAGTAGCTAAAGTGCTTCACGAATTTTAAAAGTGCTGGTAAGTTTAACATAAACACTCTGGCCTCACTCTCTCAGGGCCAGGAGGGCAATATCTCCCCTCACCATGCTAGAGTACACTGAGGGCTTAGGGCAGTGGTGTGCTGGTCAATGTTTAGCATCAGGCTCTCTGGAAAAAAGAAGTTTGCATGACACAGATTCAACCTGCATTATCAACATTTTCTTTATCATTATCTTAAGTTTAGAAATCAACAAAGCAATAAATCAAGCCCTTATTTGTAGTATTTGCCAATTTCCATGTTGAAAATATTCACACTGAAAATTTAAATCAGCTCTTGAGAGCTAGATTGAGTTGACTGCTACAGACTCCTTGGTTAGGTTATCTTTTTGCTGTTAGTATCAAACAGCTCAAGCCCCCATCAGAAGTGCACCCCCATTGGTAGGAACCTAGCACCCCAGTTCCATTTAACCACAAAACAGTGGATAGCTTTTTTTTTGGGGGGGGGTGAGGCAATCGGGATTAAATGACTTGCCCAGGGTCACACAGCTAGTAAGTGTCAAGTGTCTGAGGTCACATTTGAACTCAGGTCCTCCTGACTCCAAGGCCGGAGCTTTATCTACTGCGCATCTAGCTGCCCCTAGTGGATCACTTTTACAAAAGGATGTGAGCTCCTGGAGGGCAGAAACCTTATTTTTGTCTTTCTTATTAAATGTTTATTAACTGACTGATTTTGTGATCCTGAGGGAGGAGACTTTATATGATGATCTTATTTCCTGTCTCAGAGCAATCAGCAGGGGCCAGAGTGTGAAAGCTTAGCCTGTTACAAGTAAGAGACTAAATGGAGTGTAGGGGAATGATCACTGGCTTTGAGTTGGATGGCCTGACTCCAAACCTTCGCTCTTCTTCCTTTCTGGGGCTCAGCTTTCTCTCTGTAAAATGATGGGATTGGACTAAAGCTGGAGTTCTTAACCTTTTTTTCTATCACAGACTCCTTTGGCAGTCCGGGGAGGCCTATAGACCCTTTCTCAGAATAATGTTTTGTTTGTTTGTTTCTTAATTTTATTTATTTATTTTTAGTTTTCAACATTCACTTTTATAAGATTTTGAGTTCTAATTTTCCCCCTTCCTCCTCTCCTCAAGATGGCGTGCAATTTGATATAGGCTATAGACATATAATTCTATTACAAATATTTCCATATTAGTCATGTTGTGAAAGGAGAATCAGAACAAAAGGGAAAAACTATGAGGAAAAAACAAACAAGAGAAAATAGTATCCTTCAATCTGCATTCAGACTCCATAGTTTTTTCTTTTGCATGTGGACAGCATTTTCCATCATGAATCTTTTATTTATTTTTTTAGTGAACTTTTTTTTTGCTTTTATTACAAGCATATAATATTAATTGGTGAAACACTGAATACAAACTTCACTATCATAAAATCAAAACATTAAGCAATATTCCCAAAAGATTTTTAGACAAAAAACTAGCCACCAACAGCCCAAAAATTACACAGCAATACAAAGCATAAAAAATGTAAACTCTCAAATGAAACAGTCAGAAATATCTGTGGTCTCATGTCTTTAGACTGCAATCGTCTCAGGTCTTTCTTTTGCCACACAACGATGTTAAAGGCTTAGTGGCGTCATGAGTCTGTTGGAGTTGTCTTAGATCATTACATTGCCGAGAAGAGCTAAGTCTATCAAAGCTGGTCATCACACGATGTTGCTGTTACTGTTACAATGTTCTCCTGGTTCTGTTCACTTCACTTAGCATCAGTTCATGTGAGTCTTTCCAGGTTTTTTCTGAAATCTGCCTGCTCATCTTTTCTTATGGAACAATAGTAGAATAATGTTTTTAAATGCATAAAATACATAGCATCACAAAGGAAACCAAAAGTTAGTGAAAATAAAAACAAAATAAAGGCAAAATAAGGAAATAAATTTCCCCCCCTATTTTTTCCCCTCACTCAAGTTTGTATATCTATGAATGAAATCTATCCATAGAGGTTCATGGATCCCAGGTTAAGAACACTTGGACCCTTGAGGTCCCTTCTAACATTCTATGAGTTTGATAAACTACTCATGAGTAGAAACCCTTAAAAACTGTTTCACAGTTTTAATATAATTGAAACAGTGACTAAACTGATAAAACACTCATTTTTGCCGAGTATACCAAATAATTAGTGTAGTACTAATCCATTCAAATCACTGCCATGTAATAACACCTCCAATGGGACAAATATTTGGATGGTAACCACATGATTCTTGACAAGCGAGGCTCTCCTCTGGAGAGAGGAGGGAGAGAAAATCCTTTCTGTTTCTGGAATACTCTGGTGGCAAAACAGAGGTTAAACGTGCCCACCATCACCCCACCCACCCACTTCCTTAGTGTTATTCATAATCTACTTGACCATTTTAAAAATTTGAAGTTGCCATTGAGGTATAGCGTGGAAAAACTTTTGGATTTGTATTCAGAAGACCATTTACTACCTATAGAGGCCTGGGAAAGTCACTTAGCCCGTCTGGGACTCATTAGAGAGTGATTAAATGGTTTATTTCAGTCTAGTATGAGTTGAGTGTCAGTGTGGAGAAGGAGCTAATGTGCTGGACTTGGGGTTCAAGAAGACCTGTTTCTGCTTCTGGCTTTGTGATGGTGACTCAATTGCTTAACTTTCTTCTAAGCCTTAGGCAACTCTTTAATCCAGGGGTTCTTAACTCTTAGAGAATTGGATGGAGGAAAAATACATCTTTATTTCAATATAATTGGTTCCCTTTTAATCCTAGTTTTTTTTTAAATTTTATGCATTTCAAAACATCATGAGAATGAATGAATGAAGCATGAAAGGGACATAGCCCTGCACCTGGAAGAATTGTTGAAAGGAAAGGCCAAGCTTAAAGGGCATTCGCTTTTGGGGATGAGTCTTGCTTAGGGAACGACGGTCCTCAAAGCCTCAGGTCTTGAGGGAGAAGAACTGAGAAGGTTTTTAGCAATCTTTTTTAAAAATTTATTTTATTTTTAAGTTATGGAATAAAACAAACATTTCCATGACATAGTATAATAAAGAAGATGATTGCATATGAAATTGCAAATCTATTATGTGCAACTTGCTATTCCTTCTGAATATATAATAGTCATCCTGCAAATTTCTTTATTTTCTTCCTTCCCCTCCCCTTGACCTAGAGATGGCTACCATTAGATACATTTATATATATGTATATATATATACATATATATGTAAAATTATTCTATACATACTTCTCTTTATCAGTTCTTTCTCTGGATATATATATATATATATATATATATATATATAGCTTCTTTCTTCATAGATCCTTTATAGTTAATTTGGGTATTTATAATAGTCAAAATAACTTATTTGCTCAAAGTCGTTCTTTTTTTGTTTTGGCTAGGCAATGGGGTTGAGTGACTTGCCCAGGGTCACACAGGTAGTAAGTGTCAAGTGTCTGAGGCTGGATTTGAATTCAGGTCCCCTTGACTCCAGGGCCAGTGCAAAGTTCGTTCTTAAAACAACGTTGCGTTACTGTATACAATATTCTTTTGGTTCTGTTCATTTTGCTCTTCATTATTTCATGCAAGTCTCTCCATGTTTTTCCAAGATCATCGAGCTCACCGTTTCTTACAGCACAGTAGTATTCCATCACAATCATATACCACAACTTGTTCATCTATCCCCCGATTGACGGGCATCCTTGTTTTTAGCAATCTTAGGGGAAGAGTCCTTGTTCTTTCTGAAAGAGCTCAATGGTATTCCAGGTAAGGATTGTATCTGAACTTGAACTTGGTGATGGTGGAAAGTCTAGAGTTGCTTAGTGAGTAGCAAGCTCAGGTGCCCTGCGAGTGATCTGTCCAGCAGAAGTGCTTTGTATCATGGGGAGCAAGGCCAGCCTAGCCACAGAGCAACCTGCCTGTGTCCGCTCTGTGTGTCAGCCAATATTCTATAAGCATTTGTTTAGTGCCTGCCGTGTGCCAGGCACTATGCTAAGCTCTGGGGATAAAATGAAAGGCAAAAGACAGTCCCTACCCTCAAAGAGCTCATAATGTGCTTCACAACCATTGTCTTCTAAGCTTATTTCCACCCTTCCCACAGATATTGTGTTTATTTATGGGAGAGTACACCCCAGGTTTAAAGAAGGAATGTTTTATTGCTACTATTCTTACTATGCAATCTGGATTAAATGTCTTTGTTTTGAGTTAATTGTGTATACGAGCTGGCTATTAAAGATAAATTTAGCAGTGGGGACTCATGAGCTATGGAGTAGGAACCCAGACCACCAAGAATCCTAGAACCTGGGAGTAGTCACTCCATTGGGTGCCCAACTTGTAAACCTGTAAACGCTATACATATTTTCTATTAATGTCTCATATTGATAACCTTTATGGGCAAATAGGGGAAAATTGTCATTGGATCACAGAACAAGAAATGACATTGGGAGTCGTAACCTTTTTAAAAATCTTTAGATTGTATGAAATATGATATTATAAAAAGGATATTCTCTTACCCTTTATCCTATAAAATAAGGATGTTATCCTAGCATCCTTAGAAAAGATGATTTTAGAGAAGGTCACCATCTTAGAGAAGTGGTGACTTTCCTTTTTTGTGTGTGCCCTGATCCCTTTATTTTATATGTCTCTTTATTTTATATGTCTCTTTATTTTATGTCTCTTTATTTTTTAACATTTGTTTTTAAAAATTTTGAGTTCTAAATTCTCTTCCTCCCTCCAGCCTCTCCTCCACTTATTGAGAAGGCAAGCAATATGATACCCATTATACAGGTGAAGTCATGCAAAACATATTTCTATATTAGCCATGTTGCAAGAAAAATAAGGTGAAAAACAATATGCTTCAATCTGTATTCAGAGTTCATTAGTTCTCCCTCTGGAGATGGATGGCATTTTTCATCATGAATCCTTCGGGATTGTCTCGGTTCATTGAATTGAGCAGTTGCCAAGTCACAGTTGATCATTGGTAGACTCTTGCTGTTACTGTGCACAATGTTCTGCCTCGTGAAGTGACTTTCCTAAGGGTACATAAGGAAAAATGGATTTTATGGGATCATAGGGTCTTAAGTTTAGAGCTGAAAGGGCTCTCAGAGGTCACCTAATGCCACCCCTCTTGGAGGGCAGGGTCTGTCTTTGGTCTCTTTTTGTTTCCCCAGAGCTTAGCACAGTGTCTGGCTCATAGGAGGCATTTCATACATGTTTATTCAATTTATTGAATTATAGATAAGGATTTTCAATCATTTATTTTGAAGTTCTATATAGTAAGCAACATTAATTGTGTTGTATAGGAATTCTCTGTCTTAATTCCAATCTGTGGTTGTACTTTAAAAAGATGCTTCTGAATATTTCATTAATGATCCCGCAGAAGAAAATGTAGTTTATATGTCTTGGAAAGAATACTATTTTCTATTATGGATGAGGCTATCTCCTTAGGAAACTCAAGTCTGGAATCCCAAAGATATCTATGGCCTTTTGTAAATGTGATTTGAATAGAAATAAGCTTTTTAGATGCATCTGATGTGACAAAGTAGGTTTGTTGGAATGTTTCCTACAAATCAGATCTATTTATATCTATTATACTGGTTACAAGTTACCAACTTGATAATTACCCCAATCTCATTTGAAAAACAAAAGAAAAAGTGTCATTGTTTTATTGTGTTTTCTTGAGATATCTCATTACGCACAGGATATAGCAAATACCCAGGCCTAGTTTGCATCATATGCCTTTGGATATGACTTGAGTGTTTGCAGGAGTGGGCAGGGACCTTAGACTTCTCACTGAATCCTATTTACCATTCATCTGCCCTACCTGGATCCTGAACACACCAGCAAAAAAACTCTTTGTTTAAATGAACTTGAACAAAGACACCTTCACCAAGTGGCTACTTTTCACCCCGGCTGTCTTTGCCATTCAAAGACCAGCCTTTCTGGCAAATCAAGATGAGAAGCAGTGGGAGGATGACAGGAAACTGAAGATGTCTGGCTCTTTCCAGAAACCTTAACAGCACTGAACTTCTGAAATTCCGCTGTCCCATTTAATAGGTGTGAACAGAAAACAACTGAGGAAGTCTCAAGCTGCGGGTGACTTTTTAGATTTGAGTCTTTGTTGTTTGTTAACCCAACCTATAGTCCCTGCAACACACACTTAGCTAAAAGTGCTATGTGGCGATACTATAATTATTGACGGTCATAAAATAAATGGTTGTCCAAGAATTTGTCTGAAAAAATTCAGAAGGTAAGCTCCTTAAGAATAGGGACAGTTTTTATTTTATTCCCCAAAGTGTATCCAGCATAGTGTGTTACATAGAAGAGAAGCTTTATAAATGTTTGTTGAATTGAATTTTATGACATCCTATAAATAGTTAAAAACACCAAGAGGGTGAGATCAAGTACAAATTGCTGCTTTATAGAGTGCATGTAATTTTATTTAAGAAGAAAAAATTTTTTTAACTTTATATTTTTCCCTTTTATTCTTTTTTTTAAAAATTATTTTAGATAAATACTAAAACTTAAATACATAATAAGAAAAGAAAAAGGAACATTGTATACTTAAATATAAAATGAGAAAAAAATCATATGCACAGCAGAACGTAGGAGAGGATTCAAAATATATGGCAATAACTTTTCATTTCAAGAAAGCCTATATATTAAATACTGTGCATTATATTGAAAGCTGTCCATCTTTTCTTTGCTTCCTTTTAGATTCCTTTTATTCTTTAAAATATTTTACAGCTATCAAACATTAATTTTATCCTCCTTCCAACCTCCCCCTCTCAAAAAGAAAAACAAAACTCTTGTAACAAATAAGCATAGGAAAGCAAAATAAATTCCCATATTGGACATGTCCAAAAATGTTATGTCTCATTCTTTACATTAGTCAATCACCCATCTGTCAGGAGGTGGGTAACATTATTCATCATTGGCCAATACAAGTCACTCAGGTTCACCACCTGAGAGTCATCTTAGATTTGTCACTTTTGGTCATCCCCATGTTCAATCAATTACCAACCTGAGAAGAATTTGGGGTCATGAAGAGAGTGTGGGATTTGTAGTCAGCAAGACCTGGGTTCAGATCCAGCTTTTGACATTTCCTAGTTGTGTGACCAGGAACAAGTCACTTGACTTCTCTGCAACTCAGTTTCCTCACTTGTAAAATGCACCTCCAAGGTTTCTTCCAGCTCTAAATTTAATTCTTACCCAGCTCTTAGTCACTGAAAGGGTGTTGCCTCAGACAAACTGAGACTTGGGAAAAGATGTTAATTTAGAAAAGCCCAGGTCACCTACTACATACTGGCCCATCGCCAGTTGTCTTGGCGTATGTCTTGCCGCTGGACTCTGATGACTGTGGAGGAGAAGGTGAGGCTGATGACTTTGCACAACTCTGCCTCACTTAAATCCAATTTACCCCTAAGTCACCACCTTTGTGATGTCATTGCTTCTCTTCTAAAACAAAGGACAAACAACAAATTTATGATCCTATCAAGTCTACCTAGAATCATAATTCTACAGCTAGAAAGGGACCTTAGGGATGACTTGGTTCAACCTCTTCATTTTACAGATGGGGAAACTGAGGCCCAGAGAGGTCTTACACCCTCCTTACCCTGGAACTTCTCTCTGGTCCCTTCTTTCTATTCGCTTGGCTATCATCCTGCTTTTTGCCCTCATTAGCTCTTGCTGAGAATATTATAATCATCTCCTAATTGGCTTCTCTGTCCCTGGTTTCTCTCCTTTACAATTCATCCTCCACATAGCCAAAAATGTAATATTCCTAAAGTGCAGATCTAATCTCCCTGAAGAAACTTCAGTGGCTTTCTATTGCTTTTAAAATAAAATGCAAATTCTTTTGGCTTTTAAAACTCTTTGAAATCTGGCTCCAACTTTTTTTTTTTCTGGACTGATCTTAAATCCCCCTCACACATTTTGTGGCCCAGTTAAACTGACGTATTTCCTAGCTTTGCATATAATATTCGATCTCCTCATCCATCTATCCATCCATTCATTTACTCATTCCTGCCTTTAGGTTTTTGTATAGGCTGTCTTCTGTGCCTGGGACACTCTTTCTCCTCATTCCTGCCTCTTAGAATCTCTGGCTTCAGGTCACAACTACTAGATGAGGCCTGCCTTTATCTCTTTAACTATTAGTGTTTTCTGTGCCCCTCCAAATTATTTTTGTATTTATTCTGTATATTTTATATGTAGTTATCTGGATATGCACGGCTTTCCCCCTAGTAGAATATAAGCTCCTTGAGGTCAGGGATTGTTCTATTTTTGTCTTGTATTATTAACAGCTGCTGCAGTATCTGGCTCATAGTAAGCATTCAATAAATGGTGATTACCCTGGAACATTCATCTGACTTTCCCAGCCCTTGGTAAAATCGGGAAGGAGGTAAAATTGTCTTGATGTCTCAATACTCTTCCATTCTCCACATAAGTAACATGAAAAGAAAAAAATTTGAGAGACACTAAGTATTAAATATTTGTACGTCATTTACGAATGAGGCAATGCAGGTAAAGGGGTAAGATGCTGTATACGTAAGAGTTATTTTTTTTACATCTCCAACTTGCTGGGTTTTTTTTCAGATAAAATTTTATTGCTTTTTTTGTTTGTTTTTACAATTCCCAAATTCTGGCATTATCTTTAAATTGAAATCATTATTGTTGCTCTTCTGCAGAAAATTGCTTTTTATTTTTCTTTTTTTTCCTATTCTTCCTTCCCATCTAACGTTTAATAGACTTAGACCCCTCAGACATGTTCAAAGCATAGAAAACTAAGAGAGTAGAGAGGGTTTCTGGTGAAACCAGAAACCATTCCCCTGCTGACCCCAGGGTCTCGGCACCTTTTGGACAGTTCAGGAGCACCAAGGCAGACTATTTATTTGTAGAAACGAAAGGAAATGTTTTCTCTTCCTTTGATCTAAGAAATAAAATGTATCATTTACTGCTTTATCTCAGACTGCGATTTTTTCCCAGGCATCTAACCCCGGGCAATTTGAGAATGACAGTGACGTGTTATGGCAGCGAGGACACGTCCCAGAATCTGTTATCTGTCACGGACGAGTAGGAATTAACACAGACGCTCCTGATGAAGCCCTGGTTGTCTGTGGCAATGTGAAAGTGATGGGAACAGTCATGCATCCATCTGACAGTCGGGTAAAGCAGAATATTCAAGAGGTGAGCGCTGACGTGGGGTCAGGGCACCTTCACTGACATGTCAGCAAAGGCTGCTGGGTCACCAAGACCCCAACACTCACACTGCAGAAAGCCTCTTTCAACTCAATGCCTTTTTGTTCTGAACGTTGGCTTGAGAAGAATACGCTGTTTAAAAACAGTTAAGTGCTGGGGAATGGAGAGGCATCTGTGTTGAAAATCTGAAAGCTTGTCCCATTTTGGTGTAAACAAGGACTCTGCCTCTGGTTTGAATGGCAGTGACAGTGAGACTGTAGCAGAGAACTTCTCCAGGAAGAAACTTCTGAATTACTTTGGGCAGGTCACTGACCGTGCTCAAGTCTAGGATTTTTGAGAGGGCTACAGGTGAGTGGGAGGGGTGAGGTAGAGGCATAACAGATGAAAGTCAGGAAAGCCTGGGCTCAAATTCTATCTCAGACATTTACTAAATGACCCTGCGCATGTCACTTAATAATAATGATAATGATAGCCAGCATATACTATGTGCCAGGTACTGTGCTAAGTAATCTATGATTATTGCCTCATTTGATTCTCACAACAACCCTGGGAGGTAGGTACTGTTATTGTCCCCATTTTACAGATGAGGAAACTGAGGCAAACAGAGGTTAATTAGATTTGCCCCAAGGCACACAGCTAGTTAGTGTCCAAGGCTGGATTTGAACTCAGGTCTCCCTGACTGTAGGCCCAGTGCTGTATCCACTATGCCACCTGTCTTAAGCTTAAACTCCCTGATCCTTAGTTCCTTAGTATGCAAAATAGGAATAAAATTAGTATCTACTTCATAGGATTGTTATGACGATCAAAAAATGTTGTATGTAACACGTTTTCATTAACCTTAAAGCACAATATACATGTGAAATATTGTTATTATTGTTGTTGTTATGTACATTTCCCAAACCCAAATATACCTCAAAAAATGACAACTAACATTTATATTCAGGGGAATGCTAGCATTCTAGTAAGTGCTTAACAACTGGTTCCCCGCCCCCGCCATGTCTGCATGATTACATTTTAAGATTAATCTGAATTATTAACATTTTCTCCATCACTGTCTTACGTCTAGGCAATCAACAAAACAATAAACCAAGCTCTGATTTGTAGCATTTGCCAATTTCCAAGGTACAAGTGCTCACCCTAAAAATTTAACAATTGGCTTTTGTGAGTCTGTTCAAGCTGGTTCCATTGAAAGTTGGCAAAGCACTTTATATATATTGTCTCATTTGGGCCTTGTGAGGTAGGCATTATGAGTATCATTATGCCCATTTTACAGATGAGGAAACTAAGGATCAGTGAGTTAAAGTGATTTACCCATGGTCATATGGCTAGTTAAGAGTCAGAAGACCTGGCTCTTCTTGGTTCCAAGTTCAAAATTCTCTCTCTCTACACATATGCACACATGTATGCATGCGTACATACATACACATATATGTATATATCTACACATATACATATACACATATACACCATGTTGCCTCGTCATCTGTACATCAGCCATCTTTATTTAGCCCTTGTAGAATCCATACCTTGATTATGCCAAGGTTGGGGACAAGGTTGGGGAACCTGTGACCTCTAGGCCACGTGTGGCCCTCTACATCCTCAAGTGTGGCCTTTGATTGTAGGGCCACACTTGAGGACGTAGAGGGCCACACGTGGCAGATTCACCAGCCGGTCTAGAATCTAAGACTAAGATTCTCACAACAGCATAAGAGATGATATAATCTAATGGAAAGGGCCTCGGTCTAGATGCAAGTCAGGACACCTGTCTCTGCTATCAACTAACTAATCCTTCAAGTCTGCCACTTGTCTTCTTGGGGCCTCAGTTTTCTCAGTTGTAAAATGGGAATAATATCTGACCTTCATATCTCATAGAGTAGTTTTGATGATTAAATTAGATAGTGAATGTGAAAGAGCTATGAAAAGTTAAGAGTAATATAAAAGTGAAATCCATGGCCCAGGTCCTCTAAGTTCTGTGTTCACATCACACTAACTGGGTTTGACCTTAGGACCTGACCTAAAAGAGTAAGTTTCTCTCTGGTTCATTGTCTCTCTCTTCCCCACCACTTGACTTTACTGTAAGTTTTCTCTGGGAAAACTCCAAATATGCTGATGTCTAGGTTTCCACAACTATGGTAACAAGGTCCTGGCTCCTTTACAGGCACTAAAGGTTTTATATACATACACGTATATGTATACATATACCTATACACATATACATATATATTTCTGTATATGTATGTGTATAGGTATATGTGTTATATATATGTACATATACATATAAACACATGTGTGTGTGTATGTGTGCATGTGTGTGAAGGGCAGCTAGGTGGTATACTGGATAGAGCGCCTGACTAGCAGTCAGGAAGACTCATCTTCCTCAGTTCAAATCTGGTCTCGGAAACTTACTCCTGTGTGACCCTGGAGAAGTCACTTAGTCCTTAGCTCAGTTTCCTCATCTGTAAAGTGAACTGGAGAAGGAAATGGCAAACCACTCCAGTATTTTTGCCAAGAAAACTACAAATGGGATCATGAAGAGTCAGACATGACTGAAACAACCGAACCGTGATACGGGTGTGTGTGTGTGTCCATAAACACACACATCAGTTAGAGACTAGCCTTTATATCACCCTATAAAAATGCATATGGGAAAAGGTATTCATTGAAAACACATAAAGCACTCATGCCAGCCTATTAACTCCCCTTGGAAGGGAACTGAATTTGGAGACATCAGTAGGACAACTCTCTGACGTTCTAGTGAGTCCCTACCACTCTCACAGGTCCTCCTGACTCCAGGGGCAGTGCTCTATTCACTGTGCCACCTAGCTGCCCCTCAACTCCTCACTCCTGGTCATCCTCATATCTAATCTGTTGCCAAATCTCATCCTTTCTATCTCCATAGCAGTTCTCATATCTGGCTCTCTTCTTACCATTCTCACAGCTGTCTTCTTAGTTCAGACCCTTATTGTCTCTCACCCAGTTTATTGCAAAAGCTGTATATTTGGTCTCCCTGCTTCAAGTCTCCCCTTACTCTAATGCATTTTCCCTGTAGCTGCTAAAGTGATATTCCTAAAGTGTAGGTCTAAGCATTTCATTCCCAAACTCAAGAGACCACAGTGTGTCCCTATCACCTCAAAGATCAAATATAAAGTCAGTTGCTTGGCCTATTTAAAGCTCTTCACAATCCAGTCTTCTTACACTTTACTTCCCTCCACATCCTCTATAATTCAGTGAAAGGTCTCCGCCATTTCCCATCTCAGTCCTCACACACCTGGATTGTTCTCCTTCTCTTCTCAAAATCCCTGGCTTCCTTCAGAGATGTAGCTGAAATGGCACATTCTGTAGGAAGCTTTTCCAACTGTCAAAGCTGGAATTGCCCTCTCTGGTTATCTTCCTTCTCCTCTTTATGTATCTTATATGTACCTATTTATCGATATGCTGGATTCCCCATTGGAATGTAAATTCCCTAAGACCAGGGGCTGCTTTTGCCTTTCTTTGCATCTTCAGGACTTTGCAAAGCTCTCAAGACATAGTAAGTGCTTAATAATTGCATGCTGAATGACTGTCTAAGAAGTCCTAAACAAAGGTTCTCCTCTGTAAGCTAGTCAAGTTGACTGGGAAATCTCCCCTGATCAACACTTTTCACATAAATGTAGGGAGTTGTGATTATAATTTAAAGTCTACCGGGCTATGCCTGGTCTTTTCACACTCATTATTTTCCCCTGTGACCCTGTTTTTACTTCTTACCACCCCCACCTCAACTTACCTTCCCTTTCCCCATTCTCCTTCCTCATTGCTTTCTCCTCTGAGATGGCAGAACTGACTTCTTCATTTTAAAATTGACCTTCAGCTACCACAGTCTTATTAAGTTATTTCTGTATCCCTGTCCAGAAAACTCCCCCTTTATGTGCCATCAAACCTAGAACTTGGCAAACCTCCTCCAAGAAGCTTTTCTCAAATAAATGGTGATTTCCATCCAATCCTATCCTATCTAGACAAGCAAACTCTTGTGCTCCCCTCCCTCACCACCATCATTATTTGGTTCACAAACATATGTATGTATTATATATACATAATGTTATACACACATGTGCATAGGTGTCATATAGATATACATTTTATACTTATTTATAATCATACATGCATTGTATAGATATTGCATATATATACACAATATATATGTAATACATATATCTATGTTATTTGCATAAAACATGTTTGTATATGCAGTATGTACATTTGTGTCATATTCATGAACCAACAATACATGAAGTATATTGTTTATGTATGTATATAACAATATAATGTTTGTGTAAATAAATACTATATCACATATATAAACAATATATTACATATTGTTTAATTTATTTAGTGCTTGATTATTTATACATGCCCTAGAAGCCATGTAATTAGGATTCACTTTTAAATTCTAGTGCCTACCTGGAGAAATACTTAGTAAGTGCTCTGGACTACAGTGATGATGGATATGGGAAAAAATGCTGGGTTTGGAGTCAAATTCCCTGGATTCACTTCATAGCATCATGGAACCATAGATTTAGTATTGGAAGAGAGACCTCAGAAGCCATCTAATACAACCCCTTAACTTTGCAGATCAGGAAACTGAGTCTCACAGAGGGTAAGGGACTTGCTGAGTATTTCTCTGTTAGTTGTAAGTGGCAAAGGCAAGTTTTAAACCCAGGTCCTGACTCCAAAAGCAATGTTCTTTCCAGAATCCTGATATTTCTTACCTGAGCTTTGGGCACACCACTTAATTTCTCTGGGCCTTAGTTTCTTTATTTGTAGATTGAGGGGGTTAGATTAGTTCATCTCTACCATCCCTCTTGGTGCTAAATCTACAATCCTGTAACTGGTTTTGGGCTTGTTTTCTTTCCCCCCAATTACATAAAGGAGCTATAACCTTCTACATGCTCTGGAAGGCTGAACATGTGAGAACGATGTAAATGGTTCACTTTTTAAGGAGGTTTGATTACTAAGGTTCAAGACTAACTGGCTTTTGGATAAGCTGCTGCAAAAAAGTTGAAAAATGAAAAAAAAGTGAATTTACTTAAGAAGTTAACACACAACACCCAAAATGAATGCCTGTAGGTTCCTGCCTTAATCTGACAGCTCTCCCATCACTCAAGATGGTCCAGGAAGCATTGTAGAAAGTCACCAAAGGAGCTTTCTGCATGATAGATTATGATGATAGAACTCTGTCTTCAGACTGGCTCAGTTTCAGCATTCACATCCAAGAAACTAAAGTGATGAAACCTATGTAGCTGAAATCTTTGAAATCAAATCACTAGAAAATGAGGTTTGTAGACATAGTGAAGAGCTAGCATACCTTCTCTAGCTCCAAGTCCCATCCTATACTGATGCTACATGGAGATAAGAAAGATTGAAGTCTGTTTAGACAAGTAAGGTATACACAGGGTATTCATGCCACGAGCCAAGGATCAAGAAAGAAAGCAAGGGATGGAAATAAATTAGGAAGCAGAACTGGGTCAAAGGCAAACTAGGGCTACCCAGGAAATATTTAGCTCTGATGGTGAACTCATGGGTTCAGCTTGGTGTCTAAACTGGGCCTGTTTGCGCCCTTCAGTTTCACCTTTCTTGAAGTGGCCAGGTATATTCTGTCACCGTAACGCTTCGATGTCAAGTGAAGGTTGCAGATAAGAAGGCCCAAGTTTGATGGAGTGGGAGAGATCATTATGGAATGGAATGCTCTATGAAGGCTTTATGGAGGAAGAGGGAGTTGAGCTAGATGAATGGGGCAGTGAACTGATCCAACTTTGATGATAGATGATGGGTTATTTTTTTTGTTAAGCTATCATTAAGAAGACATTTTTACCAGGTTAGAAAAAAGATATGATTCTGGTACTATGGATTGTATTTTTAGTTTGCATATAATGTTTTGGATTGTATTGGCCAAGATTATTCATACAGGAAAAACCAAGTGGATGAAGAATGCCTATTGAATATTGTGATATACAGTTAGCTAAAAACCTATAGAATTCATCTGTCAGCATGTATCTTGGATAAATGTTGCAAATAAATAAATTGGGTCCAAAATTAAACAGAAGAAGAGAAGGTTGGATTGTCTTTGGGAAAAAGCAAAATTCTCTTAATGACCCCAAATTCCTCCCTCAAAGAATGACTTTTTTATGTTGATATTCTATCAGTATTTTTGAAGGACTGAGTCATGGAACATTAAAATTGAGTATCATCAGAGGGCACAAGAAAGGTGCATTATGGGTATGAGTAGACTGTAATATATCACAGACAAGGAATTATGAGAACTGCAGTAAATGACACTGTCAAAGAAATACATGAGTAAAAAAAGAGAGGTTTTGGTTACATGGTAAGAGCAAGGAATAACTGACAGCAGTTTGTATGCTCCACTGGCAAACTCTGGATGTCAAGAAAAATCAAGGAAGGCCCCAAGCATGTTGGGTGGCTCCCTTCGGATGAACTTTTGAGATCACATGACAGTGGTTGCTCAGAATGGGCGGATGGATGGTTTGTAATTTATATCCCTTGAAGGAACTACCATGTTGATGAGATCACTAATTCATTTGAGTAGTAAAAGCATTGTCCAAGTGCTATCTGGGCCAAGTAGATATGTTTATTTGCAAATGGTGCCCTACAACTTTACAGGGGCTTAAGACCACTCTCCTTAAAGTTAGCAACCTATTTTCTTCTTTGGGTGAAGACCAAGTTCAAAGAAAAGAGTTATAAAATAAGAGCCATGGGTAAGGAATAAGTAGGATTTTTGCTCTTTGACATTGGAAGTTGAACCTCATACCTGGTGAAGAGTTGGATCAATAAATGGAAGTCACTAACATGAACCCTTGAGATGACTTCTTCTGAAGTATAACAAATCTAAGGGTAAAGTAATTTAAAAAAAATTGGGACTCTAGAAGGAATAATTTATATACCAACTCTTTTATGCTTCCCAGACAGCCCACAGTGTTGATTTGAATAGGAAATACCTTAACATATGAAAACTCATGTTCTGTTTCACTTAAATTAGGTTGACACAAATGAACAGCTCCAAAGAATAAACAGAATGAGAATTGTTGAATATGACTACAAACCAGAATTTGCATCGGCAATGGGAATAAACAATATTCATCAAACAGGTACTCAGCTAAGTTTCTTTCTCCCTCTATCCCTTCTTCATTCTACTTTTTCCAGTCTTTTTGGCTTTGACTCCATTCTTTTTTTAGATTTCTGTTCTATGGTGGTTGTAGATATCCTGATGTGTCATTCTGTGCTTTGAGAAATACACAAGGATCTGGAATGGGAAGAGTTAAGAATTTCATTGGATTCAGTTCAAACCACACATAGGACACATGGAGTTTTTGAGTGGAGGTTTCCTTTTTACTTGTAAATCTAGAGGAAGAAAAACTGTTTCAAGGTCTGCTCTTTTTACTTTCATGCTTTCACTGTGAGTAGGGAGTGATGGCTGATATATCTTTGAACTGTATGTTCTAAGGCAGTATGAGACTTTGGAGGGTAGGTAGGAACAGGAGGGAGGGGACCTATATAGAGGTGGACTTATACTCTGGTGGTTATACTTCTTCAGTCTAAAGAAGGGTAGCAGTGCTAGGGATTAAAGTAGACTGTGAATTAATTCACCTTACTGTAATGTTGGTGGCATTTCTCTGATAGGGGATATGAACCAATCTAACCTTGATGATAGGTGGTAGATTTTTTGAAAAATCTGTCATTGTGAAGACATTTTTATCAGGTTATAAAATGTCCATTAGAGGCTCAGTGATGGTATACTGGAAATCTGAAGAGCCATAATTCCGGTACTTCAGGTTGTATTTTCAGTTCGTATATCAAGTCTTGGGTAAGGCTGGCCAAGATTATGCACATAGAAAAAGCCTAGTGAATGAAGAATACTTATTGACCAGACTATGATATATATATATATAGTTAGCTAGATGACCTCATCCATCAGGATGTATCTTGGATAAATGCTGTAAATGAACAATGATTTGGGCCCAAGATTGAATGGAAGAGAGAACGGATATGGAAAAACTGTCTTAACACCTCCAAATTTCTCCCAGAAACAATGGCTTTTTAATTTGAAAATTCTGCCAGTGTTTTTGTGAACTATGTTGTAGTCAAGCTGATCAGTGGGGAAGTGGGTGGTGCCATGCTAATCTGGAGAAATCATGGTGGCAACAACAGTATTGAGATTACAGATGTAAATGGATTCCAGTGTTTTTTTGTTTGTTTGTTTTTTTTGCATAAGGACAAATTATGAGATTAGAATAGGAGAAATATAATTACATAAAAGGAGAAGCAGATTAAGTTCTCCTCTTCATTCCTCCTTCCTCTCCCCTCTTTCTGTCCCTCCTCCCTCCTCCCAGGTAAGTGGCACTATATCCCAGGTCAAGATGGAGTTGGGCCAGTCTCTTTTCCAGCTCAAGAATGCCTGTTTCTTCACACAGATTTTTCAGTTAGAGAAAGAGAAAGTGAGCTGATGCTACCCTACCTTATATCTCTATAAAGGGATTTTTGTGTCATTTACTCACTTCTTTCCCACAGAAAGCCCTTTTCCATGATCATGCCACTCTGGCTCATTGTAGAAATTTCCTTGATCCAGTTATGCATATATCAAAAATACTTATTACCTGTTTTGCTTTGTGAATGATATGAAAATAAATTCAGTTTCTCCCCCTTTTTCTGCGAGTGCTGCAAGAGTCAGAGGTCCTGAGTTTGAATTTCACCTGGGATGTTACTATTTGTGTGATTTGGGGCAAATCAATTAACCTCCCAGGCCTCAATTTCCTTATTTGTAGAAGGAAGGAGTTGTAGCATGCAACTGTAAAGATCTCGAGTTAGAAGAGATCTTATAAGTCATAAAATCCAACCTGCTCTGGAAACTGAGGCCCAGAGTGGTTAAGGGACTTGCCTGGGGTCATGGTTACTAAATGCCCAGGATTTCCACTAATAAGAGCCTGAGATGAGATTCTAATGGTGGTCTCTCCACTATACCACGATGAATCTCATACCCAAAACAATCTCTGAAATTCCTTCCTCCGCTAGTTCTATGATCTCATAATTCCTCAGCCTGAGGTGTACTATGTCTCTAGGTTCTCTCAAAACAGAAGCAGCATCAAACAGTGACATGAGCCCTGGATTTGGAGCCAGAGATTTTGGTTCCATTCCTGCTTGTTACTTTCTACCCAGAGAAACCACTTGACCTCTAGGACTCAACTTCCATATATGTAAAATGAAGGGTTGGTATAGATGACCACTAAGGTCCCTTTCAGCTCTAGATCTTTGTAGCAACTTTTCTGTTAATAAATAGAGTGTCTGAAAAAGTCTTAGTGCAGCTAAAGATTTCATAGTAAGTCTAAATAGTTAAGCTTAAATGGCACTAAGACTTTTGAGACACCTTGTATACTAAACATGGAAATGTTTTGTGGTTAAATGAATTTCAGAAATGCCACCAAGGCAATAGAAGGTCACTAAAGGTCTCAGAGCAGGGCAGTGAAAGGATGAAAGGATCTGAGAATCATAGATTTAGGGTTAGAAAGGACTTTCAGGACTATTGAATCTCATCCTTTCATTTTATAGTTATATTATAGGTAGATTCATCTGGCTAAGGAAATGGAGAAAAGTGCCCATCCTCTTACTGAATGATAAACCCACAACTAGGAACAGCCAGAGTAAGAGCATTAAAAATGTTCACACCTACCAGTCTTTCATGGGTGGATTTTCACAGGATGAGAGGAATTCTTTCCCAGGAGTACAGTAGATAGAGTGCTAGGCCTGGAGTCAGGAAGACTTGACTTCAAATCCAGCCTCGGACACTTACTAGCTCTTTGACCTGACCCTGGGTGAATCACTTAACCTTATTTGCCTCAGTTTCCTCATCTGTAAAATGAGAATGACAGCGTTGTGAGGATTGTTGTTGTGAGGGTCAAATGAGATACTAATTGTAAAGTGCTTAGCAGGGCCTACCTCATAGTAGGCACTTTATGTCATTGTCATTTAGTCGTTTTAGTGACCTCATCTGAGGTTTTCTTGGCACAGATACTGGAGTAGTTTGCCATTTCCTTCTCCAGTTCATTTTACAGATGAGGAAACTGAGGCAAGCAGGTTTAAGTTACTTACCCAGGGTCACACAGCTAGAAAGTATCTGAGGCCAGATTTGAACTCAGGAAGATGAGTCTTCCTGACTTCAGGACTCCATGAGTTCAAATCCTATATAAATATTATCTATAGCAATAATAATTATTATTATCATTATTATTATTATCCTTTTGCTTCAGCTATTCTAGGTTCTTCCTGTGGGGAAGACAGGCTTATTTCATTTCAGCTGGAGCAGGCAGAATGAGATAAGGGAATCAGCTATCCAAAGGATATACATGAGAATGTTTACATTTCTATCCATTGAGAAACGGAACAGTGCTCACTTGGTGGTATCTCTCTCTCTCTCACTCCTTCACTCTAGGAAATGGCAACTGTACTTAAAGGTTTCAGTTTAGATTGAGGTAGTAAATCTCAGAAGAGTTAGACTCTTCTTTCCATTTATTTTCAGAGAATTTAATATCTGTATTGCTGTTTTCTATCCCACCTTGGGCTCTGTACAGGGATGTTCCAGTAAATGTTTAACCAGTGGCTCACTGAAAAAAAATGCACGTGACCTATTTTAAAATTTAATCTGCATTATTACCATTTTTTCCATTACTTTCTTAAGACCAGACAATCAACAAAAATAAATCAAGCCCTGACTTGTAGCATTTACAGATTTCCAGGTGTTAGTGCTCAGACTGAAAATTTAACAAACTGGCTCTAACATACTCCTGGCTCTGTATGTATTTCAGTGAATTCACTTCTCAAGATCATAAGGGTTATTACATTTGATGTTTTGTTTTGTTTTCTGTAAACAGGAATGGTAGCCCAAGAGGTACAAGAGGTCTTACCCAGGGCAGTCAGAAAAGTTGCTGATATTACATGTGAAAATGGAGAGAAATTAGAGAACTTCCTCATGATTGATAAGGTAATTATCAACAAACAAACATACTTTTTTATTTTTTGGAGGCCATCGGAGTTAAGTGACATGCCTAGGGTCACACAGATAGTAAGTGTCTGAGGTCAAATTTGAACTCAGGTCCTCCTGACTCTAGGGCCAGCACTCTATTCACTGGGCCACCCAGCTGTCCCAATAAATGTACTTTTATGAAAGCTGGTGTGTCATGGTGGAAGGAGCACTTGTCTTGGAATTAGAAAACCTGGGTCTCTAATAAAAAGCTGAGGAAAATTCTAGTAGGTTCGCACCAACTCTTCTACATGGATGCTGGTCAGTGCATTGCTAAAGGGTATTGCTATTTGTAAAAAGAAGCAAAACCCAATAAAATCATAGCAGTTTGGAGTTCCCCGAGAAGCATCCTTCATAATCAGTTACAGTCATTTCATTGTCTTGACCTCAGTTTCCTCATCTGTAAAATGAAACAGTTGGATTTGATGACTGAGGTCCCTCCCAGCTTTCTATCTATGGTCCTATAAACTGCTCTGGGATGGAGAGGGAAGGAATAAGCATTTCTATAACATCTATTATGTGCCAGGCACTGGTCTAAGTACCTTATAAATATGATCTCTTTTGATCCTTACCATAGCCTTACAAGGTAGGTGCTGTTATTATCCCCATTTTACAGTTGAAGAAACTGAAGCAGACAGAGGTTGAATGACGTGCCCAGAATCATACATTAGTAAGTGTCTGAGGTTGGAATTGAACTCAGATCTTCTTGATCGTAGATCTAAGGCTCCATCTATTGCTTCTCCTAGTTGCCTACATTCATTCAGGGTTGGGGAGGGGACTCAAAATCGTGCTATAATGAAGATCCATGAAAAGACGTTTAGCCTAGCTAAAATAAAACTTGGGGCATGGTGGTGGGCATAATCTGGTCTGCAAATATTTGAGGGGTGGGGATGTGCAAAAGGAATTAAGCCTATTTTGACGAGCCCACAGAATAGAACAAGGGACCATGGGAGTTAGAAAGAGGCAAATTTCAGTTCAATCTAAAAGTAATTGAATGAGAAAGAGCTCCCTAGCAATCTTAGCTATAAGGAATGGAATGGATTTCCTCCTCAGAATATGGAGACATGAACCCCTCATCTCTCGAGACCTTCAACTTGTCAGAGATGACCTCCTCTATGGGTTAGACTAGAGGTCTATTAGGTCCTTCTGAATGCTGATGCTATGACTAGATGACCTGAAAAGTCCATTCTGTGATTCTAAGTGTGAACCTAGGGAAGCCCACTGGTCAGAATTCCTGCTCCAACTGAGTTTGAATGTCATTTGAGCAAGAAGCCACAGCCAGGCTAAATTAAATTAATACTGGAAATACATGAAGAAATGGAAGAGTTTTGGGTGTTTTTAGCAACTTAAACTCAAAGCAGTGAAATCCATTGGGGTGCCTTATCATCAAGGCTAAACTTCTACAAAATTAGGAGCAGCTGGAGGTAGCATTGTTCTTACTCTAATTCTAAACCTTTTGTTTCTTTCTCCCTGACTCTTTCTGTCTCTAGTTACTTACTTAATCTTAACCACATTCAAATTTCCCTCTGATTTACTTTAGGGAATTTATAGAGTCAAAAGTCTCCCATTTTAAGTTTCCCATGGAAACCCCAGGAAATTTTTGTTGAGCATGGACCTCATTCTGTCTAGAAAGAAAAATATCAGAAAAGAGTCCCTTATGCTTTATTTATTTAACAAGCATCCCCCTCAATTTGTCACCCCTTGTTGTTCAAGGAACCACATAGGTAATTAATGTACATATATATGTATGTATGTGTATATGTATATTTTATATATATATATATATATATATACACAAACAGTACAGGTAATGAGTAACTACAGTTATACAAACACTACTTGACTTATTTTTTGTTTTGTTTTGTTTGTTTGGTTTTTTTTTTGGCTAGGCAATGGGGTTAAGTGACTTGCCCAGGTCACACAGCTAGTAAGTGTTATGTGTCTGAGGTCAGATTTGAACTCAGGTCCTTCTGACTCCAGAGCCAGTGCTCTATCCACTGCACCACCTAGCTGCCCCTTGACTTCTTATTTAGTGTCTTCTTTACTAAGAAACCAGAGATGAACCATAAACCAAATAGCAAAACATTTAATTAGGATAGGGTATCAAAGTAAATTACATGGGCATATGAAGTAGGCAAATCTTTACCTATCCCTCATACAAGAGGCGCAATCTCCCAAGGATTCCCATTGTGGGGAAGCAGGGCACGCTACATGGACAACTCATTCTTCCATAAAAATAAAAAAATTGCATCATACCTGGTATACTTCCTACCATTACAGCATGTACATTTATTTGATGATAAACAAAAACCCTGGTAGACATCTATCTCATTATTTATGTGATTAATGCTGGAGGGGATAGGGATTTGGAAAAAAAGTCGGACTTTTGTAAAGAGATGAGAGACATTCTCTTTCAGCACAAGTTAAGGAACATTGGAGGGGTGGACCCATATCCTGTTTGGATTTCTCATAAGCAAGAAAGGTTTGCTATAAAAATCATATCCCCTAGGCAAACACAGGCTTCCAATAAGCAGGAGGATGTATAAACATAAAGTATAATTTATATACCTCTAGATCTAAATAAGATAAATAAACCTTTGAAGGTGAAGGGAAAAACATTTATTAAGCACCTACTATGTGCTAAGGCACTGTAAAAATATCTCATTTGATCCTCACAACAACACTGTGAGATAAATGAAATTATTATCTGCTTTTTACAGTTGGGCAAATGGAGGCAGGCAGAATTGAAATGACTTGCCTAGGGTCATACAGCTAGTAAGTGTCTGAGTCTGGATTTGAACTCAGGTCTTTCTGACTTCAAACTCAGTGCTCTATAAACTGTATCATTTAGTTGCTTTTGAGGCAAATGAGAGCCTGGGGAAAGCTTATCAAGAGGGGCATCCTGAACCAACCTCTGGCTTGCAGCATCATGTGAGGTGACATTAGAGAATCCAGAGGACACCTAAGTTCTGGACCCCCTCCTTCCATTACATGTCCTCATCTAGATTCACAGAATTTGAAAGCTGGAAGGGACCTCAGTGGCCATCTAGGTCCACCTATATATGAGAGGAATTCCCTCTATAACATGATACCTGACAAGTTTGAAAGTCTACTGTCCAAAAAGGGGGAGCTCACCACCTGTCTAGGCAGCCCATTTCACTTTTGGACTGTTCTAACTCTTAGGAAGTTTTTCTTGATACTAAACATGAATTTGTCTTTTTGCAAGTTGGACCCACTGCTTTTAGTTCTGGTCTCTGGGGTCAAACAGAAAAAGTCTATTCCGTCCTCCACAAAGCAGACTTTCAAATGCTTGAAGGTAACTAGCATGTCTCCCCTGAGTTTTCTGTTCTTCTCCAGGCTAAACATGCCTATTTCAGTCAATCAATCAATCAGTAAATATTTGTTAAATGTCTACTATGTGCCAGGCACCATGGTAAGCACTAGGGATTCAACAAAAGGCAAAAGACATCCCCTGCCCTCAAAGAACTTACAATCTAATGCCAATTTTCCTCAACTTATACTTATTTGATGCGGACTCAAGGCCCTTTATCATGCTGATTGATCTTTTCTTGATATTCACTGGTTTATCAATATCCTTCTTAGACCATGGTGCCTAGAACTAAACACAATACTTAAAGTGAGTTCTGGTCAAAACAAAGTATAGTGGGACTCTCGCCTCCCTCCTATTCCTGGAAGGTTTGTCCCACTTAATAAGTATGACTGTATTAGCCTTTTTGTGCTGCTTCACCACACTGCCAACTCATATTGAGCTTGCAGTCCGCTAAAAACCTCAGGTTGTTTTACAGAAGAACTGTTCTCTAGTCATGCCTTCTCCGTCTTGTACTAGTGGAATTGATTTTTTATGCCCAAGTGCATGATTTTACATTTAGCCTTATTGAAATTCATTTTGTTAGTTTCAACTCAATGCTTAGTTTAGCGTAGTGCCCGGCATATAGTAGGTGCTTGATAAATGTTTATTGATTGACTGCTCTAGCCTGTCAAAATCCTTGTGGATCCTAACTGTCATCCTGTGTGTTAGCTGCCTCTTTCAGCTCTGTGTCATTGCAAATTTGATGAATATTCCATCCATACCTTTATTCAATTCATTAACAAAAATGTTAAATACAACTATTACAGCTAAATCAAAAGTTGTAAGTGAGAAGGCTCTGAATACATCCCTAAGTCTTCAGACTTTTCTGTGTCCAGCTCAAGCCAAAGTGACATTCCATATTTTGTTAGAAAAATAAAGCCTTGGGTTGACAATTCACATACTCATGTTATTTTCCACTTTGCTATGGTGATAAATATAACAAGCAATCACTCCCTTTTCCTTTATATTTGCCACTTTTTTGTCTGTGGAAACCCTGCTGCCTCAATTTCTGCCTTGGCTTCAACTGCAGACATGTAGGTATTTGATGTAGGCCTTACACTGGAATGTGTTTCATTAATGATGAGGTCTACCTAAAGAATGCGAAAGTGCAGATTAAGGACTGATAGGCTAGAATACCTAGCCTTACTGCCTTTTTTTTTTTTAAAGGATTTTCTGGGAAACGATAATGAAAAGTACAAGTCTATATTGAAGCATTTTCTTTTCTCCCCCAAAGTCAGGCAGTTTTATGAACTACTGGTTTTGTATTATCTACGGATTGCTTTTTCAATTTCAGTTTTATCTACAATTTATAGATTGTGAATCAGACCATGCCAAGTTAGAGGAGATAGCTATTGAGGTGGATGCCAGGTGGCTTTGTTTTCTTTCCTCTCTTACACAGAGCGATGACCTTAAAAGATAACATGAAGTTATTGAAAGTTACCTCCTTCTTGGCAAATGTAAGATATGCCTTATGCCTCTGTGAGGTTCCCTGAAGGGTGCTGACAGCTTTGTCTCCAGGAGAAGGGGGCAAACCAGAACTTGAGAGAGTTGCCCTCTGTCCAAAGACAAGGAGTAAGATTGGGATGGGATAAGGGAAGAAATGGCAAACCACTCCAATGTTGTTGCCAGGAAAACCCCATGGACAATATTGAGATGATGAAGGACATGCCATTGGATGGTGAGCCTCTAGAGTAGATGGTCCTATCATGTTGTGGTCCATGAGGTTAGGAAGAGTCAGACACAACTGAATGACTGAACAATAATAGCAAAAAGTTGCCGAATGAAATGAATTGATGACCCTTTCTGCACAAGTCTCTTGGGTGGCAAAGGAAAGATTTTTGTGATAGAGAAGCATCTTTCTTGGGTGGGCCACAGTGGCAAGGGGTAATCAAGGAATGAGTGGTTGTTTTTAGTAGAATACTTCTTCCAGGAATGTTCGGTATACACTGCTCTGAAATTTGTTGTATTACAAATTCCTTCAGGTAAGGGTCCCATCTTATTTAGCTGTGAATGTCCCTTTAGCACCTAGGAAAGTGATGTGCAAATTATAGACCTTTGAGACATGTTTGTTGAATGGATGATCAAAAGAGGAGATCTAGAGAATCTTTCAATTATTCAATCAATAAACATTTATGAAGCATTTACTATATTCCAGGCACTATGATAAAGGCAAGGGACACAAAAAGAAGCAAAAGACAATCCCTGCCTTCAAGGAGTTTATAATCTAATGGGGGAATGCAAAATTGAAGACTAACCCCTGAAAATTTAATCCATAACTGTCTTTTTTTTGTTACATGTTGTGTGCAACAAAATTAATCAGATTCTGCTTTTTGATGCTGTTTTCTATGCTATGACCTTTCATACGAATATAGATTTAGAAATGTAAGGTATCCTGAAGGTCTTCATTTCACAGAAGAGGAAACTGAGGCACAGAGAGGTTTAAGTGACTTGCCTGGGGTCACACAATTAGTAAGTGTCTAGGGTAGGATTTCACCTCAGGTCTTCCTGGATCCAGGTTCAGTGCTCTTTCCTCTATGCCATATCAGAAATGATTTATATTCTTTATGTGCTGGCAAAGACTATCTTCCATTTTATAGATGAAGAAATTGACTCAGAAATGTGATTTATTTAAGGTCATAAAGCCAAACCCAATTCCATCTCAGAATAAACTATAGGTTTTTATTTCTAGCTCAGTGCTCAATTCACAAAACCAACACCATCTTGACATACTTCAAGGACTGGGGATTTCATCAGGGTGGGTACTCCCTCCACTAATGTAAATTGCCACCCCTTTATTATCTAGTATATTGTCTTTGTGAGTTGCTGTGACCAAAAATGTTTCATCATTTGTTACATAATAATTACAACAAAAGTAATAGCCCCTAATTAGTGCTTTTAAGGTTTGCAAAGCACTTTTTATATAACTTATTTCATTTGATTTTTCCAATAACCCCATGAGGTCCTGAGCTACTAACATACCCATTTTCCAGATAAGGAAACTGAGTTTGACTCAGGTTAAATGACCTGACCAGAGCCACACAGCTGAGTTGAACTCAGATCTTACTAAGCCCAAGTGCAGCACCTTATCCATTATGCTCCCATGCTAACCCTGCATAAAATCTTCTGGCAAGAAGGCTAGACGAAATCTTTTTTTGTTTTGTTGAGGCAGTTGGGGTTAAGTGACTTGCCCAGGGTCACACAGCTAGTAAGTATCAAGTGTCTGAGGCCGGATTTGAACTCAGGTCCTCCTGACTGCAGAGCCAGTGCTCTATTCACTTCACTACCTAGCTGCCACCTCTAGACTAAATCTTAGATGAGACACTGTGCACTGTCAGGTCAGTCATCTCATTGTGGCAGTAATTGTTAAAATTTGAATCAAGAATGAAAAATAATTAATTAAGGGCATACTATTGTCCAGGTACCATGCTACCCACAGAAGATACAGATGACAAGACCATCTTTGTCCTCAAGGGAGCTTACTTTCGGGGTAGGGGAGACTTAAATGAACTGGCGAGGGGGTGGAGGGACAGGGGGGAGGCAGGACACAGAGTAAGTACTTGGAGGCATGATTTGGAAAAGGCAGGGAAATGGTGTGGTAGCCTGGTTTGGGCAAGATAAGGCAAAAAGCTCATTTATCAAAGCCTAAGGTACTTCCAGGGGGCAGAGTTCAAAGTTCCAGTGGGATAAGAGGAAGATTATATTCTTTGGATATATACGTCAGGAACCCAAGGTCACCTATTCTCTCTCTTTCTCTCTCTCTCTCTTTTTCTCTTTCTCTCTCTCTCTCTTTCCTTCCCTCCTTTCCATCTCCCTTTCCCTTTTCCCCTTCCCTCCTTCTCCTCTTTCCTCCCCCCTTACCTGTCCCTCTGTCTTTATAAACAAATATAAATAATTTATACAAGTCATGGGCTTCCCTTAAAGCTCAAATGAGATGATATTTGTAAAGCGTAGTGCTTGGCACACATTAGGCGCTTAAAAAAGGTTTGTCATCCCTCTCCCACAACCCCGTCCACCTTAAGTGTACCATGTGTCTTTGTAATGTATAAATGATCATAAACTTGGTTTTGGTTTAAACTCTCTCTGGGTGCATAGTGTTACTGCTAGTGTTTTGATATTTCAAGTAGTGATTTAACATTTGGTGGCTTATACAGATTCTTTCCTTCTTCTTCACATTGGTTATTTTGTCCCAAACTTTCACAGGTAGGTAGAGAGAGAAAAGAAGAAAAACCAAGTTGATTTCTTTTGCTTTTAGTTAATACCTTTGGTGTGAAAGGATTGGTGGGAGATGTGATACTTGTTATTCATTTATATTTGAACCTGTTCATTTTTAGCATTTAAAAGATGCTTCTTAACCTTGATACAAGCAAAACAAAACAACCCCTAAAATGGCAATTTAGGCATGCTGTCACGTGAGGGTAGTGAGATCTCCATCATATGATTAGAACTAACAGGCAGATGTTTTGTATGAGATTCCAAACGGAACTGTCTTCTCATGCATACAAGAATGGCTAGGTGGTGCCATAGTGCACAGAATGCCAGGCCTGAAGTCAGGAAGACTCATTTCCCTGAGTTCAAATCTGGACTCTGACTTTACTAGCTGTGTGACCCTGAGCGAGTCACTTAATCCTGTTTGCCTCAGTTTCCTCATCTGTAAAATGAGCTGGAGAAGGAAATGGCAAACCACTCCAATATCTTTGCCAAGAAAACCCCAAATGGGCTCATAAAGAGTTGGACACGATTGAGAATGACCGAACAACAACAAATCTCATACATATTCTTTAAAACCATGAATTTTCTACACTGTATTTGTAAACATATAACTGCCAAAATAGCTCAACTTAAAAATTTTGTACCTATTAGTTACAAAGATATATTTTTGAACAACTTTCAAAGACATAGACACTCACATCCCAATTTGGTACTATTTTCACCAATCCTTAAATTTTCTTTTATCTGCCCAACCTGAATCCTAGCCAACTACAAAACAATAGCTATCCTACAATACTACACACATGGTAGGTGCAAAATAAATAATTGGGGAATAAATTAATGGATTAATGAAAAAAAATTCAGTTTTTAGCATGTGACAAATTTGAACCCATAATGTAGAAGGTGCAATATATGACATGAAGCTATTAGAATGCTGGAGATAGGGATTTGTACTGAAATTTGATATTGTTATGAAGCTCGCGTACGGAATGCAAGCCTGCCACATATGGAATGCACTGTCTTAGGAGGTTTCTGTCCCTGGAAGTCTTTAAGCAGGTGTTATTGCTGATGGGATTCATGCTTTGGATGGAGGTTGGGTTAAATGACCTCCGGTGTCATTCCCAACTCTGCCTTTCTACGACTCAACATACCTCTCTGACTTTGGATTTGTAAGAGCTGAGTCCTTGGTCCCTGATGATTTTGAAAAACACAGGGTGTCCTCCCATTCTTAGTTCAGTTTTAAACTGCTATTGAGGATTACATGGTAGCCCAAAAGTCTTAGAGTAGGTTTAAATTTTGATAGTACTTAAAACTGCATTAAGGCTTTTGTGTCCGACAACCTGTACGATGCCAGAGGCAGCTTTTAAAGAGCTGACCAACCTGACCCCATCACCGGTGAATAGTACCTGCAATTACTGACCATTCTCCTCTAATGGCAAATGTAGATCCTCCTCACCATTCTTTGGAGTATAAGAAACTACTTCCTCCAGTTCCCTCAGGCAATCAACGAGTATTTATTAAATGTCTACTATGTGTCAGGCACTGTGCTAAATGCTAAGTTTGCAAGTACAAAGAGTGAAGCAAACTCTGCATTGCAAGGGGCTTACATCACAATGAGGGAGACAACAGGTAGAAGTATTAGAAGATACAAAATAAACATGGGTGTCCCAAAAGTCTTAGTGCAATCTGAAGCGTTTAAACTGCACTGGGATACCTTCACATTAACAGAATAATGCAAGTAAATGCAGAAGGAGCCTTAAATTTACTGTTGCTGTTGAGTCGTTTCAGATTCTTTGTAATCCTATTTTGGGTTTTCTTGGCAAAGATACTGATGTGGTTAGCCATTTCCTTCTCCGGCTCATTTTATAGATGAGGAAACTGAGGCAAACAGGGCTAAGTGAGTGGTTCAAAGTCACACAGTTAGTAAGTGTCTGAGGCCAGATTTGAACTCAGGAAAATGAGTCTTTCTGACTCCAGGACTGGCACTCTATCCATTGTGCCTCCTAGTTGCCCATATAACCTTGGTAGGTTCACCATATTTTTCATAAATGATTTATTACTTAGCTTCATATGTTCATAAACTATGCCCTGAAGGGCTTTGGAACTCCCTCCCTGTGGCCTGGCTGTTGGCCTTCCCATGCTTGTTCACCTCTGCCATGTGCTGGTCTGCAATCGGGTACACTTCCCTACTCCTTGTTTCTACTTTGGGGTTTGTAATCAAATCAATACTACAGTTGTATCTAGCATTTCAATCCACCGTCCCAGGAGGAGCTTCTCTCCTCATTCTTCTGACTTCTTCCCAGACCAAAACATCATTCCGTGGCCATAATTCCTCTTTCTATATGTATACACACATATGTGTGTATAGCCATATAAATAGATATTTATGTATCTCCCTCTTTCTGTCTCTCTGTCTCTGTCTCTCTCTCTCTCTCTTCTATGCACTTAGTGCCTTGCACTGTACTAATAAATGCCTAAAATATTTTTCCATTCATTCATTCAATTAGAATGGACAATGTTCCTTCACTGAGAGTCCCAGTCTAAGTGGAGAGGGTTATACTTTTTAGCAATAATAATGACAATAATAATAATTTATAGTGATAATTTATTATTGTATTCATAAGTCCAATGTCAAGTTCACCTGACTGCTCTCCTGTAGTCCAGGAAATACAAAAATATTCTATGGATGTCTCTTTGTGTGGGGTGATGGCAGAAAACGGCTCCTTAGTTATGTCTGTAGGTAGATTATGATGTCCGGGGCAGAAGTCTAGTCGTTGCAAGATTCTTAATAGGCACCCATACATGACTTGGTGGATATTGCTTGATGACTTTCTTTGGCATGCTCAAAATCAATGCCGTGGTGATCGATCAGGAGGGCAGTAAAAACCTCTCCTTTATTTCCTCTTTGAGAGGGATACTTTAGTTTATTTACCAGGTGAATTACTTTTACCTTGGATCTACCCAGAGGCACAGGCAAGCCAGTGTTGAAGAAAGTGGTGCTGACAGCAGGCTCATCTCACTGCTGAAATACCCGAGTAATCAGCCTCTCCCCCGGTTCAGGCCCTCATCAGCTCTTACCTGGATCATTACAATAGCCTTCTGATTGGTTTCATTCTCTCCTATCTGTAATCCATCCTCCTAACAGATGTCCAACTGATTTTCCTAAAACTCAGGTGTGACAATGTCACCCCTCTACTCAGAAATCATCAAGAGTCTTCTAGGATAATATAGAAAAATTCTCAGCCTGGCTCAGAAAGTCCTCTATAATTGCCTCTATCTACCTTTTCATTCTTATTTCATCTTATTCTCTCATACATTTCACCATCCTGGACAAACTGGCCTGCTGGCTGTTTAACATGTGCAACATTCCATCTTCTGTCCTCATGTCTGTGAATAGGCTCTACAATGCATTCCGTTCCTCTTCTCAGGTTTACCTGTTAAATTACAAATGAATTTTGTTAGTCTCTCTCTGTCTCTCTCTGTGTCTCTCTCTCTCCGTGTCTCTCTCTCTCCCTCAGGCTGTCTGTCTTCGCCTCTGTCCCTCTCCTTCCCTTCTCCCTCTTCCTTTCTCCCACCCCCCAGTCTCTCAGTTCATATTACTTTATATTTTTAAAAAATCTGGGGGAGGCAGCTAGGTGGCACAGTGGATAGTGCACCGGCCCTGAAGTCGGGAGGACCTGAGTTCAAATGTGGCCTCAGACCAAACACTTCACACTTACTAGCTGTGTGACCCTGGGCAAGTCACTTAACCCCAATTGCCTAAAAAAAAAAACTGGACCAATTATTTCATTGGCATGGGGTACACTCAGAAAAAACTCCTATTAATTCAAAGCAGTGACTCCTGATCTTCAGTGCATTCCTGTTATCCTCTCCTCTGTCTCACAAATCACTAACTTCCCTCAAAGGTGTGCTCAGGTTTACTTGTAAGTTATAAATGAATTACTGATCTGTTTTGGTGAAGGATATTTTTCCATGCCAGGAGCTCCCCACTCTAATTAAATCAGATAAGCTCTTCTACCTGAGGCTTTTCCTTATTTTCCTCGCTGACTTGCATTGTTAGTATCCCATGGCCCTCCAATAATTTATCTTCCTTTGTACTTTTAAAAGGGGCATTCAAAAGGGGCACAGTGGATAGAGCACTGGGCTTGGAATCAGGAAGACTCATCTTTGTGAGTTCAAATCTGACCTCAGACATTTACTAGTTGTACAACCCTGGGCAAATTACTTAACCCAGTTTGCCTCAGTGTCCTCATCTGTAAAATGAGCTGGAGAAGCAAATGGCAAGCCACTCCAGTATCTTTGCCAAGAAAACCCCCACAAGTTGGACACTACTGAAAAAACTGAACAACAATTTTTAAAAAATCTAGACCACTGGAGTGGGGAACTCCCAGTGCAAAAAACCCCTCTACCAATGCAAATCAGCAACTCATTAATAACATCAAATCTTAGAGAGTTGCTTGGGGGCATGTAGAAGTGATAGAAATTGTCCATGATCATATAGATTTTATTCGTCTAAGGTAGGATTAGGACCTAGGTTGTTCTGACTCCAAGTTTGGCTCTCTATCCTGTGCCTCATTGCCTTTCATTATTTTGCATGTTCCTTTTTTTTTCAATTTTTATATATGGTGTAGCTCCTCCAGGAAAATGTAAGCTTCTTGAGGGTAAGGACTCTTATTTTTGTCTTTGTAGCCCCATCCCCTGGCATAGTGCTTGGCATATAGTAGGCACTTAATAAATGCTCGTTGAATTCAAATGGCTTCTGAGGCCTCCTCTGCTTCTAAAGCTGAAATCATAGGAATTTTGCCTTTAAGCTGGATGACTTGTTCCTGGTAGTGACAGCCAAGGTCACATAAGCCTCACAGGTTTATTGTTCCTGGCATATGAACAGTCAAGTCAGTAAAGATAGTCTAGGGGGTCTCTGTGGTTGTCTGATAAGCCAATAACTGTCCTTCAAAGTTCCTCCTTCCTTGGGGATGACTAATAATAGTAATAATAATAATAATGATTAGCATTTATAAGGTGCCTACTGTATCCTAGATACTGTGCCAAGAGCTTTACAAATATCATCTCATCTTTGTCCTCACAATAATCCTGGGAGATAGGTACAATTGTTATCCCTATTTTTCAGTTGAGGAAACTGAGGCAGACAGAGGTTAAATGACTTGTCCAGGGTCACCCATCTAGCAAGTGTCTGAGGCTGGATTTGAATTCAAATCTTCCTGACTCCAGACCCAGAGTGCTATCTGCTGCTCCTAGTGTGGAAAATCCTTCCATCAAACTAGATCAGCAATTCACTTGTAACAATTTCAGAGGACTGATTGACTTGCCTGCATTCACAGAGCTAGTGTGTATGAGAGGTAGGATTTGAACCCAGGTCTTCCCGGCTCTTAGGCCAGGTCTCTATTCAATCAGATGAATCCAAGTCAAATACGTTTTTCCCATGGGAACAATAGTGTGGATTACGTTCCTATCTGTGGGCTTGCTGCCCACCTTTTATATATATGACTATAAACATATTCAATTATTTAGTCAACACACAAAAGGCATCCAAAATTGGTTGAATGAATGAGCTATTAATGGCACAGCTATACATTGCACACTATAGAGCTCTATTAAGTACATAAAATAGATTTAATAGGCCAATATAATAACCTAACACAGACATTTATATTTAATATGGGAAGCGGAGTGCTGGGCTAGGATGAGCACTGATGTCCAAAGACTTTTATTGAAATCCCAGCCCTGCCAGATCCTACCTATTTGACGTTGAGCATATCCCTTCATCTCTCCAGGCCTCAGTTTCTTGATCTCTAAAAGAAAGGATGAGGCTGGCTGAACTCACACATCTCTTCTAGCTCTCGCATCCCTGTGACCTCTGCCAAAAGAGTGTCCTTCAGTAACACCTTCCCCAACCCCATTTTGATTCTAGTGCCTTCCCTCTGTTAATTATTTCCTATTTATCCTACCCTATTTATCTGAGCTTGTTTGTATCTATTTGTTTGCATGTTTCTCCCCCATCGGATTATAAACTCCTTGAGGGCAGGGATTGTCTTTTGCCTCTTTTTGTATCTCCAGTGCTTAGCACAGCACTTGGCGCATACTAGGTGCTTAATAAATGCTTACTGACTGACTAAAGCCCTAGTCTGAGGGCTTATTGATCCTGAGTTCCTGAATGTCTTGCTTCAAGACTGGGGAGCACAGACTGTAGATTCTAGAATGTCCTATCAGATTGGAAAGGCTTAGAGTACTGCCCTGATAATGAATGATACATGTCTGTTGCCTGAAGACCAGTCTATCTGAGTACAAAGAAGCAAGAAAACAGGCCACCAAGGCATGAATTTATTCACCATGGACAGTCATGAAACTGTCTACTAAGTAACTGCAATCTGCGTTGGTGAAGGGCTCAAATTATAGAGCCGACTGGTGATGAGAGAATCCCTAGCCCCCCTCAAGGCTCACCTCGAGCTGCAACTCCAGCGTGAGGTCTTTCCTGGTCCCCTCAACTGCTAGTGCCTCTTCACCCCCAGAAACTACCTCTGTGTATACTTTGCATAGCTTTACTTTTTATATGTTACATGATGTTCCTCCCAGTAAGAAGTTAACTCTTTTGAGGGTAAAGGGGAGGAGTAGGGAAGAAAAGGGGAAAAGGGAAGCACCCGCTGGCATTTCTTGCACTGAACTCTGCCACGCTCCCAGGAAAATTCCTTACCAGGAAACTCATCATCTGGTGAGTGCCTCAGCCTTGGTACTCACACTCCATAAGTATCCTTAGTGCTCTCTGCGCCTCTGATTGGAGGGCTGCCAGGTAGAGCAGTGAACTCTTCCCAAAGCCTCCATTGAAAGAGGGCTCCCGGACTAGCCTCTCCTCGTTACCCACCAATTTGCACTCCTTGGACCAGCCTTCCCTTCTTTCCCAGACCCTTCTCCTTTTCCACTTCCTCTCATATGTTGCTTCCCCATTAGATTGTAAACTCTTTGAAGGCAGGGGTTGTCTTCTCTTTCATATGCGTACCCCCAGTGCTTAGCACAGTGCCTGGCACATAGTAGGGTGCTTAGTAAATGTTTATTGACTGACTGAATTGAGAGCGTGGATTGTTTCATTTGTCTTTGTAATCTCCAATGCCTAGTACAATGACTAGCACATGGTAGGTGCTTAATAAATGTTTATTGATCATTTGTAGTATTTTAAGGCTTACAAATATTTTCCTTCTAATAAATCCCCCATTGTTTGGATAAGGAAATTAAGGCACTTGGACAAGGTCCTACAGCTAGAAACATTTTGAATATAGGGTTCTTGTCTCCAAATCCAAAATACCCTTTCTAGTACACTAGGCTGTCCTTGTGAGTGCCGTATTGTATTGACCAAAGTCCTTACCTTACTTCTTTGTTATTCCTGTCTTATTTTTTTTTTACTGCTTTATTTATTTATATATTTACTTACATTTACATATTTATTTATTTAAATAATAATAAATAATAAACTTACATGTTAAATTTATTTAAAATTTATTATTTAAATTTTACATTTATTCATATATGTACTCACGTATATTTATATATTCACTCACATTCATACATTTGTTTATATATTTACACAATCCACGCATTTATTTATATATTTACTTTATATTTATATTATATATTAATATTTATATTTATATTATATTTACATCTTTACTTCTAATTAAAGGTAAGGATGTAACACCATTAGTCAATGAGTCAATAATAATTTATTAATTGCTTACTATGTGCCAGGGACCGTGCTAAGCATCGGGGTTATAAAGAAAGGCAAAAATACAGTCGCTGTTTTCCAGGAGCTCATATTCTAATGAGATAGACAACGTACAAATAAGCATGTGCATACACATTACCTTAGATTTATGGGAGGTAAGCTTAGAGTGAAGGTACTAGTGATGAAAGTGACCTAGAAAGGCTTCCTGCAGAAGATGGGGGTGTGGGGGAAGGGAGGGAAATAAACATTAATATAGTATTTACTATGTACCGGACATGTGAAGTGCTTTGGTAATATTATCCCATTTGAGCCTCATAACTACCCTGGGGGGAGAGGGGAGTAAGTGCTATTATTCCCATTTTATTGCTGAGGAAACTGAGGCAGACAAAGGTTAAGTGACCTTCCCATGGTCACGTGGCTAGTAAGTGTCTGAGTTTGGATTTGAACTCAGGTGTCCTGATTCCAGACCTAGGGCTTTATCTGCTGAGATCAGTTTTGAAGGAGGCCAGGGAAACCCAGAAGAAGAGCATTTCAAGGATGGGGACCAGCCCATAAAACATAGGGTGGGGAGATGGAGTGTTCTGTGGGAGGAACAGCAATGAAACCAGTGGTACTGGATCACAGATTGTATGGAGGGGGGTGAAATGTAAGAAGCCTGGAAAGACGGGAAGGGCCCAGGTTAGGAAGAGCTTTAAATACCAACCAGAAGATTTTAATCTAATCAGAGTCATGGAATTTAGACAGGCTTCTTCAGGAAGATTTTGCCAGATAGTATGATGAGACTTTGAGCTACTTAATTCATCATTCATCTCTCTCTCTCTCTCTCTCTCTCTTTCTCTCTCTTTGCTTTTCTGGTTTTTATTTCTTATTGTAAGGGACAGCTAGGTGGCATTATAGATACAGTGCCAGGCTTGGAGTCAGAAAGACTCACCTTCCTAAGTTTAAATCTGACCTCAGACACGTACTAGCTGTATGACCGTGGGCAAGTCGCTTAACCCTGTTTGCCTCAGTTTCCTCATCTGTAAAAGGAGCTGGAAGAGGAAATGGCAAACCACCCCAGTATCTTTGCCAAGAAAACCCCAAATGGAGTCATGAAGAGTTAGACACAACTTAATGACAACAATTTCTTGTTATAAATTTCTTTGTAATAAGGATAAGCATCATAAAGTTACCAGTTTTCTGCCTTGGACATATTTTTCTGCTTGAACTTCTTATGGTATATCTGTTTTTAAAATGCATGAACCTGCTCTTATCTGCACTGATTCTTTCCCAGCCTTTTGGATCCCTTACTCTATTCGCTTTAGAAATGTCAGAGAAAGCTGAGAGGTTTGACTTGAATGGTGGCCATATTCAAAGACACAATTCAAAGACCAAATCTGCCCTATCAAAAGTCTTTCCCTCTCAACTCCTCCTCTTGCATTTTAGAAGAGTGGACTGTGAGCTTTACCAGAACCTTTTCCTTCTACCAACCATTTTAAAGGATTAAGCCTGAGGTGTGACCATAACATAACGAGACTTGTTTTAAAACAAATACATTGGAACTCTTGCAGTTCATCTCCTTCAAAGTAATCCCTATTTACTTTTTCCACTGATGGGGTCATTAATCAAAACCATGTGGTATCATGTATAAAGAACTAGCCTTGACATCTGGGTCGTCTGGTCCAACCCAGAGTCAACCAAAAATCTAGTCTACACCCCCTCCCCCCAACAAGATGCCACCCAACATTTACTTGAAGATGTCAACTGAGGAGGTAATCTGCTACTTCCCAAGATGGCCCATTCCACTTTTAGAAAGCTCAAATTATTAGGATTATTTTTCTTCCATCAATCTCCTATCCGTGTCTCTGAAGTTTTTACCCATTCCTGGTAGCGGAGCCAAGTGGAATTAAAGAGAACAAATCTAAACTCTCTTTCACGTTAGAGCCCTTCAAATACTTGAAGATAGCTATCCTTTCCCTCCCATGCTTTGTCTTCCCTCCTCTTCTCCAAGCTAAACATCTCCAGTTGCTCCCGGTGATCCTGATTTGATGTACCCTAGTACATCATTACCATAATGGTACCATGTACCATTAGTACATCATGAATGATGTAGTCCTAGAGTCTAGGTCCTTCATCATCCTGGTTTTTCTTCATTAAAACATAAGGAAGGGTCACCACATATTAGTTGATTTATTCTTTCTTGTCCTTCCTATTGTTATTCAATCGTTCAGTCATGGCCATCTCTTCATGACCCTGTGGACTTGTCCATGGAGTTTTCTTGGCAAGGATACTGGAGTGGTTTGCCATTTCCTTCTCCAGCTCATTTTACAGATGAAGAAACTGAGGCAAATAGGGTTAAGTGATTTGCCCAGGGTCACACAGTCAGTAAGTGTCTGAGGCTGGATTTGAACTCAGGTCTTCCTGACTCCAGCCCAGGCACTCTATCCATTGCACCACTTAGCTGTCTTTTCCAGCTCTTCATAAGAAGGACATGCTCAATCACCTTCTTTGGTTCTAGTCATTTAAACATGCAGTCTTAGGGCTTAGGTGGGAGTTAAGCCAAACTGTAACCTATATGATTCATTCCTCTTATCCTTCATCCAGGCAGCCTAATGCGTATCTTGTCAATGATATCTGAAGTCTAGTTTTGCAGGGCTTTAATGGAGAGAGCGCAAATCAACATCCAGAAACCTGTCTTTTTTATAATGAGTTTCAAATATACCCTAACGCCAAGTCAAAAGAAATATTAGAATTCGAAACTTGACGACGGTGCCCTTCAGCTCCCTTGCCTGGCTCTGGCCTACAAGGGCACATTTTCATTTTACTGCAAATTGAATATAAGCAGTTTTATAGACTAGCTGGCAATCTATCTAGAACACTTTCTTGTTACAAGCCTCCTTGGGTATGTTCTGAATGAACTTGGGCATTCAGGGACACAGGCATTTTTAAATACAATTATAGGACACTGAGGTGGCAAAATGGATAGAGCACTAAGCCTGGAGTCAGAAAGACCTGAGTTCCAATCCAACCTCAGACAATAGCTGTGTGACCCTGGGCAAGTCACTTAACCCTGTTTGCCTCAGTTTCCTCACTTGTAAAATGAGCTGGAGAAGGAAGTGGCAAACCACTCCAGTATTTTTGCTAAGAAAATCCCAAAAGGGGTTGCACAAAGAATCGAACACAACTGAAACAAGTGAACAACAACAAGGTGGATGGGCGTAGCTGTCTCTCTGCATTGGGCGATGGCTCTTCCTCATTTGGGGGTTCCCTATACTAGTGAAATCCAAGCCCCAAGCCTTCTCTTTTTGTTTGCTTAATTTATGAATTTACCTGTTTTTTTTCTTACTCCAGGATCAGATCTTCATGGAGAACGTAGGTGCAGTGAAGCAGCTCTGTAAACTAACAAGTAACCTTGAGGAAAGGATTGAAGAGCTAGAAATCTGGAGCAAAAAGCTGGCCAGATTAAAGCGTCTTAGCAGCATGAAGTCCACAGCCAGTGGAGGGAGTTCACTCAGGTATCTTAGGGCTGGGGTAGTAAGAACAATCACTTATGCTCATATGGGGAGTTTTGATTCCAAGGGGTGTTATGTTGCTACAGGGAGCGGGAAGGATGGGGGATTAACAAAGAATAGCAACATGGTAAAGTGGAATTCAGGCTACGAGGTGGCATAGTGTTTAGAATGCTGAAATACAGCCTCAGACACATGTTGGCTGTGTGTCCCTGGGCAAGTCACTTAACCTGTGTTTGCCTCAGTTTCCTCAGCTGTAAAATGGGGATGATAATAGCACCTTGTCATAAGGATCAAATAAGATGAAATTTGTAAAGTGTCCAGCACATAGTAGGTGCAATACCAATGCTTATTCCCTTTTCCCTTCCCTTCCCCCTCCTGCACTTCTAGTAGTAAATATCAGAGCTGGGATTCTCACTCAAGTCCTATGACTCTATGTTCAACAAGCATTCCACTGTTGTTCAAGAGTTTCAGTTGCATCCAACTCTTCATCTAACTCCATCTGGGGTTTTTTTGGGCAAAGATACCAGAGTGGTTTGCCTTTTCCTTCTCCGGCTCATTTTATAGATGAGGAAATTGAGGCAAACAGGGTGAAGTGGCTAGTGAATGTATGAGGCCAGATTTGAACTCAGGTCTTCCTGACTCCAGGCCTGATGCTCTTTCCACTACAATCCACATTGGTAGGAAGGAGACTGCCGGGGAGGGAAACTAGAGAGAGAAGACAATACGGTCAAGAACTCCAGGCCCACTTGCACCTAGCTGTCTCAGTTCTCTCCGAGCCTCAGGCAGTTCTGTAAGGCATGAGCTCTATCTTGGAGTTTAAGAACTTAAAAAAAATTTTTGTTTGGAAAACTGTTTCAATATAATTTTGTTTAGTTGTTTCAGTCGTGTCTGACTCTTTGTGACCCCATTTGGGATTTTCTCAGTAGAGAAACTGGGATGGTTTGCCATTTCCTTCTCCAGCTCATTTTATAGATGAGGAAACTGAGGCAAACAGAGTTAAGTGACTTGCCCAGGGTCACACAGCTAGTAAATGTCTGAGCCCAGATTTGAACTCAGGAAGATGAGTCTTCCTCACTCCAGACTTGGCATGCTACCCACTATGCTACCTGAAATAATTAGTTTCCTTTATAATTCTGAGAACTTTATTTCATGCATTTAAAAACATGATTTTGAGAAGAGGAATCCATGGATTTCACCATCTGCCAAAGGGATCCATGACCCAAAAAGATTAAGAACCCGTGCTTTAGGTCTTAGCTATTAAGACACAAGCAGTCATAGCTTCTGGAGATATTGATGTGACCTTATGCAACACACAATATAACCATTTTGCACTAACTGACTTTTAAGAAGTGGTGATTGCTGACATGAGGCAGAGCAGCCATGACACAATGTTGGGCGGAGGGTGACTTCTTTAGTTATTCTGCATACAGCCATTCAATGGCCATTTATATATTTAGGAAACTCACATAGAGCTCAATTCTGCAAGGGGAGACTTTGCTTTACAGATTCAGAAGGTGAGTGTACATTTCCCCATTATCTGACTCTGGAAGAAATGACAGGTAAGGTTGAACAGCATTTGTTTATTCCTGCCAAAGTCTCCTTCCATGAAAAACAGCTTTAATTCTCCTGACTTCTCTAAGTTGACTTAGAGACAAAGTCTGTCTCTGAGTCATGAGAAAGTCAGAGTAACAGCTTAGGTGAGGGCCAAGAGGCAATGTGGGATATTGGATGGGATACTGGGCCTGGACTCAGGAAGATCAGGGCATCAATCCTGCCTCAGCTCTTCCTAGAAGTGTGACTCTAGGCAAGTCACTTACCTTCTCTGGGTCTCAGTTCCAAATAATACCCCATACCTGTCAAGGTACTTGAAAAGATTAAGTGAGAGAATGTATGAACTCTTTTATAAACCTTAACAACATCAACAATGCTAACAGCTGGCATTTATATAATGCTTAAAGGTTTTCAAAGTACTTTAAAAATATTATCTCATTTTATCCTCACAACAACCCTGGGAGGTAGGTGCTATTATTATCACCATTTTATAGATAAAGAAACTGAGGCAGAGAGAGGTTAAGTGACTTGTCAGGGTTATGCAACGAGTGTCCGAGGCCAGATTTGAATTCACGTCTTTGTGACTCCATGTCTAGGATTTTATCCACTGCCAGAAGTATTTGAATAGTAAAGAGTCTTTTCTTTTTCAGCAAATTTAGCTCAACTGTGGGTGCTTCTTCTATAAGAAGGGCTCCTAGTAAAACCAACACGGTAAGTAGAGTTAAAGGAATGATGAATCTATGTGTTCACGTGTGTGTAAAAAATCATTTCAGAGAGCATGAAAAAGTACAAATTTATTTGATTTGGATGAAGAGGTTTTCTCCTCCCTTCCCCATCTTGACTCCTTGGTGATCCAGTTCAACTTTATACTATTCTCCATTCTCAAGTCCTTTACCCTCTTTGTTGTTCAGTTGTTCAATTGTGTCTGGCTCTTATCAAGGCAAGGAGGCCATTAAGGAGTCTATTACAGTAACAAAATCCATAGGAGATACAGGAAGGAAAGATCACCTCTAGCTGGGCTGAACCTCTCTGATGAAAAGGATTCATGGAGGAACTGGGGTCTTGAAGTACAAATAGCTCTTATCGAAAGAGCTATCAGGAAAAGGCATTTCCGATGGCAGGAATGGCATGAGCAAAGTGCAGAGACAGGAGCTCATCAACATGTTGGGGAATGACACCTAATTGTTAGACTGGAGTGCAAGGTATGTGTAGGAGAATATTAGGAGGAGTGGGTAGAAAGGTTGATTGGTTCCAGAAGACCTTGAGTGCCAGACTGTAAAGTTTGGACTTTATTCATTAGGTAATAGGTAACCATTGACTTTGTTTTGTTTTGCAGGGAAATTTTTGTTGTTGTTCAGTCATTTCAGTCATGTCTGACTCTTTGTGACCCCATTTGGGGTTTCCTTGGCAAAGATACTGAAGTAGCTTGCCATTTCCTTTTCCAGTTCACTTTATAGATGAGGAAACTGAGGCAAACAGGGTAAAGTGACTTGTCCAGGGTCACATCGCTAGTAAGTGTCTGAAGCTAAATTTGAATTCAAGTCTTCCAGACCTTCCAGACCTGGTTCTCTATCCACTGTACCACCTAGCTGCCTGGGAAATAACATAATAAAATAACAGGGAAATTGCAAGGAAATAACATGATAAAAACCTGTGCTTTGAAAAATGAATCTGAACTATGTAACAGATTGGAAAGGAAAGAGATTAGAGATAAGGGACTACTCAGGAGGCTATTGCAGTTGTCCCAGTAAGATCTAGCAAGAGCAGAGCCAATGGGAAGAAAGAAAGGAATGGATGGCAGTGAAAAGGGCATGAAAGAATTGGCAGGACTTGGCCTTTGAGTAGTTATGGATAATGAGGAAAAGGGAAGAAGCAAAGATGCCACTGAGGTTTTGAAACTGGGCATCTAAGAAGGATGATGGGGCTGTTAACCAAATACAATAGTGAAATGAGCATTGGCTCTAGTCTGAGAACTTGGGTTCAAACCCTATTTCTGAAATCTACAACTTGTGTGATCTTAGAGAAGTCACTTAGCTTTCCTAGGTCTCAGTTTTCTCATTTGTTAAATGACAGGGTTGGGCTACATGATTTCCGAGGTCCCTTATAGCCCCAGTTTTACGATCCTACAAAAATAAGGGAGGTGAGGATGAGGAAGTGATTTGGGACAGAAGGCGATGAGTTTGGTTTTGGACATGTTTCTAAGGTTGTCAGTGAAATGTGAGTCTGGAATTTAGGAATCCCTGGATCATGTAATCCCAGAGTTTGAGGAGACCTCAGAGGCAAAAAATACCTGGAACAAATCCCCTCTACAATAGCCCAGATAAGAAATACAGTTTCTTATTATGGTTCAAATCTCCATTTTGATAGATGTGAAATTTGAAGGACAGAGAGTTTAAATGACTTGGCCCAAGATCAAAAATGTTGTTCAAACCTGGTCTTCTCATGGCAAATTTAGGGTTATTTCCTCTAACGAGACTGCCCTTAACAGATTGGTGCTGGGAATCTAAACTTGGAAGACATCCAGTTAGAGTGGATAGTTGACTCCATGGTAGTCAATGACATCTTAAAGGAGAGAGTCAATTTTCATCGGGGAATTTTCTTGTGTGAGAGAGAGATAACCTATGGAATTGAGTCACCTTGATGCCCTTGGAAGGCACCACTCATTCACCCATGTGGCAGACTACTGATTTCTTATCCTTCGATTCTGGTACCAGCTATAGCCTCACCTTTGCTGTCAGAATCAGTAGCAGATGCTTAATTTTTACAAACGAGGATGTGGAGGATCAAAGGCTTGCCAACTTTTACGCATTGGGATTCAACTATGGCTACCAGCTCTACTTATGTCTGACTCAATTAACCTTCATTCAGACACAGCCCTGAGGTTCCTCATACATTTTTGAAGATAATTGTGTTAGCCATTTTCTTGCTTTTTTGACTCTCTTTGAATTGATGGGCATTCCCTTAAGTCAGGAAACTAGATAGAGAAATTCAACCTTGATTTAGTTTTGTTCCATTTCTCTTTCCACCCTTGCTACTGTGATACTAAGAGGATATATGCCTTCCAGAGGAGACAAACATGTCACTCTCCCCTTTAAGCACTCCAGTCCAGCCAAACCAGCCTTTCTGCTGTTTCTTATATATGACCTTCTATCTCTCATCTTTATCCCATTGCATAGACTTCTGTCCTTCATTCCTGGAATGCACTCCCTCCTCTTCTCTGCCTCTTAGAATCAGTAATTTCCTTCAAAGCTCAACTTGCATGTCACTTTCTACATGAAGTCTTTCCTGATTTCCCTGCTGTTAGTACCTCCCCCTCAAAAAACTACTTGTATTTAATAAATGCTTAAATATGTTGTTTTCCCCCATACTATGTAAGCAACTTGAGGCAAGAGCCATTTCATTTTTGTGGTTATATCTTAGCTCCTAACATGGAGCCTGATGTTCAGATGACAGTTTGCTTGCTTATAAAGGGCAGAAACCCCTCCATCCATCCAATCTCCTGGATTCTCCACTGATTTAGAATCATGGACGGTGGGGGAAAAACTAGACCTTCATGTAAATGGAATAAGTAGATATTTGTTTGATGTATCAGGGTCTCAAGTACCCAAATCTTTCTCCAACTGAATACTCTTGTGCCCAAAGCCCCACTATTAGAGAATCTTTTCATTGGATCTAGCAGATATTTTGTTTTTCAAGAATTCTGTACTTTAACCTGTTAAGCAGTGAATGTTAAAATGAATGCCCCATGAGTGATTACAGATATGAGAGTTCAGAAAAGAGCTCACTGGCCTTGGACAGTCTAGGAAGACTCCGTGAGGTAGTGGGGCTTGAGTCCAAAAGTTTCCAAGCCTACCCCACCCTCCTGTCTCTCAGTAAATGATTTTGTCTTTGACTTTAATGAGATTGAGACCATCCATGGTTTTCCTTCCTCCGCAGTTCCAAATCTGTCCATGTCTTCACTCATTCTTTCACCTAGTTTTAAAGAATGGGGTAGCCTTCCTCCTTGCCGAGACTAACTGCTCCATTGATTTCCTTGATTATATGTCTTCTCATCCCTTACTGAGCCTTGCTCCAGTCCTCATCCATCCAAGCCCTTTCCCTACTTCTTCCTCCTCTCGTTGAATATTTATTCTTCCTCTCCCCCGAATACAAATATGCTCATCTTTCTGATTATGAGAAATAACAGGAAAAACTTAACTCTTCTACTGTCTTAGACTATCGACTTCTTGTCTCCATTCCACTGCTAAACATTTAGAAAGAATGGTCTATACTTACTTCCTCTATTTCCTTGCCTCCATTCACTCCTTAGTCTGATGAAATCTTGTTTCTGAGTTCCTACAGTTTTGCTGAAACTACTCTCTCTTCCAAGTCACTCCTTACTTCTTAATTGCCAAATCCAACGATCTTTTCTCTTTCCCTTTCTTGACTTTTTTTGGCAGCATATGACAGTGTTGACCATTGTCCTCTCAACAGTCTTGCTCCTTGGTTGCTGGAATTTGACTCTTCCTTGGTTCTGCTCCTCCCTTTCTGATTGCTCATCAGTCTCCTTCCCTGATTCATCTACTACCTCTCACCCTTGAAGTGTGAACAGGTCTGCAAAAACTCAATGCTTGACCCTTTTTACATCTCACTTAAGTCTCTCTGAGTTGGAAATCACATCCACTCCCATGGCTTCTATAGAGATGACTCCCACATCTGTAGGGTGGCACAGTGATTATGATGGATTTCCATCAGAAATATCCATGTTCAGATCCTACCTATGACACTTACTAGCTAAATGGCCAGGGGCAAATCATCTACCCTCCTCACTTATAAAATGGGAGTAATATACATAAAATAGTAACAATCAACAGCCAACCAATCAACCAATTAATCAATCAATAAGCATTTATTAAGCACTTACTATATGCTAGGCATAGTATAAAGTGCTGGAGATAAAAAAAAAAAACAGAAGACAGTCCTTGCCTTCAAGGAGCTTACAATCTAGTGGATCATGACTTGGAATCAAACATTTCCACTTCATGTCAATCAACCAATCAACAAACAATAAGTGGCTTCCTATATGGCTGACGCCATGCTAAACACCAAGCAGACAAATTTAAAAAGCAAAAACAGACTCTGCCCTCAAGGAGCTTACATTCTAACATGGAAGACAACATATCTAAATTGAAGAATTGCCTAATTCTTCTACGATTTCCTTTTGCTAAAGATTTTCTTCCTTCTTAAAAAAATCTTTTTTGTAGCTTTATTTTTCAGAGAATAAACAGGTATGCCCCAACTGGATTTTCCAGATCTTGGTTATTGCTCTGATTGCTGTCATGGTATTCTGGTAAGAAAACTCCCTCTGTACTCATTATTCTTTTTCCACCTTGTCCCTTCTTCTCTCATCCAGAAACCAATTGAGCAAGAGTTGGGTTTTCTGCGTTCCCTGGATTGTTTTTTAGGGTAGGCGGGAGAACCCCCTTGAAGCATATATTGAAGGGAAAAAAAACAGTGCTTCAGTCCTTAATTGCTGTGTTGCAGGCCTTCTCAAATACATATAGTTTATCAATGAACAAATACATGAATGCCTATTATATGGGCAGCACCATACAAGGTATTGAGTATGCTTAATTGCTTGTGCATCAATATTAAACTTATAGGCAATTCCAAAAATTGTATAGACACAAACATTTTACTAATCTTCAATATTTAATTATAACTAACATTTGTAGAGGATAGTTAGGTGGCTTAGTGGGCAGAGTGCAGGGCCTAGAGTCAGGAAGACCTGGCCTCAGACACTTACTAGCTGTGTGACCCTGGACAAATCACTTGACCTCTGTTTGTCTTGATGCCCTGGAGAAGGAAATGGCAAACCACTCCAGTATCTTTGCCAAGAAAACCTGAGGGACACTACGTTCCATGGGATCATGAAGAGTCAGACGCTACTGAACAACAACATTTATATAGCAATTACTGCATGCCAGGTACTGTCCTATCCTCACAACAACTCTAGGAGGTTATTATTATTGTCATCTTAATTTTACAGGAAACTGAGGTTAAGTGACTTGGCCAGGGTCACACAGAAGGTGTCTGAGACTGGATTTGAACTCAGGTCTTCCCTAGTCCAGTCTCAGAGCTTTGGCCACCACACCACCCAGACAGATATGGCTTATGCAGGCATATTTTTAAAAAGTTGTCCTTAGAACTCAGTAGTCACATCTTGTACAGTAGTAAAGACACAGTTTCCGTCAGTTTCATTCTCTTACTTTAGTGCTGCCTGATTTTGTTTAGTTGATTTTACAGAACAGCAGCGAAGTGTAGGAGAAAAGGGATTGGTTAGTTGCAAACTAATGACATTACCCTTTGTATTTTTGATGTTGTTAATGGCAATCACTTGCATTGTTTGCTGTGACCCAAGATGACTTCTGCACAAGTGGAGTACCACAAGACACGTCCTACAGGAAAAGGAAGAGGGTGGGCATGTAGCAAGCTAGAGGATAACAAATAGATAACTTGAGTTGGTAGCCACAGGGCATTAAAAGACAGGAGGAAATAGACATGGCTTGGTCAGAAGGAGAAGGCATGGATGGGTGGTAATCACCACTGGGGAGAAAACCCAGATTCCATTAAAGAATTATTGACTATTAAATTCCTTCTAGGTGGCAGGCATCATGTGAGGTGTTGGGGACACAGTGACAAAATGAATAGTCGCTGCCCTCAAGAAGTTTATGTTCTACTGGAGGAAAAGAATATGTATGCAGATGTTCAGTTATTTCAGTTGTGTCCAACTCTCTGTGACCCCATTTGGAGTTTTCTTGGCAAAGATACTAGAGTAGTTTGCTATTTCCTTCTCCAGCTCATTTTACAGGTGAGGAAACTGAGGCAGACAGGGTTAAGTGACTTGCCCAGGGTCACACGGCTAGTAAGCGTCTGAGGCTGGATTTGAACTCACTAAGATGAGTCTTCCTGATTCCAGGCCTGGTACTCTATCCGCTGTACCACCTAGCCACCCTATGTATACACAGATATACAAAAATGAATGCGCAGCACATACAAAGTCATTTGAGGGAGGCAAACTTTTCATTATGAAAGTTAACATAGTACAATGGAGAGTGTGCTGGATTTGGAGTCAAAGGACCTGGGTTCAAATCTCAGTTTTCCTTTTCACCTACCATCTCTGGGCCTCCGTTTTCTCATCTGCAAAATGAGGGAATTTGACTGTCCTTTCCAAGTCTAAACCTATAATACTATGAACCAATCATTATTCTTGTTAAATGGATGTTACATTGATTTCAATAGCTGCTGAAGGATGGAAAGTGATATCAGAACCTTAGACATTCTGGCATCTTGAGGCAAATTTCCAGGTGCCCCATCCTAGTTATGGCTGTGATAAGAATATTTAATCTCCTGTTTTGTCAAAGGCAGCAGCAGCCAGACCTCCTGTGAATGCTCAGAAAGAAAAGTTTCCTGAGTGTGACCCTTCATACAATTCATCCTTCGCAAATCACATGTGCGTGACATGCCTGGTGTCAAATTACTAAATAATTTTTCTTTTCTCTCTTTTCCCCCAGTGCCTTGACGATAGTCTCTCTTTATATACTTAGTTTACGAGATCGAGACCGGAACCAAAATCTTATTTCTGGGTAAGGAATTCCATTCCTGTTTCTCTTGGGGGATTAGTTGACTCATTACCTTTGCCCATTAACAGTTGTGTTTTTTTTTTAGCAATGTCACAAGCTCTCTGATGCCGGTCCTCCCTGCATTTACCACTCCAGCAGGTATGGTCCTCCACTGCAGGTATTCATTGCTTTGGCCTTCATTGTGGACAACTCAAAGCAGCCTTTCTGGTTAATCTCGGTGTCTTTCCTTCTCTCATCCCCTACCCCCTCTTCTGCAGCACCAAATACATCTCTCACAACTCCCAAGCCCTTCTTCCTGGGTCTCGAAGTCACTTTCTGTGAGATATTACCTTGTTACAATACTTATTGCTGTCCTCTGAATGAAGCCAAAAGAGTCCTAAGAAGTTCTATGGGAAAGAATATTAAGAAGGAGAAGAATATAGGCGTTGATCAATGGCAGTTTCCAGGTAAGGGGCATTCAGAGAGAAAAGGCTAAGGTTTTTCATGTCGTTTTATTCTTGCCAATTAACGGTTGGGCGGTTGATGATTTAAGAGCCAGGCTGGTGCCCCTGATATGTCAAGCCTTTAGAAAGGACCCCACCTTAGCAGCTAGGCTCAGTGATAGAAGGCTGAACTTGGAGTTGGGAAGACTTGATTTTGAAATCTTAGTAGTTAATGACTTAACATCTCCCAGCCTCAGTTTTCTCATCTGTAAAATGGAGATAATAATAGCATGTACCTCATAGATAGGGTAATTGTGCTTTTCAAATTTTAAAGTATTTTCTAAAGGCTAGATAATAGTAGTAGTAGTAGTAGACAAGTAGTAGTAGTAGAAGAGTAGTAGTAGTTGCAGAAAAGTAGTAGTAGTAGTAGTGATAGAGGAATAGTAGTAGTAAAAGAGTAGTACAGTAGTAGTAGTAGTAGTAGTAGTAGTAGTAGTAGTAATAGTAGTAGTAGTAGTGAGGGGAGGTGCATACCAGGCAAAATTGGGAAGTAGGCAAACTTTTTCTTTGGTTTCTTCACCCTGCTTTTCATCATCCTTTCCTCCCCAGTTCCGTAGCTTTCTCTCAACCCCACCTCTCAGATCTGTGGCTGTTTTAGGGTTCCTTATGTCAGGAAGAGAGAGAAGTCAAAAATGTGTGGGTGGGAATTAATTCAATATGTTGGCCTTCTGTGGAGTATTTACTTTAGATAAAAGAAATCCTTCAAAGGGATCAGTGAAAAGAATGAATCCCTAATAGTGGAATTTGAAACATCAGTGTCAGGAAGGCTAAATGGGGAGGCAGTTTTGGGGAAGTTGGGCCTTGCTAGAGAAGCGTCCCTGAAGTCATACTTTAGAAGGCCAGTCCCAATGGTCAAATGGCTCCTAGATAACAGAACATTTTTCTAGTTTGTAATTATTCCTATTAAGACTCTTTGGTCCCACTTCCAAGCGGTTACCAAGGTTGCCAATTCTATTGCTTTGCTATCTCACATCCATTTCCTTCTCTCTGCTGATGCAGCCATGACCCATGAGCACTTATAAATCTTTTCTTTCATTTCTACTGTACAATATCTAGAGATATGCAATCAGCTAGGATAGTAGTTCTGTCCTTAATGGGGCAGAGCCAAAAGCTAGCAGTTCCCTTTCCCTTGGGGAATGCCTGGACTTTGGGGTAGGCACAGGTGTTTTCCTGAAGTGACTGTTGCCCGTTCAAAGTGATTCTAGAATCTACAGAATGTCTGGGTCCTGTGACTACCAATGGAGGCACGCCTGAGAGAATAGGGAAGGGCTCAGAAGATATTGTCAAGGACACAGCTGACAATGACCTCATGCCACAGTATCATCCCCTCCCTAGCCTAGCATCATCCCTACCCAGGCCTGCGCTGTATTCAGTGGTTAAGAACTCTGTTTGCTTACAGCACAGCCCAATGAAGGAGGCTATCCCCCTGGTTATTTTTTTTTCAAGATCAGCTTAAATCCCACCTTTCACAACAGGCCTTTCCTGGTCTTCTCTCTCTCCCTTTGATGCCTTCCTCCTGGAATTATCTCCTATTTACTCTTTCTACATCTTGTATGAACACAGTTGTTTGCATGATATTCCCTCATAAGAGGTTGAGCTTCTTATTATAGCTAACATTTATAGAGCACCTACTATGATCCAGGCACTTTACTAAGCACTTTGCAGTTATTATATTATTTGGTCTTCATAACAACCCTAGGAGGTAGATGCTATTATTATTATCCCCATTTTACAGGTCAGGAAACAGAAGTGGATAGAGGTTAAGTGACTTGTCCAGGTTCATGTAGCTAATAAGTATCTGAGGCTGAATTTGAACTCTGATCTTCCTCTCTCCAGGCCCAATACTGTGTCCATTCATCACTGCCCTGCCAGGCTGCTTGAGGGCAGGGACCCTGTTTTTTTTTTCCTTTCTCTGTATCCTCAGCACTTAGCACAGTGCCTGGCAAACAGTAAGAGCTTCATAAATGCTTGTTGACTACCCTAGTGGGAAATGTACGGGGGGGGCACATAGAGAGACATAGGGAAGGCATCCAGGGACCTGGACTTCCCCTTCTCTGCCACAAAGACATCCCAACTGATTCTCTGCTCACCCTTCTTTCAACACACTCAGCTCTACAAATTGTTATATAAAGGGTCTATTTAGTGAGTCCTGGCCTGGAGGCCTGGATAGCTTTTATTTAATATATGGCCTCAGAGTCAGTGGAGCATAGTGGTTAGGAAGCCAGCCTTTGAGTCTGGAAGACCTGGGTTCAGAGTCTACTTCTTGTACATACTTGGAGGTATGACCTTGGGCAAATCATTTAACCTTTAAGTGTCTTTGGCAATTTTTTAAGATTATAAATCGCAAAGCAGCAGCTGATCTTCCTTAGTAAAACTAGAATGCCCTACACAAATGAAATGATAGTTCCAGATTTAAATACACACAGACACATGCACTCATAGGCACACACAAAACAACAAAAGAAGGCAGTCTCAGAGTAGGAGGGAGGAGGGTGCCTTCATTATGATGTCTGGCAGCAACTGCTATTTTTTGCATTTATAGCTCAACCACCCTGCCTCCTGGATTATGGTAACCCAGAAAGATTCTCCCTTTGTCATCTTAAAAAGTTCCTTTTGTCTCCAGGCTTGCTTCTAGAGAAACACCCAGAAATAATTTTGGGGATACAGCTTTGGGGACTGAGGGCTCCCAGGATTAAAGTTAGCTATTCCAACAGGCTTCTCCTGGATCAGTATGCTCAAGGGTATCCAGACTTATGACCATGTGAGGGATCATTCCCTTTCCGACCTTCCATCCCCACTTTGGGTGGGCACTGCTTGGGGCTTAAAGAAAAGGACTTCCCTTTTCCCTTTCCTGGAGTCTTCCCGCCTCCCTGGATGTCTTGAATTCTAAAAGGTGGGAAATCATGCAACCACTTCTTTTAATTAAACATTTTTGAGGTTTTAGAGACCAGTTAAAAGTGGGAGAAATTGGAACAGGATTCCAGTGAGCAAAAACTTATTAAAATAAAAAGTAAATGTAAAACAAGCTTATAAATAAGTACAAACAATTTCCTGGCTCCAAAAGCATTTTTATGAGCCTGCTTTACTCAGCAGTAATACTGGTCATAAAATAAATGAGGTGAAATCAGCATTTTGATAACCTGACCAGCACAAATCATTACTCTCCCTATGGGTGCAGATGCTGTTTATGAGTCTGCAGAATAATGAGGAGTATGTTTCAAGATGGTTATTTCACTTTTACTAAAAAAAAGAACCTCTATAAGTAAGATTAGTTGGGTCACTGGAAAGAAGACCCTTTGGTATTGAGTATCACCTCTGAAGAACCAGCTGAGTAAAGTTTCACTGGGGTTTGGGGGTGGTGAGAATATTGTTTGTTCCTCCCTACATTAAATGCCTTCTGATTCTCTTACTGAAGAAAATATTCATGACGCATAGGTGAAAGGCTTCTAAACATATTCTATACAACTTGAGCTTGGTTTAATTTTTATCCCAAACCATATTTTCTAGCTTTTTTCCCCTTATCTTCCCTTGTGCCCATCTTGCATTGAAAATATCAAAGTTTATAATGTTCTAAGTTTTGCTAAGTTCTTCACAGTTGCATGTTATGCCAAAATAACCACAATAATGATAGTTGATCTTTATTTAGCACTCTAAGGTTTGCAATGTGATTTTTTTTTTTTTGGTAAGGCAATGGGGTTAAGTGACTTGCCCAAGGTCACCCAGCTAGTAAGTGTTATGTGTCTGAGGCTGGATTTGAACTCAGGTCCTCCTGAATCCAGGGCTGGTGCTCTATCCACTGTGCCACCTAGCTGCCCCTACAATGTGTTCTATATCTGATCCCCACAACACCCCAGTGAGGTGTTGGTGTTGATTTTCACCATTTTACAAATGAGGAAACTGAGGCTGGGAACAATGAAGTGACTTGCCCAGGGTCACATGTCTAGAAAGTGTCTGAGGCAGGATTTGAATTCCCATCTTTCGTGATTCCAAGTTTAGCTCTCTGTTGCAGAAGATGAAGGAGCAGAGAAGTGTTGTCATTCATGATTCTATGCTCATCGTGAGTACTGTAAGAGGATAGGACCCAGCATGTAATGAAATGATGTTTCTTGTCACTTTTATGTGTGTGGTAGCACCAGCTTTATTATCTTTTTCAAGAAGATTCCTTTTACTTAGCTTCATAACCTGACCCTCTCCTGCCCAATATTTCCAACCTTATGTCTTACTAAGCGTCTCTTAGTCTTCTGTCCAGTGACACTGGCTTCCTGGAGATTCTACAGAGACGACCTATCATCTCTTGGCTCCAGACATTCTCTCTGGCTGTCCCCCATGCCTGGAATGCTCTCCCTTCCTCATCTCTGCCTTCTGGCTTCCCTGCCTTTCTTCAAGTCCCACCTATAATCCCTTATTCTATAGAAAACTTCTCCTATCCCCTCTTAATTCTCATGCCTTTCCTCAGTTAAATATTTCCTGTTTATCCTGGATGAAGCTTGTTCGCATATATTTGTTTGCGTGTTATCTGCCCCATTTGATTGTGAGCTCCATGAGGGCAGGGACTTTTTGCCTCTCTTTGCACTCCCCACCCCTGTACTTACCACAGTGCCCGGCACATAGTAGGCTCTTAATAAATATTGATTGGTTAAGTAGAATACTAACTCATCATCATGAGATGAAGATTAAATGTACTGACAGTTATTATTTGTAGCTTGTAGAAACTGTAATTTTTATCACCTTCTGTCTCCTTTTCTGCCACTAACACTTGAGAAATTCAAGAAACTTTGAGGAAGGAAGGGGTATTAATAACTAAAGAGACTAGGAAAGGCTTTTTGTAGGAGGTGGCATTTATGATAAGAAAAGGGGGCCACTTGGGACTCAAGGCCATTTTACGTTTTTATCTACTTAATGGGTTGCCATGGCCAAATAATCTATTGCCTTGTGGTCCAACTTCTTTATATTGAGCTAGGATGGTTCTTGGGATCAGACACAGTTTGTCACCAGGACTATAATGGAAGCCCTTCCAACTGGATAGAAAATTCCAGGGGCAGCGAGGTGGCAAAATGGATAGAGTACTGGCCCTTGGAGTCTGGAGAGCCTGATTTCAAATCTGGCCTTAGACACTTAACCCTTAACTAGCTGTGTGACCCTGGGCAAGTCACTTACCCCCGATTGCCTCGCTGGAAAGAAAAAGAAATTTCCAGAGTTGTGCTTTACTGGCAGAGTCTTTGAGAAACCAGGATCACCCCTAGTCCATTATGACCCAGGTGGCTCAGTGGATAGAGCACTGGGCCTGGAGTCAGGAAGGCATGAGTCCAAATCCACCAAATATACTTATTTGCTGTGTGACCTTGGGCAAGACACTTAACCTCTGTCTGCCTCAGTTTCTTCATCTGTAAAAGTGGGAATAAGAATAGCACCCACCTCCCAGGGTTATAGTGAGGGTCACATGAGATAATATTTATAAAAGCACTTTGTGAACCTTAAGGAGTTAAGTAAATTCTAGCGCTTGTTATTCTTATGATTATGAGTCATCTGATCAGAACTTATGTGGAGGCATCTACAAAATAGAGATGATATTGGCTGCCATTGCTGTATCATGGTGCCATTGTGAGTGGCAAATGAAATTGTATATGTAAAAGCATTTTGTGGCCTGTGGAATGCATACTTACATTATACACTAATGTTTCCAACTTGGTTTTAGGAAAGTTCAATGCACAACTCTTGCCTTCAAAACAAAGCTAGCAAATATTTTAGGATATACCTAAAAAAACCAAAACAAAACACTGCAATCACTTTAAACACAACAGATGTCTAATTTCACAGGTTCCCTGAAGGTGTGATTACTAGTGACAGAGAACTTCTCCCAGGAAGGCTGCCTCTCTTTTCAGGAACTCCCAGGGTGAACTAATCCCACCCCCCTTACAGTCAGTCAGTCAATCAACGAATAATAAGCATTAAACATTTAAGCGCCTACTTTGAGTCAAGACACTTTGCTGAGTGCTGGGGATACAAAGAAAGGCAAAAGCCGGTGTCCTGTCCAACATGTGCTAAATTAGCCTCTCAGTCCCTTAATATGCCACAGGTGAAGAAATTGCTATGTTAAGTTCATTCAATGAATGAGCATTTATGAAACATTTCCTGTATGCCAGATAGTGTGCTAAACACTGGGGGGGAAATCAAGGAAAAAGCAAAAATAATTCCTGTCTGCAAGGAGCTTACATTCTAGTAGGGGAGAGTAAATAAATAGATGGAAAGTTACCTTAGAAAGGAAGTGTCCAGCAGCAGAAGTGACCTGCTGAGTCTTGCTGCAGAAGGTAGCAGTTGGGCTGAGTGCTGAAGGAAGTCAGAAGTAAAAGAGGAAAACATCCCAGGAGCGGGAGATGGCCGGTGCATGAAGACAGGAGAAGGTGCGAGCAGCGGCAGCCTGTTCCCCACCAATAGCAAATTTGGGGATTTAGAGTCAAAGGACATCTGTGTGACCTTGGACACGTACAGGGGAAGGGAATAGTGAAAGGAATTTTTCTCTCATCCTCAGTCCTCTCTGAGCCTCTGGTTTCTCACCTGTAAAATGAGGGAATTTTTCTCAATGGTCTCAAAGGGCTCTTCTGTGAACTACTCCAGCCCCTGTGGGGGGGGGGGTAGGGTAGGGAGTGCGTGGGGAGAGGAAAGGCTCAACGAGGCCACAATAACTCAAGGAGTCAGTCCAGTCAAAAGAAAGGAAATCAAAACCAAAGAGAATCTAGCCTGAACTTTGGATGGCATGAACCAACCTGGAAACTCCCTGGGATTCGTCCCATCCCTTTTCATTGATGACAATAGAAGGAGTTAAGTTATGACAAATAATGGAAGATAAATTTAAGGAGCCATTATTTTATCTCTGTAAACCATACGGTTCTAAACCCTAGGCCGGAAAAAGATTGTTTCACATCATTGATAATAGGAGAAACCTTTGTGTTAATCATGGGTCAACTTTTAAACTATTAACCTGGGTTTCTTTTTATTAGGGAGGAAAGAGCATTTTCCCAGCTCTCTGAATGAGAGATTCAGGTGACCTGGGCTGAAAGTGACCCAGCAAAAGGCCTTCTACCCTAACCTTTGTTGTTGCTAAGGAATAAAGGCATATACAGGCTGCTGTGGAACCTGGGGAAGGGATACAGAACAAGGGTAATTCAGTTCAGGAAAATCCTTTCATCATTCTCTTCCTCTACATGTGACTGGTTCCTTTCTTCTCTCCCTCCATAGAGCATCTATTTTTTTATTTAAAAATTTAAAACTTTATTGATGCTTTTTGCTTTCAGGTGATGGTTATCTATTGATATGCTCCTCCCCAAATACTTTTTGCCTTATGACAAGGAAAAACAAACCAACTAGCAAAACCAACTCTAATTCAGTAGCTGAACATTTCACCCACATAATCCCCCATTTCTCCAACAAAAGGAGGGATGCACATTTCCTTACTCCTCGAACAATTATCATTATAGTTACATGGTCTTGGACTTCCTTTAATATTCTTTTTATTAGATAACTAGGTGGCATAGTAGTCTTGGGGTCAGGAAGACCTGAGTCCTAATCCCATCTTTAGACACCCACCAGCTGTGTCATTCTCTACAGATGAGTGCCCTCATCTGTAACAATTAATGAAAAAAATGGCACCTACTTTACAAGGTTGTTGTGAGAATTGCACAAGGTAACATGTGCAAAATACTTTGCAAATCTCAAAGTGCTATGTAAGTGCTAGCTATTAATAGGCATTTACATTTCTGTTGTTATTGTATATATTGTTTTCCTGGCTATGCTTCCTTCACTCTGCATCAGTTCACACAAATCTTTCCATGTTTCTCTGAATTCTCACTAGGGTTTTTCTCAGTAATATTTCATCACATTTGTGTACCACAGTTTCTCTACAATCAATCAACACCAGCTTTGATTCTACTTCTTTAATACTATGAAAAGGGCTACTATGAATATTTTAGCATATTTGGGACATTTCTTTTTTTTTTCTTAGAAGTTATCTGTCTCAAGGTCAAAGGATATGAACAGTTCATGCACTGTTCTTAGGAACCATCTTTCCAGAATGGACCAACCACTTTGGTGCTCTGCCAACAGTACATTAGTATGTCTGTGTTCCCATGTTCATTCTAGCATCGACTATTTCCATCATTTGTCACCGTGGCCAATTGGATAGCATCCCAGAGCTGAGATAAAATCTCAGTCTCATCTTCATTTGCATTTCTCCTGTTAGTGATTTGGAGAGTGTTTTTTCATGTGGCTGTTGGTAATTTGCAACCCTGCCAACCTTTTATCTTCTGAAAATTTATTATATGCTTTGACTTTTCGGTTGGGAGATGGCTTTCAGTCTTCCATGTTTTTGTTAATTCCCTAAATATAATGGATATCAGATCAGACTTTTGCTCAAGGTATTTAATACAATTGTACTGTCCACCTCCTTATTCTAGCATCCTGTGATTTCATTCATCCCAAAGCTTTAGTTTCACATATGTGTAGTCACCTCTATCCCTTGTTTGGTTAAGGATTCTCTCCCAAGCCACAGCTGTGAAAGGCACAGAGGGTTGATTTATGAATTGGAGTCCTAGGTAATGGTTCGGAAGGTAGGACTGAAGGAAGGAAAAGTGAGGAGCCAAGACAGGAGGACTTTGTTATCCCTTTTTTGTGTGTTCTAATGGACCTTTCAGTTTTCTCTCTGTCCTGGAAATAGTTACCTCCAGATTGCTTATTATAGCATGAAATCTAAATGTTAGCAGAAATAGTTGTTGTTCAGTTGTATCTGACTCTTCATGACCTCCTATGGGGTTTTCTTGGCAAAGATACTAGAGGAGTTTGCCATTTCCTTCTTCAGTGGATTAAGGCAAACAGAGGTTAAGTGACTTGCCCAAGGTCACAGAGCTAGTGAGTGTCTGAGGCTAGATTTGAACTCGAGTCTTCCTGACTCTAGGACCAACACTCTATCCTGATGGAGTCATGTACCTGCCTCCTCAGCCACCTATCTACCTCCAGAACAGAAACAGTAGTGTTTGACAATTATTGTTGATCTGGAATTTTAAATAGGAATTCTAGGAAGC
>NW_020943070.1:13008689-13037519 GCF_900497805.2 Vombatus ursinus
TGTATCTTCTGGAAAAGTGTCAAATAGATTCTTCTTAGTAAAGTGTTTACAAAATATCTGGACACTGTCTGTATAGGCATGGAGAGCCACACCTGTAACATTTGTTGAAGCATGGTGTAATGAATAGGGTGGATAGAGAGTTGGACTTTGGGAAGACCAGGCTTCAAATCCCACATCTTGTACTTACAGGGTGGCCATAGGTAAACCATTTAATATCTTTGAGCCTTAGTTTTCTCATCTATGAAATGGGGATAACAACACCTGTCGTACCAGCCTCCACAGGGTTGTTGGGAGGATCCAGTGAGAGTGTGTAGGTAAAAAGCACCTCGAATTTTAAAGCATGAATTTAAGTTGTTAGAAAAAAAATTCCTCTTTTCATGTTCAATGGCATTCAGATAGAAATGGTCCTGTAGCAATGAATGAATGAATGAATGCATGCATGGAAATAAAGTTAGTAAGCACTTACTTTGTACATATATCCCTGGGAATGCAAAAGCAAAAAGCAAGATAATACCTGTCTTCAAGGAGCTTATAGTCTAAAAGGGGGAGAGGATTGCTATAGTTAGGCATTTCACAGGGATGGTGAGTGGAGTTCTAGGATGAATGTCATGTACCTAGTAGTATTGTGGGAGTTTTCTGAGCCTGGGCTCCTGGAAAGCCCTAGAAGAATTTTATCCACCACAGCTGATGGGTTTTTATCAACACAACCCCATTGCTCTGTTTCTTTGGCCTCAAATGTTTCTTTATCTGGGGAGGGGAGGGACATGTTTTCCCCTGAACTCTTAGTATTTATATGCATCCCCTCTCCACAGTAGTATGGCTTTCCGTACTGTCCCCAGAGCAAGGGGTAGAAAGGGGGAGGGGAAGGGGTCCTAGCTAGCATGGTATGAATATGGGTCATGGATCTACACTAGGCTAATGATGGTGAATGCGTCCTCATCGGCAGCCCAGAAGTCCAGAGTAAAGGGAGCCCAGGGAGAGATCAGAGGTAGAGAGTCTAAATCATAGGAGCCGGGATGAGATGGAGAGTAGCAGGGAAGCTACTGTTAACTTTTTTATACTTAATGTTCTGCAGACTCTTGCACAGGTATATAAAATAGCTGCTTTTGTCATTGAATCAAAAGATTTGGATCTAAGCTCATCCTTTGTCTGCTGACTAGAAGCATCCTAGGTATAACTCCCAGATAGGATGACGCATGATTCTGATCACTTTAGCTGGGTCTCTCTATTTTGAAAGTCTTTGATTTCATACAGCTGTAAGCTTATGAGTGTTTGGTAAGGAACATCTCTGAAAAATGATGTTCTTCAGTTCTGGTGAATCATTGTTGTGTCCAGGCAATTGTGCACCTGAACAATTCAATCGATCTGATTAAACTGCTGTTCAATCAGATAATATTTTGGTTCCAGGACAGTTTATTGGTTGAGTTCTCCATATTTTAAAGTTTGCATTTGTGATATGGATTAGCCCTTATCAGTCTACAAATTGTGATCTACTGATGTAGAATTCTAGCCACCATTATGTTTTTCTGGGTATTTGTTAGCTATTATTGTTATTGGATGATTTCATGCTTTGTCCTTGTATCCCCAGTGCCTAGCATTTGAGAAACTTCATCATCATATAGCCCCTTCCAATTGCTCAAATAAATTTCCCTTTTAGGTTTTTCATTTTCTCTTGTGTTTGTATTTGAAAGTTTCTACTCAGCTCTGGTCTTTTCATCAGAAAAGCTTGAAAGTTCTATATTCTATTGAAGGTCTATATTATTCCCTGGAGGATACTATTCAGCCCTGCAGTAAGGTATTTTTAGTGATTAGCCTACGTATTTTATCTTTTGGAATATTATATTCCAAGATCTCTTATTTATAAAAGAAGATGCTCAATTTTGTTTGATTCTGATGATTGTTCCTTGGTACTTAAAATTTTTTGTTTTAGATGCTTGTGGTACTTTTTTCTTTGACCTGGAAAATCTGAATTTTGTCTATGATGTTCCTGTCACTTTTCCTTTTAGGGTTTCTTTCAGATGATTGGTGGAGTCTTTCTCTCTTTACTTTGGCCTCTAGTTTTAAGAGAGCTATGTCATTTTCATTTATGATTTCTTGAAATAGAGTGTCAAGGATTTAAAAAAATTTTTTTTGGGGGGGGGAATCCAATGATTTTTAAATTCTCTCTCAAATTCTCCAGTTCAGTTATTTTTTGATATCAGGCATCTTATATTTTCTTCTGTTTTTGCAATCTTTTCATTTTGTTCTAATACACGGGGTCCCAAAAGTGTTAGGACAACCTTATTAAGGCTTAAAACTACTCTACGACTTTTGGGGTATCTTGTATTTCTTATTGTCTCTTAAAGTCATTGAATTGCTTTATTCATTCTAATTTTCAGAGAGTACACAAATTGGGTTAGGATGTTTACTTTCTGTTCTAAGTTATTGAATCTATTTCTACTGCTTTCCTCTAGAACTTATATTTCTTTTTTATCTTATGCTTTGTTTTTTGAGGTATTTGTGTAGTCTTTGTGGAAAATTCATTTTTTCCTTTCATCTTTGCTTTCAGTTGCATTTTCTTCTAGGATGGATTTTTGGGTCTCTCCTGAGCTATAATGTTTTATAATGGTCATTGCCTTCTTCTGTTTACTCATATCTTCAGCTTTAGTTCCAGAATTGGGGCTTTGTATTAGGGCCACACTCCATTGTGCTTTAGGGTGGTGTGGTTGGTCCAGCTTGATCTCCATCTAGGTCACTTGTGTTCTCATGCGCACCCCATCTCCCAGTATATGTTTATTCTAAGACAACTGGTAGGTTTTAGGTGTCCCTGGGTTTTTGAGATTCAGAGCACTTGATATTCGGGGCCCTCTAATGGCATCTCAGGACAGTTCTATAAACCTGAGAGCTCCTGGGCCTGGGGAGCCTCGCTATGAATACTGCTGCACATGAATGTATTGCTTTTGCTCCCCATTGCTTTCATCATCCGTGCTATGGGTTTCTGACCAGCCTGGGGCTTTCTTATGAGAGATCTCTGCTGTAGCTGCCCTGGCCTATCTAGGATCATGCTGGGAACTTTCCACTTTGTTTGCCTATCCTTGCATTAGCTTTTCCTACAGATTCCCTTTCCTATTGCCTCAGGGTTTTTTTTCCCAATCTTTTCCCTCCTCAGATCTCAGTAGCTTATCAACTTCATCTCATTTCATCTAATCTAGACTTAGGAATAGAGTTATTTTTCATGATTATATTTTCTTAGCCAGTAATATATTGTTGTGCATCTTGGAACTGATGGTACCATTTGCTAAAAGCATTCAGAAATCCTCACCTGTGACTGGTGATACCTGTCAACAGTTTTCTCATGGTAATGTATTGGTGTATAACAAAAGCATTTCTATCTTTAGTCCATTTCACGTGCATTGGTGGTTTGACCACTTAGCTGTCAGTACCACCTGCATCTAAACATTTCTAGCAGGAGGAGTATTGGTATTTCTGATTTGTTCTGATTTACCACTTGTCTTCTTGTGACACCAGAATGTGAAGGAGTGCCTTCCGTGTCAAGGTAATCATCATGATAATTTTGTTTTGGACTGGCTTGGAAACTTATTCCACCCTATTTATTTCTTAGATTCATGGGAAGTTTGATCACATTAGTTAAAGATACTAACTCAGTCAGTGGTATTGCTAAAGCCTAATTGGCCAGAATTTCAGGATTTTTGCCAGGCCTTCACAACCACTATAATGGTCTCAGGGCACGTGATGACACTGCTGTATATCACCATGGCTTGTATTTCCCAAGTTTGGTCTCGGCCCCTCAACTCATGACATGGTTGGGTTTTGAGGGGACGGTTTTTGTTGTTTTTGTTATAACTTATTATTTACAAGGCACTTTGTTAGGCTTTGCAGAAGATGCTTGTGAGGGGCTTAAAGGCTATTTAAGCAGAAGAAATAAATTTTACAAAGTTAAATATTAATTCATTATGAGATAAAAAATGCACCGTGTTATTGTAAGAAAGAGAAGAATCAGCACTCTTTTCTGTTAGATAACTTTTAAATATTCCATGAAAGAATGTGTATGTCTATAATAGAATTTTTCAGAGATTGACAACCGTAAACTGTGTCACAGAATTTCATGGTTAAGTGAAATTTCAGAGATTATTTGATTAGGCAATATGGGATGGTGGAAAGAGTCTTGAATTTGGAGCCAGAGGACCTGGATTGAAATTCTAATTCTGCTACTTAATACCTTGAGCAAATTACTTAACATCTCTGGGCCTCAGTTTCCTCATATGTAAAATGAGGAGGAGTTGGACTAGATGGTTGCTAAGTACCCTTCCAGTTCTGTGATTCTCAGATCTGTTCCGATACACATACATGAAAGTGATTCCCTTTTGCAATATCCAATTTCCACTTGAAGCACTGCAGTGCTTGAAAACTCCCTACCCCTTGAGTTGGCTCATTCTATTTTTGGTTCCATATTTTCCCTTTCTGTTAGACTTTTCCAAAGCTGAGAGAAGGTTATTGAAGTCTCCTGTCACTATTGTGTTATGTCTTCTTGAAACTCAGATAACATTTCCTTTATGAATCTGGATGCTTAGACATTTGGATTATATAAGTTTATTACTGATATTGGTCTGTTGTCTGGTTACTTTTGGCATAATATAATTTCTTTGTTTATCCTTTTTATTTTTTGAATGTTTGTTTTTGCTATGTCAGATAGTATGATTGCAACGTCTGCTTTCTTGGATTCACTTGATGTCTGGTAAATTTTTTTTCCCATCCCCTCAGTATTATTTTGTGTATATATTTATTTTTTTTTAACTGTGTTTCTTGTAAGCAGAAGATTGTAGGGTTTTGTTTTCTTATCCAATCTGAAACTCTTCTTCATTTTATTGGATTATTTAATCCACTCACATTTAAAGTTATGAGTTAGGTTTATATTTTCCTTCATGTATGTCTCATTTTAGAGTTTGCTCAAGTTAAGATTTTTTCCCCCTCTTCTGCTGTAAACACAGTATTACGTTCCTTCAATTACTTTAATCCTTCTTTCGGGTGATTCTGTTCTCACTGGCTCTCTTCCTCTCCTCCCTGACCCCCTTTTCTCATTTGTCACCCCTTTCCCTTTCATCCATTCCAATTTTACACAGCTCTGATTGTTAGTATACTTTTCCTGAAACGCAGTTAAAATCTGTTTTCATATGGGGATATCCTGTTGATCCTAGTTCTTCCCACTGGGCCCAAGCTGAACAAATCTGTGTAAAATGTGAAAACAACAATATCTTTGTCTGAAAACATTCTGATTAGAAATATCAAATGAAGCAGAAAACAGGAGACATATGCTCACTTGAGGTATTTCCCACTGTTACAAAGTATGTTCAGAACAAAGTCCTTACGGAAGAATTCCTTCTAAATGTTGACATTTATTAAATGCTAGTGATTTCATGCTAATTACTTTGAAACCCAGAACTTGACATAGCCTCATGAATGAGATCCATAATCACTTAAAAGAGTTGGTATAATTATCAACAAAGGAAAAACCAAGTGGATAAAGAATGTCTATGAGCCAAACACACAACCTGTAAAGTGAATACCTAAGCACCAACATCTTGGAGAAACACTGCAGATGGACAATGAACTAGTCTCAGAAATGAATGGGAGAAGGTGATGAGGCTTGATTAGATTTAGAAAATTTCACTGTGCTTTTAATAACCTTAGTTTCTCCTTGAAACAGACTCAGCTTTTTTTTAATTTTATTTTTTAATTCCAAACTTAAACATTCAAAAGAGCATTTCCATACACACAGAAAAACAGAAATGGAGGGCTCTATGTAAAATCATGAATTACCATTTAACACTATTTGCTTTTTTTTTTGGCTAGGTAATGGGGTTAAGTGACTTGCCTAGAGTCACACAGCTAGTAAGTGTTATGTGTCTGAGGCCAGATTTGAACTCAGATCCTCCTGAATCCAGGGTCAGTGCTCTATCCTCTGTGCCACCTAGCTGTCCCAATACTACTTGCTTTTTAAAAAAGCATATAATAAATACTCAAATTAATTACAAATCACCTATCAAGGAAGATGCTATCTGCCTTCAGAGAAAGAACTGATAGATAGGTATATATAGTATGGTTCTATATGTATATATATATGTTTATGTTTATGTATATGTATACATATATGCATATATGTATACACACATATTTGTGTCTAATGGTAGCTATCTCGAGGGTGGGGTAGGGAAACAGGGAAAAATATAAAAAATGTACAACAGAAAATAAAAGAAAATTTAGAAGGAAGCATAGAAAACAGAGTAGCTTTGAAAACAATGTGTACTACTTGTTATACAGTTTTTTTTTAAGTAAACAGCATGCAATGTAATGTTATGGTTTTATAGTAAATCTTTTTATGTTATACTGTCTACATGGAAATGTTCTTTTTTGTCTATGTATTTAAGTTAAAAATGAATTTTTTTTAAGTGAGGCTATTGGGGTTAAGTGACTTGCCCAAGGTCACACAGCTAGTACGTGTCAAGTGTTTGGTCTGAGGCCAGATTTGAACTCAGGTCCTCCTGACTTCAGGGCCGGTGCTCTATCCACTGCGCCACCTAGCTGCCCACAAAATGAATTTTTTAAAAAGCACATAATAATTCCACACCTAACTTTCAAAACTGTCCTGCTTGTCAATGTTTTCTTTGATTCTCATCTGTGCCTTTTAAAAAATGTTTCTGTGGCCCTTTTTTCTTGGCATCACTATAGCTAACATCTTCCTACCCCTGAACCTCATTCTCCAATTAACAGAGAAAGAAAGGGGAAAAATCCTTTCAATAGATTCACATAGTAAAGCAAAATGAATCCTCTCAGTGGCTATGTCCAAAAGTATATGTCTTTACACCTATTGTCCACAATATATGACACATAGTAGATGCTTAATAAATGTTTATTGACTGACTGTGTTTACTGAATGACATCACCTCTCTAAAAGGATGTAAGACAGATCTTTTTGACGTTAATATGCCACTGGTGATTCCATGTAACTATGAAGAATGAAATTTCATAGAATTAAAACTGTGGGTGACCCAAAGGGTATTGGAGAGATGCATGGCAAATGTGAGTAGGTAGCAGTTTTTCCAAAGAAAGATATCCTCAGAAAAACAGGATAAAAGATATTTTCAAAGAAATGTATGACTCGCAAAAAATGGATTGATTACTAGGCAATGTCCTAGGTACCCCTAGTGCAACAGAAACCTTGATAATAACAAACAACCACAACAATAATAATAACTGACATTCATATAACCTCTTCCTTCACAACATCTCTATGAAGTTGTACAAACATTTTACCCCTATTTTAAAGATAAGAGAACTGGGACTCAAGGGGTGATTTGTCCATGGTAACACAATTAATACATAGATGAATAGAATTTAAACTTAGTTTTCCTGACTCCAAGTCAACACTATGCAACCCATGCTGACTCCATTTCAGCACAATCTTTGATAATTTTTCCAGAAAAATTATAAACTTACTCATCTCCTTCCATTGTCCCCATCACTCTGCAGCCTGGTTGGCCTCATTATTAGTTTGCTTATTTATTCCCTCCAATTTAGGCAGAGGTGGATTAGTGGAGAGACAGCAAAACATAGATTCAGAAGGCTCTTGGGTTTAAGTGCAATTTCTGAAACATATTGTACTGGCTGTGTGATCCCAGGCAAGTGACTTAACCTCTCAATGTCCCCAAATAATTGTCTAAAAAATATCTGCAATACAGATGTCTATATGCATTAGTAGAGGGTGTTTTTCTCACTGTTGAGTTCCTTTCAATGAAATCAGAGGTTGGAATCTTCCTCCTTTCCCTTTCTGCTAAATGGAAGTCCTCTCCTGTCTATTTTCATATGAAAAGATTAATTATTGTACTACCAGGGTAGTAATTTACTTGCATCTTCCCATTTAATTTCATTGACCCAGACACTAAGAGTGAGGAAGATAGAGCCTGTGGAAAGACTGGGATGATAACAAGAGCTTGGACAAACCTGTCAAGGTCCTGGTTCCCTGGGCTCTGTTTTGTAGAGAATAATTTAGTAGAAGAGGCTAATCAATCAATTAGCAAGCATTTATTAAATGCCTAAAATACTGATTGGTCTTATGAGCCACTGTTGGACACACTGTATCTTGACCCCAACAGAGTGATGTCATTTAGGTCCTCCCTGAGAACGGATGACAACCAACCTCTAGAGGCTAGGTGCTGGGGATTCGATGTATTCTCTTATTCTGGCTTTTTCAAAAGCTTCCCTTTCAGAAATAAACTAACAGGCCTGTTTTTGGTCCCCTCCAGATGGTGGATTAGAATGAACCTACCCAAGGGAGCCTTTTAGCAAAAAAGTTTAAGGAGAGCCCAAATAGGACCCAACACTGAGTTTTCTTGACACCTGACACATTGGAATTGAGTATTGAGAACTGACTAATTTCTTTCCATTCCAGGAGACAGAAGCAAAGCAGTCTCAGGAGTAGACTTCCTAAGTAACCCTGACTGGGGAAGTGACTGTAAGTCCTCATTTACAAACAAAGCGTTTTAGGTTGTCACACCCAATGAGAGGGTTAAGAGTCTGTAAAAATGTAGAAGTAAGTTGGGGACAGCACCCTCTGTTTGGGAAAATATATTTTAATAACCTTCCTTCATATTAGGACCAAAAATAGGTCTCGAAGGCCGTTAGTACAGCTACATACCTGGTACCATCTTGTGTGTTTAATACCAGCCTAATCATTAGAGAAGCCCTTAGAAACCTTGAAATCCTGGATTTCCGGGCAGAACATTGTTTATTTGGGATGCGTTGGAATATCATTGATTTCTTTTACTCCTTACCCACTTCCAGTTGCCTGCCCAAATTCTTAGTATTTATTTTTAAGTTTGCATAAATGGCCAGGATACAGTGTCCTCCTCACCATCTTAGTAAGTTTTTCAATCTATGAACCTTGTGAATCCAGTAGGAACCATATGTCCTGGACAGAGGTGAAAGGATGTTATGGAGAATGGTTATGAGAGCCAGTGTGGGACAATGGTGAGAGGCTGGGCCTTGAAGTCAAGAAGACCTGGGGTCAAGGCCTGTCTCTCACACATATTGGTTGACCCTGGACAAGTCACTTAATTTCTCAGTTACCTAGGAAACTCTCTAAGACTGGGTTTCTTAACTGTTTTTGTGGCACGGACCTCTTTGGCAGTCTGGGGAAGTCTGTGAATCTCTCCTAAGAATGCTTTAACATCCACAGAATACATAGGATTTCAAAGGAAACCAATTATATTGAAATATAGTTATTGGAATATTGATTTTAAAAAAGTTCACAGATCCCAGATTATGAAGAAGAGTTGCTGATGTGCATTGATGGATTCCCTCATCAAGAAAATCACCAGTGATATATAAAAAGAGAGGATGGTTATTAAGTCCTGGATTTTTGAGTGTAGTCCTTGTACCTACTGTGACAAAGGGATCCTTTGCTTAACTATTTTAATGGAGAAAGGAAATCTATCTTTGAAACTCTTGTTTTTCAATTTGGTGTCTCTGGGAATGGAGTAGGGGGAAGAAGGAGGGTTGAATTCAAGCTATCTTTTCCTTCCTAAAAGCCTTGCTTCATATTCTCATTTTTTTCCTTGCTTTTAGGGATTGACACCACCATCAGTTCCATTCAGATTATGGAAATTCAGCACAAAATCGACCACCGTTATTGCAGTAAAAGCCTCCCGTGTGGGTGGGTAAACTTTTACTTCTCATCCCATTTCCTAACTTCAGTTTGTCCAGTGCTATGACTTTTTCTTTCTTTCTTTTGTGATCGCTATTTCTTTCTTTCTTTCCTCATCTCTTTCTTCCTTTTCTTTCTTTCTCTTCCTTCCTTTCCTTCTCTCCTTATCTCTTTTTCTTTCTTCCTTCTTTCCTTCCTTTCTTTTCCTCCCTCTGTCCCTCCCTTTCTTCCTTCCTCCACCCCTTCCATCCTTCTTTCTTTCCTTCTATCTTCCTTCCTTCTTTCTTTCTTTCCTTCCATCATCCTTCCTTTCTTTTTTCTTTTTCTTCCTTCCTTTCCTTCACTCTTTCTTTCTTCTTTCCTTTCTTTTCTTCTTCCTCTCTCCCTCTCTTCCTTCCTTCCTTCCTTCCTTCCTTCCTTCCTTCCTTCCTTCCTTCCTTCTTTCCTTCATTTCCTCTTTCCTTCCTTCCCTACTTTCTTTTTTAATTTTGCAAAGTTGCTGATGACTTTTGCAAAAGAGAGAGGCAGAGGTGCTTATTAAAATCAGTCTGTGCTTATATTCCTTTTTAATTACAAACCCATTTCCTAGAATGTAATGATGGGCAGCAGATAAGAAATTCTCAAAAAACCATGGCCCTAGCTACCCCAACACTCCCTTTCCTTCTACCCCAACCCCCGAGTTTAACAAGAAGTTCAAGTGTTGCAGCCCAGAGGCGTTTCTGAAAGGCCTGTTGTTTTCTTTGACCATCTGAATGCAAACAAGAAAGCACTGAGAATAAAATGTGGTCTCTGCCCAGCAGGTTTACTAATTAATTTTACAGACAGCAAAGACATTGTTAGTGATGGCTGAGAGTTATGAGGGGGCTACCATTGGAATATTTTAATAACAAGGGAGATCATTATTTTAATAGCTGAAATAGCTTATTTTAGCTTTTCTGTTGGGAGGAAAAAATCTAGCAGCTGCAAAAATTTTTTTTTTATCAGCAAAATCTTTCTCTGCAATTTACACCATATTACCCATATCCCAATGATGATATAGGTAGTAGCTGCATCAGGAAATTGAAGGCACAAAGTAACAGACATAGGGGAAGGAAAGTGCATTTTTCAATTGCTTTTAAAATTATTATTTATATATAATCTGATTTTTTTTTCTCAGCTTGCTACCACTTTTTTTCTCTTTACCTTTTCCCCTGATGGTTCAGCTCTTTCTCTATTGATGAGGCAGTGAGGTCCTATATTTACTTGAACCCTTCTCTATTTATCTTGTTTCTAATTATTTTACTCAGTATACTCAATAGAAATGTGCTATCTGGCTATATAGAGAGTATGCATTGACCATGATGTATTTTTGGCTAAAATGTTCTCCTTTTTATTACAATGTAAGCTTTTGAGAATGGTTCTTCTTGGCAGGTGAAATTCTTTAATTTAATGTAAAAACTTTCAAACTCACAGAATTGAAGTTTACTTTCCAATTTAAGGAATTTTCAGGCCAGATTTCCATATGTCTTTGCCAAACTTTCTTTCTTTCTTTCTTTCTTTCTTTCTTTCTTTCTTTCTTTCTTTCTTTCTTTCTTTCTTTCTTTCTTTCTTTCTTTCTTTCTTTCTTTCTTTCTTTCTTTCTTTCTTTCTTCCTTCCTTCCTTTCTCTCTCTCTCTCTCTCTCTCTCTCTTTCTCTGTCTCTGTCTCTCCCCCCCCAATTGGTTTCCATGTGTTTGGATACTCCCCTCCTAAATACATTCTCTAAACAGTTACCAAGCTGGTATTCCTTGAAGGCCCTATCACTTGACTCAAGAAGTTTCATGGCTTCCTATGACTTCTAGAATAAAATGCAAATTCCTCTGTCTGTCTTTTAAAACCATTCACAATCTGATTCCAGTCTATCTTTCTAAGCTGATGTCATTTTATTCTTGTCATCATGCATGTGCCATTTCAAGTGAAATTCCCTATTTTCTATTTATCACATGGACCATTTCCTCTCCCTATTCTCTCCTCACGCACAGGCCACCCCATGCCTGCAATGCCATCCCTCTTCATGTAGAATCCCCAGCTTCCTTTAAAACACAGCTCAGATACAACTTCCTCCAGGAGGCCTTTCTTGGTCTCCCTGGTTGTAACAATAAACCCTTGAAATGACTTGTATGCAGTTTCCTCATATTTGTATATAAATGTGTTTACATGTTATTTTCCCTTAGCAGAATTTAACCTTCTTGAGGGCAGGGATTGTTTCATTTTTGTTTTTGCATGTCCAGCACCTAGTTCAGTACCTACCATGTAGTAGGTGCTAAATCAGAGCTTGTTGATTTTATTGAGATGAACCAGGTTTTCTGTCACCCTGGGAAACTGATGATGATTTTCAAGAGACTATCAAAATGTACAAAAAAATACCCTCTAGACACTATGAAGTTTAACTAGGGTTACTCTAATCTATTAATAACTATATATTAATAAACTATATATAATTATATAAATAACATGTGCAATATAATAATTACATAAATGTGATCATTTTATATATCAAGTATTTGCAAAATTATTAATATGGATGTTATTAAATGATTAAAGATTAATCATTAACATAGATATTTCTAAGGCTGTAAATCACAGAGAAGGTAATGATCTGCATTGGTAAAGTTATTCACCAAGAGTTCTCCATAGAATAAAATTAAGGGGTGAGAGGAATATACTAGGAGAAGGAGAAAGGGAGAGGTAGAACGGGGTAAATTATCCCACAAAAAAACAAAACAAAACAAAACAGAAAAAAAGGGCTTACAGTGGAGGACAAACAGGGGAAGGTGGGAGGGAATGAGTGAATCTTATTCTCATAGGATTTGACTTCAGGAGGGAATAACATACACACTCATTGGGTATGGAAATCTGTCTTACCCTACAGGAAAATAGGGGGGGAAGGGGACAAGAGAATAGGGGAATGATAGGAGGGCAGATTGGGAAAGGGGGTAATCAGAAGCAAATACTTCTGAGGAGGGACAGGGTCAAAAGAAAGAATAGAATAAATGGGTGGGCGGGATAGGATTAACAGAAATAGAGTTAGTTTTTCACAGCATGTCCACCATGGAAGTGTTTTGCATAACTGCACATATATAACCTATATTTAGTTGCTTGCCTTATCAATGAGGGTGGGTGGGGAGAAAATTTGGGAGGGAGGAAGGGAGAAAATTTGGAACCCAAAGTTTTAAAAACACATGTTTAAAAAAAATGTTTTCACATGCCACTGGGAAATAAGAAATACAGGAAATGGGGTACAGAAATCCATCCTGCCCTACAGGAAAATTGAAAGGGAAAGGGATAAGAGAAGGGTGGGAGAGATAGAAGGGAAGGCAGACTAGGGGAAGGGGTATTTAGAATGCATGCCATCTTGGGGTGGGGGGAGGGGTGAGATGGGGTGAAAATTTAGAACTCAAAATCTTGGGGAAGTAAATGTTGAAAACAAAAAAATGAATTAAAATTACCATAAAAAAGAGTTCTCCATACCAATGAAATTATAGGTCCCACATTCTTTTGTATGTATATCTATGCATATATATGTTTGCATATGCATATATGTTTGCATATATATATGCCACATGGCAAGTGGGCCCTAACCCCAAAATGTAGGCTATTTTGTCCTGGAAGAGGGAATTACTATGAGAGTTGCCATGTTAAATGATGACACAAATTGGCAAAGTGTAGAATTAGAAGTAACTGCACCAGAAATTGCAAACACCAAAGCAAAAGGAAAAGTAGGAAGGGTGAGCTAAGTTAATGGATCCCTAGGTACAGGGGAAATGCCACTGGTCTAAGGTAGAACAAGGGGAAAATCTCAGAGCTAGAAAACAGTACTTGGCTTGCCAACTCTCCTAGGTATCTTGGGCATCTTCTGAAATTTGCCTCAATGCCTCTGACATTTGGCCACATGGATTTTTCTCCAAGATGTAGCGTGGGTGGGAGTAGAGGAATAATTTAATTTGTGATGTCCCACAGTCTTGGAAATAGGTTAGACCGATAAGGCTAAAGAGGGCCAATAAAAGACAAGATACTATTTGAGACTTTACCCTTTGCCAAAAGTTTTCCACTTGTTCTCTTGAAAAATTTCATCTACTTTTGTGATATCCAGGGAGACAATGTAGTTTCCTTTAGAGAAATGTATTCATTGGCCAACACCGTGAAACTGAACCTGTTCCACAAAGCAAATGTTACCTGTACTAGTCAAAGGAAATAGCATAAAAGAAGGGAGGGATGAGGGCCCTTCCCAAACATATTAGCAAGCAACTCCATTTTTCTATTTTTTCCAATACTGAGCCATGGGTATGCTAATCTCAGTGGAAACAGATTCTGGAAGTATCTGGGAAGTATATCCTGTTACTGTTTCTCAGCAGGAGGAGGGTGTGAATTTATGGTGTGAGAACTGGCATCTATGATTTCTAGCCCTTCTTTCCTGTGGGGTTGTTCACTTAAAGGCTTGACTTCATTTCTCTGGGAGAATCTCTAAGTCCTTGGGAGATAATGAAATGATTTCCTGTTATTTGGCCTGAAATTTGATTTTCCATTATCTTTACTCTGAGTTATAATGCACCACTCACTCTGCTGATATACATTGTGTTGGGACTAAAGGAAATCATTTTGTAAACACCCAGCAGGCATGTTTCTGGGATATATAACAATGGATGATATTAAATAGTGGGACTCAGTCCAGCATTTTAAAAATTAGCACATAATTAGTCATAAAGAATCTTTGGAAACTATCCCTGCATGTTCTGATGTATTTTTGGTTTTGTTTTCTACTTTTCCATACTCAGGTCTGGAAATTACAACTACGATATTCCTGTTAACAAGCACACACCTACCAATGTAAAGTTTTCATTGGAAATCAAGTAAGTTTCAATAGGCATATGACATGGACAATGACTTCCATTTTTATCATCAGAAAACAGGGATAACGAGAGGCAGCTTAGCAAACTAGAGAGAAAAATCTATCTTAGAGGCAGCCGTACAAGATGCAAATTCCTCTTTGTGTGGACTAGCTGGGTGACCTTTGGGGAAGTCCCTTAACCTCTCAGTAAGCCAGTCAACCCTCTCATACTAGAATGAATGAATGAAGGAAGGAAGGATGGATGATTATTCATTTGATTACAATTTTAAAACTTGAAAATGGGATTGTGGGGAGCAGGCAAGGTGGGGAGGGAGAAACTTCGTACGTGTCATGGGGTAGAAAGTTCATTGGCTCTGCTCCTAATCCTCAGAGGTCTCTTCTCTGAGGCCTGCCTTTCCCTGAGAAGCAGGGTCACAGCCCCAGGTTCCATATTCTTTTCTCCCTGACTGCAACTTAACCCTGCAGTTGGCCTCCCTGTTCCACTGGACACTGCCGTGGACTGCGAGATGTCATTGCCATTGAGGGAGAAAGGAGGGAACCATTTCTTCCCCTTTCTGTCCTCTCCAAAAAGTACAAAGGAAGAGGTGAAGAGCAAACCCAGGGCAGACTTTAGAGCCGGGCTAGCCTCCTTGTTATCTAGGCCATGGAAGGCATAACTGATATTCTCAGCCAATCATTAGCAATTCTCCATGTTCACCAATTATCTTAATCCAATGGCAACCACCCTATAATTTCATCAAAGTGATTGAGGAATTATTCACACTTTGCTGTTGGGTTGTTTTTTTGTTGTTGTTGTTCAGTATTTTAGCTGTGTCCACTCTTCATAAACCCATTTTGGGTTTTCTTCGCAAAGATACTTGAGTGGTTTGTCATTTCCTTCTCCAGCTTATTTTACACATGAGGAACTGAGGCAAACAGGGTTAAGTGACTTGCCCAGGGTCACACAGCTAGTAAGTGTCTGAGGTCAGATTTGAACTCAATTCTTTCTGACACCAGGCCCAGTGTTCTATCGACTGCACTACCTAACTGCCCTGAGTTCAAACCTGGCCTTATACACTAGAAGTATGATTCTGGACAAGTCACTTAACCATGATTGCCTCAGTTACCTCATCTACGAAATAAGCAGGAGAAGGAAATGGCAAATCACTACAGTGTCTTTGCCAAGAAAACCCCAAAATGGGGTCATAAAGAATCAGACGTCACCAGAACAACAACTTTGATTATTAGTGAGGTTTAGCATTTTCGGCGATCGTTGACGATTTGTATCTCTTCTTTTGAAACCACTCTATATCCTTTGACCACTAACTCATTGCTTCTCTCATTATTTCCCAAATGCTAATTGTTACTCACCCTGGTTTTTATCTCCAAGCTAAATTAGAATGCTTCTTTATGAATCATCCTGAAATCCTATCTTGGGGTCAGACTCTCTTTCTTTGGGACTGCAGAGCAGCCTGATATCAAAAGCCTTACTTTGTTCTCTGTCTTGAAAGAATCACCTAAACCTCTGTTGTATACTGTCTATTTATCTTGCTTGGGTTTTTAGTATTCTAATTAAAGGGAAATCTGTCCATTTCCTTGGGTTCCTTTTCTCTCCTTTCCTCTTATGTCTTCCCCTCCCCACCAACCAACAGTAAGAACCAACAGAGAAAGATTTGAGTTACACAGGGTATTCCAGTATCAGCAGGGGAAACCACCATCACTCTGTTTTCTAGCATAGAAACTCCCCTGCCAAGTTTACCATGTTGGGAAAGGACCTGAAACAAGTCCTTGCTGCTTAACATTTTAGCTTCTTCAGCTGGTTTCTGCATAAATTGAAATTTTACCATATGCTCCTGAAGCTCTCTGAATTCAGGGTTGTATATTCCTAAGCGCTGTTTTTTTGACACAGGTAGGAGACACTATCAGACTTTGTCTAGACACTCTTCCCCTTCTCTCTAAATGGAGCACACGGGATATAGGGCATGAGGAACCTTAGAGATGATAGCAGCTAACCCCTTCCTTTTACATATGGGGAAAATAAAGCTCAAAGAATGGAGTGGAATGAGTTGCCCAAGGTGAAACATCTAAGCCAGTAGCAGAGTCAGGATTTGAACTCGCGTTTTCTGGCTCTAAATCAGTCATTCTACAACACCAGGCTGCCCACGCCATTCCTATTGCTTTGGCTGCTGGAGGGCTTAATTTCCAGTTTGTGAATTGTCCTGTGATTCCCTTCCTTTCTGTGAATACCGACCTTTGATCCATTTTATTGCTTACTAATTCCATAGGAGCTAGAAGATTTCAAATGAAAAAGAGAGGGAGAGGAGCTCAAATCATAGTAGTTAATTAATAGCTTTGAGAAGGTTTGGTGGAGGAACTTAAAATGATCAAAATGAAGGTTTAGGATGTTTCTATTTATTAACAATAATAAAGATAATATAAATAAATAAAAATAATAAAAAGCAGCATTTATATAGCATTTTAAGTTCTGCAAAACACTTAACAACTATTTTATACTTGCAATAACCTTGGGAGGTAGATGCTATTATTATCTATTTTATAGATGAGAAAATTGAGGCAGACAGAGGCTAAGTGACTTGTCCAGGGTCACAATGTTAGTATCTGAGGCTGGATTTGGAACCCAGTCTTCTTCTAAGTCCAGCTTTCTATCCATTAATCCTTTCTTAATTTGGATGAATAATGGAGGCTTGACTTTATGTATATGTTGGTAGGAATGGCAGCAAACTGGGTCTTGTCTCTCTTTGTTGTTGAGTCATTTCAGTCACGTCTGACTCTTCATGACACCATTTGGGGTTTTCTTGGCAAAGATACTGGAGGGGTTTGCCATTTCCTTCTCCAGCTCATTTTACAGATGAGGAAACTGAGGCAAACTGAGTTAAGTGACTTGCCCAGGGTCACATAGCTAATAAGTTTCTGAGGCTGGATTTGATCTCAAGTCATCCTGACTCTATCTACTACACCACTTAACTGCCCCTGTTACTCTGACCTATCCCTATTTACTTCCTTTTCATTGGGATGAGTAGGAGGTAGATATTAGTGAGATGTGGTGGAAAGAACACTGTACGCCAAATCTAAGACCCAGGTTTTTTTTAATAAACTATTTTTTATTTAGTATTTTATTTTATTTTTCCCCAGTCACAGTGCTTACACTTTGTTCCTCTCCTATTAACTCCACTTTCAGTGGACACCTTAGACAGAAGCCGTACATAAGCTCTGAGAATTTTCCCCTGTGCTCCAAGGTGGGGGTAATGAGCCAGAGAGTGTGAAACAGAAAGTCCGATCTCCTCTCCTTGGGGACTAACTCCCTAAGGAGTAACATGTAAAACATGTAAAAACATGTAAAAACAATTTTTAACATTCATTTTTAAAACTTTGAGTTCCAAATTCTCTCCCCTCCTCCCTCTCCCTGCCATCGAGAAGGCAAGCAATTCGATATAGGTTATACATATGTAGTAAGACCCAGATTTGAGTCCTGCTGTGACATTAATTAGCCAAATGACCTTGGGAAAGTGAACTGTTGTCTCTGAACCTTAGCCACCTCCTCTATAAAACAGAGATAAAAACACCTTACATTACCTATGTCACAGGGTTCTCATGAAGAAAGTGATATAGAAAACACCGTTATAAATGTGAGTCATTATATTCTTTTTCTCCAGGGTGGGGATCTCAACTTTGTATCTCCATCAGTGTCTGGCATAATGAATCAAAAAGCAAGTAATTATTAAATGCCTGCTATGCGTCAAGCAGCTTGCTAGGTGTTGATACAAAAGTGAGACAATTCGTGCTCTCATGAAGCTTACAGTCTACTAAATGTACATACTACACATAATAGGTGCTTGATAAAATGCTCATCAGGGGAGCAGCTAGGTGGCGCAGTGGATAGAGCACTAGACCTGGAGTCAGGAGAACCTGAGTTCAAATCCAGCCTCAGACACTTGACACTTACTAGCTGTGTGACCCTTGGCAACTCACTTAACCCCATTGCTTAGCCAAAAAAAATAAAAAAAATAAAAAAAATACTCATCAGTTTGAATTGTTGAATTGAATAATAGTATGGCTACAGAATTGGTGATTATACCTATTGGTGTATATGTCCTCAGAGTGAGAATACTGCACCTATCTAGGGTCACACAGCTAGTAAATGTTTGAGGCTAGATTTGAACTCAGGTCTGTGGTGAAGTGGATAAGGTGCTGGGCCTGGAGTCAAGAAGACCTGAATTCAAATCTGGCCTCAGACACTAGCTGGGTGACCTTAGGCAAGTCATTTAAACCCTATTTGCCTCAGTTTCCTCATCTGTAAAATGAACTATAAAAGGAAACGGCAAACCACTCCAGGATCTTTGCCAAGAAAACCCCAAATGGGGTCATAAAGAGTCAGAGGTCACTGAAATGACTGAGCAACTTCCTGACTAGCCCTCTACCCATTTATCCTCCCTTGCAGAGGGGAATAACAGGTAAAATTCTGGACTGATGAATTTCGTACCCCCCTTCCCCAATTCCAACTGTTAATTAGTTATATTATTATAATTAACAAACTGTTATCATTTAAAATGTCTTTTAAATTATAATTATTCTAATATAGTGCTTTTGAGGGGTTAGAGAATGTCCTCACTGCATTCTAGCATTTCTCCCCCACCCCAACCCTATACACCTGTGCTAGGAATTTCACACATTACAAAGAGAATGTAGAGTGTAATGTGGGGTCAGAAGACTTTGGTTTGACTTTGGCTTTAGACACTACCTATGTGACCCTCAACAAATCACCTCACCCCTTGAAACTTTAGATTCCTCATCTGTGTGAACCCTGTGACAAAGGGGTGATGGTGGTGGCACAGGGTGAGCCAGGCTCAGTTCTTAGGAAGTTAGTCCCCAAGGAGAGGAGATCGGGCTTTCTGTTTCACACTCTCTGGCTCATTACCCCCACCTTGGAGCACAAGGGAAAATTCTCAGAGCTTACGTACAGCTTCTGTCTAAGGTGTCCACTACAAGTGGAGTTAATAGGAGAGGAACAAAGTGTAAGCACTGCTAATCTGAGTCTAGGCTGCGTGAAGAAAGAAGGTACAAAAGAGTGATTTCAGACCTCTTAAGTTAGAGATTGCTGGGGTTGATCCCATTCCCTTTCTTTATCTACCCTCTTTTTATTTGAAAAGAGGGGGTCATAGAAAGGGAAGAAAAATTGCAAGAGGGTAAAATAAAACACAATTAACAGTCCTAACTATGAGTATGAATGGGATAAACTCACCTATAAAATGGAGGATAGTAGCAGGATGGATTAGCAAGCAAGACGGGGAAACAAACTTAAAGGGGATATCAATGAAAGGAGTTAAGGATCATGTGAAGAAGTTAAATAAAACCTTTTAGCTTGTATTTTTTTTAATGATGTGTATTATATATGCATAAAGCAAGCATGAGAACAGGTTGTCCCCATGAAGAGTTGTTCTCATTTGTCCTTACTTGAGTGTAGGGTTGTCTCTACATTTGAAAAGGGATTATCTTTAGACAGGTGTAGCCAGCCTGTTCAGGGATGATAAATATGCCCGGCTCATAGCTCCAGAAAATAAGCATCCTCATTTGTTATATTCCCATTGCTATGTTTCTAAACAGATTTCGCAGATGGATTGGATTGTCCATAGCTTTCACTACAAAGATCTGCTTGTCGTTATCTTGCTGCTTCCAAATAGTCTCTCTGCAGGCTAGTGTGTGGGAGCAATGCAGATTTTTTATCTTCATGGTTTCTGGAAAAAATGGAAAAGGAATGGTATTGTATCAGTCACTGGGCAAAGGGAGTTTCAGTACCATAATAATAGTAATAAGTTATTATAAACAAATTAAAATTGTAAAACACTTAACACACTGTCTGGTACATAGTAAGTGATATGTAAATAGTTTAATAAGTTATTTTATTAATAATAATAATTGGCATTTGTATAGTACTTTAAGGTTTACAAAACACTTTATAAATATTCTTTTATTTTATTCTCATGAGAGGCCAGGAGTAATTGTTATCCCCATTCTTTACAGAGGAAACTAGTTAAATGACTTCCCCAAAGTCATACAGTTAGTAATTATCTGAGGCAGGATTTTAACTCAGGGTTTCCTGATTTTAAGTCCAGGGCTCTATCCATTGTGCCATCTTGCTGCCTTTTAGAGGCAGCAGTAGAGTTTAGTTTAAAAAAAAGTGCCAGGCCTGAAGTCTGGAACACCTGAGGTCTAATCTAGTCTCACACACTTACTAGCTAGGTTACCCTGGGCACATTATTTAACCTCTGTCTTCCTCAGTTTCCTCAGCTGTAAAATGGGTATTGTAATGGCACCTACCTTACAGGATTGTTGAGAGGATCAAACAAGATATTTGCAAAGCACTTAGCACAGTGCCTGGCACACCGTAGCCACTTAATAATCGCTTGTCCCCTCCCCCTTTGAAAAGAGTTAAAACCCTATGTCAATGATAGTTCTTTAGAATTTATAATCTAATTTCATCCCGTTGCTTCTCCCCATTTTCTTGTTGTTCCTTTCTCTCTTTTTTTAGGCCTTAAGATTGACTCTTTCCATGCAACTTATCCTAAGATACTGGACTTTAAAAAACAAAAACTCTTTTCTCTTCAGAATATACTAGAATTCATCTCTGATATACTGTGGTTTGGGGTTAAGATGTAGGGCTGTAGTCATCTGAGTCATGAGGGTTAGTTTAAGGTGTCATTGCTGTTCAGCTGTGTCTGACTCTTCATGACCCCATGGACCATACCACACCAATGCAGAGATACTGGAGCGGGTTGCTCATTTTACAGACTAAGAAACTGAGGCAAACAGGATCAAGTGACTTGCCCAGGGTCACACAGCTAGTAAGTGTCTGAGCACAGATTTGTACTCAGGTCTTCCTAACTCCAGGCCCAGCACTTTATTTGCTGAGCCATCTAGCTACCTCTAAAGCCAATAGAGGTTAAGTGACTTGCCCAGGGTCACACATCTAGTAAGTATCTGAGGTCATATTTGAACTCAGTTCTTCCTAACTTCAGGCCCAGAACTCTATCCACTGAGCCACCTAGTTCTCTCTGAGTTTAAGGTAGTACTATTCTAGGAGTCATGACCCTTTTTGAATTGTAGACTTTTAGCTGGCAGGGACCTTAGAGATTACCTTAATTTAACTCTCTCTCTCTCTCTCTCTCTCTCTCTTTCTGTCTTTTTGGAGGAAATTGGGATTAAGTGACTTGCCTAGGGTCACACAGCTAGTAAGTGTCTGAGGCCACATTTGAACTCTGGTATTCCCAACTCCAGGGCCTGAGCTCTATCCACTGTACCACCTAGCTGCCCCTAACCCTCTCACATTAAAAAAGAGTACAGGTTGAGGAAGGCAAATGAACTTATCCAAGGTTACAGAGTTAATAAGTGGCTAGTGAAGCTGAAAGAACCCTGATTTTGGAGTCAGGGAACCTGGGTCCAAATCCCAACTTGGCCACTTACTAGGTAATACGATGAATCATCATCCCTCTGCCTTAATATCTTCATGTATAAAAAGAGGGGGTTAGACCAAATGACCTCAAAGGTCTTTTACAGTTTTAATTGTGCCATCCATTGTATTGTGCTGGGCTTCAGTTTCTTCATTTAGAAAATAAGTGTATTGGAAGAGATGACTTCTAAGGTACCTTTTAGTTTTGAATATTTGCTCCTCTGATCTGCTCTACCAAGTTGCCTCCCTACTGGAGGATTTTAGCCAACAGATGCCCAGGGGGCCGATGCCCATTGTTCAATGTGAATTTATTTCCAAGTGATGTTTCCATCCATGTGCTAATCCAGGGTGTATCTACTGCTAACAGCTTTTCCATTTGCTCCTTCCCTCTTTTGTTTCCTGAAGCACAACAGAGCCACTGATTGTCTTCCAGTGCAAAATCAGGCTTGGAAATATATGTTTCCATAGGAAAAGGGATGCAAATGGAATCTATAGCCAGCGGGAAGTTTTCCAGGAGACCACACAGGTAATGCTGCCTGGTATTTTGTCATTGTTCAGGAGGGTGTCATAGTTTTTCTCCTGTTGTTGGTTGTAACCCCACCTCCTCACCCAACTTCAACCCCAGGTCCTCTCTGGCTTTTGTGTCTCATTAAGAGAATTTTTAATAAGACAACAACAGAACAACAATGATTTACCCTTTTTCCTTTTCACTCTCCCCACCCTCCCAAATCCATTTTACTTTATAAGAATGGTCCTAACTTTTAAGACAGACATTCAGCAAAAATAATGCACCGGTGTAACCAAAATCAGGAAGGCAGTAAATGTTGCCAAGAGCCCTGAAAACCCCCTTTCCAATTCCTCTTCCACACAGCTCCCAGATAATCTTCCTACTGTACAGATTTATCCATGGCACCCCCCTGCTCAAATGGCATTAGCGAATTCCTATTGCCTGTAGGATAAGATACAAACTTTTCTCCTCTTTGGCATTTAAAACCCTTTACAATCTGACTCCCACCTATCTTTCCAGGTTGATTTCCCATGACTCCAGGAATGTGCTGGAACCAGCTTAAACCAGTTCAAGAGCCAATTGTTAAATTTTCAGTTTGAGCTTAAATTGGCAAACCCTACCAATTGGAGTTTGATTTATTGTTTTGTTGATTGTCTAGGCAAGTAGTGTCAAGCTCAAGTAGAAAAGGGGGCCGCTAATCAGTTCGCCCACATGTTGACTTACTTTTAAAATGTAATGTTATCTATGTTTTATTGTACTTTTATTTATTTTGTTAAATGTTCCCAAATCACATTTTAATCTGGTTCACCAGATGGCTTGTGGTTGACACCTCTGGTCTAGACTTAAGAAATTGATGGAGAAAATGTTAACAATGCTATTTAAGCTTAAAAGTGGGTCATATGTACTTTTTTTAAGGGGTGGGGGGGAGCTGGTTGGAAAACATTCACCTTCAAATCCAACCTCAGACACATGACACTTACTGTGTGACCCAGGGCAATTGCCTTACTAAAAAAACAAAAAAAAAAAAACCATTCACCAGCACACCTCTTCTTCATGTATACATGTATTCCAATTAAACTGACTTAACTGTTCCCCAAACTTGGCATTTCATCTTCCACCTTTGTGCCTGGCACGGGCTGTGCCCTTTCCCTGGAGTGCATTTTTTCTTCCCTTCCAACTCTAGGAATCTTTAGTTCCCTTCAAAGAGCAGCTCACGTACCACTTAAAGAAAGATTTTTCTGATCTCCCTAATCTTTAGGACTCTCTTCCTCCTGTGAACGAAAGTTTTTCAGGGACAGAGATTCTCTCTCCAAGGAGACTGGAGGTTGAACTGCATGCTCTCTGGCACACAGTCGAAGCTCAATAAATGCTTTGTTGAACTGAACTGTATGCGTTTGGGTTGGCCGATCTTTTCCTCTCTGAGGCTGCCTGTAGTTAGCATCTAATAAAAGTGGAGCTGGAACAAGTTTCTGGGTTGGTGATCCTTCAGCTGGCCCTGACCCATCAGAGCTGACTATGTTATTGACAGGAAGAGCGAGGAGCCAGGTGAGGCCTTTGTGTGGTAGCTCAGGGGAGTCTGCTAACCAGAGTGGCTCTTTTCTCTGTGTGCCTTGTGTTCTGCTGTATTGTATATGTGTGTCAGTCCCTAAAGGGAGACTCATGCAGTGAACCATATCACAAGCTGCTGGAGGTCCAAAGGGTCTGGCAGTGAGGATGCCATGTTGCTCACAAGTGCATTTTTGGCAACACCTAAGCCCATCCCTTTCCCTCTGGACGATGTACCAGAATCCTTGTAAATAGAGACTGAAATACACTGATAGCTAGAACCTCGTTCTTCATACCAAGGAATTCATTACAGAGTCAGAATTTGATATGAAGACGAGTCACCTTGGCAGCATATCTGATCAGGTATTTAGTAAATAATAACTAACATTTATATAGCACTTACTGTATGCCAGGCACTGTGTGCTAAATGCTTTAAAACTATCAGCTCATATGACCCTCCTTACAACTCTGGGAGTTAGGTACTATTATTATCCTCATTTTATAGATGAAGAAACTGAGGCAAACAGAGGTTGTGACTTACCTAGGGTCACTCATCTAGTAAGTATCTGAGGCCAGATTTGAACTCAGGTCTTCCCAACTCCAAGCCTGGCACTCTATCCATTGTGCCACCTATGGAACAGAGACCTCAGAGGTTCATCATGCATTCAAACCTGAGACTCCCCTTATACCTCTCCCTCAATCCATTATCCAGCCCCGCCTTGGAGATCTCCAGTGAAAGTGAATTTACTACTTACCAAGATAATCCATGCTCCTTTTGGATGATACTTAGTGAGTCCCCAATATAAGAAAATAAAAGGAATCACGGATGTAGGCAATTCTTCAGATACTTGAAGGCTAAGGAAATGAGGACTTTCTTTCAGTATACATAGCAAGTGTTGTAGCTTGGCTGGTGAATAGATTATACATAAGAAAGAAAAAATGAGAAAAGAGACTAGAAAAATGGGCTAAAGCCTGATTGTGGAGGGCCTTGAATATCAAGCTGAGGAATCTGGGCCCGGTTCATAAGGGTATCTGGACAAGAGATGTTCATGGAAAATGATAATAACTGACATTTGCAAAGTATTTTAAATTCAATAAAGCACTTTATATAACCAATCTTTTTAAGCCTCGAAACAGCCCAATGAGATGGGCACTCACAAACATTCTTATCCCCATTTTATAAATAGGAAAACTGAAGCTCAGAGTGCTTAAGTGACTTCTCCATGGTCACATGAGAGTTAGACATAGGTTTTGAATTCAAGTGTTCCATATTCGAAGTTACAAATTCCATTTGCTAAGCTATACTGCTTCTTAACTTCGTGGTAGTCTGAAGAATAATTTGGGGGTTAGGAGAGAATAGAGACAGGAAGATCAATTGGGCCTGACATTGTATGTAGACATAGAAGATAAATTGAGAGGAAGAACTGATAGGAGTGAAGAGGTGATCGAAAGGGAGAAGTCGAAATACAGTGTCAAGCTTGGGTCATTGATAAAATGGTGGCACCACTAAAAAAAATGAGTAAATTATGAAAAGCGTCTAGTTTGGAGAAGGGAAGGATGAATTTTGCTCCAGATGTGGTGAGTGAAAAGTACTGATCGCTGGACAGAAACTGTGTACAATGAGCAGTCAGAAATGTGTCAGGGTGAAGAGTTACCTGTAAAGAGGTGAAAGTAGAAGCTGGGGGAGTGATGAGATCATTAATTATAGAAGCCTACACCTGGAGGGTGGATTCATGATTTGCCAGAGTTTGTTAGATGACGTTTGAACTAACTTCCAACACTAATATTCTTCTGAGCTGGAAAGGACCTCAGACGTTCATCATGCATTCAAACATTATACCTTAAAAACCTTATGCCTTCTAAACCTTATACCTCTCCCTAAAGCCACTATCCAGACCCACCTTGGAGATCTCCAGTGAAAGTAAATTTACTACTTAACAAGACAATTCATTTTCCTTTTGGATAGTTCGAATTATTTTTGAGAAGTTTTTCCTCACAGAGAACCAAACTCCGCTTCCCTTTAATTTTCACTCATAGCTCCTAGTTTTGTTTCCTGCAACGAAATAAAATCAATCTACCCCCTCTTCCATATGATTGGCTTTCAGATATTTAAAGCAAGAAACATACCCCGTTGAAGTCTTCTCTAGGCAAAAAAGAAAAAAAAACAGAGATAGGGACTTAACCCTGGATGAGCTCCCTTTTCCAGTGAATGTCAGTACCTTCTCTGTAACTTAGAGAGAAAGAGTGTTGAGAGATTCATTTACTTGCCCAGGGTCACATAGCCAGGGAGCTAGACTGGAGCCTAGTTCTTCTTGGCTATGAGGTTGGTTTTTAATCCACTGTCATTCTGTCTCTCCTAAGGCTAAAACATTTATTAAACTGGATCATTGTGTGGATTTTATGGTGTGGTTTTGAGTGGCCTGACCATTCTGTTTCCTCTAGGGGGTCAATGCCCTTCTTAAAATATGGTGGCTACATCTAAACACAGTACCCCAGCTGTATTCAGGGCAGATTATGGCAAGGTCTATCACTACCCTCATTCTGTATGTTTTTTGCTCTAAGTGCTACCTAAAATAACCTTTGCTTTTTTTTTTTGTGACATCTTAATGGTGACTCACATAACACTTAAGATCATAGATTAGAACTGGAAAGAACCTTAGGGGAATATAGTTCAATCTCCCCATTTTACAGATGAGGAAAATGAGGACCCAGAAAAGTTAAGCAATTTCCCCAAGGTCAAGGAGCCATTAAGGGGGCAGAGGTCAAATTTGAACTGAGGTCCCTCTGACTCCAAATTCAACACATTCTTTATTGTTCCGCCTTCCCAGTCTGGGTGATACCTCCAGGTCCCTTTCAGAACTGCTGTTAAATCAAATCTCTCCCGTTCTGTAATTGTGCTGTTGATTTCTTTTGTAACCAAGTAGAGGACTTATGTTTATCCCTAGTAAATTCCAGCCCATCTGTTAGTACTCAGTACAGAGGCAGCAGGGGAACTGTAAGGCTGGCAGCATTTATATGGAGCAGCCCAGACTCATGAACAGCTGAGCCAAATTTCTGCTACCATTGTGGGCACATAGGGACAGCCAGTACAGCAGGAGATTTATGGAGGAGGAGAAGGAAGAGGAGGGGCAGAGTTTCCCCAGCAGTAGTTAAAGAGCTGGCTGCTACTGTGGAGCTCTTGTCATCTTTTCGGTTGCCTCGGGAATATGACTCAGACCCCTGTCAGTCTCTGGGGCTTGGGATGATTATGGTGGCATTGTGGGGCTTCCCTAGAGACTTCCCCATGGGTGGGTTACTGTGTGTCTTCTCTGAAGCGTCAGCTTCTTTATAGAAGGTGTCCTGGGTTGCCACGTACATCAGTTCTTTTCTTCCTCCCATTTCCCACCATGCCCTTCTGGGACTTTTGTATGTTGTGGCCAAACTTATTTAACCTCATTGGCTAGGGTTGGTTTTCTTGTACTAGGCATTGCCTGTGATGGTAAAGCCTTTTCACAATAGATGGAGGCCGTATCTACGGTACGACATTGTTCGGAGCCTTACCCAGCCAACCTCGGTAAAGGTTTGAGGATCCCACCCTCTCAAGGTCTTTTTGGATCCTGATTCTGCCACTCATTTTATGAGTTATATCTCTGAGATTCCTGCTATTGACTGACTTGATGAGCTTATCTTTGTCTAATAAAATAAGGTCAAGGACAGAATCCTGTAATAGTCAACTAGAGACCTCCTTCCAGGTTGATACTGATACATCAATTACCATTTATAGGGCTTAATCATTCAATCAAATGTGAGTCTACATAATTGTACTATTATCTGGGCCATATCTTTTCATCTTATCCACAAGCATCTTGCACAAGATTATACTGTCAAATGCATTGCTGAAATCCAGATTTTTTTTATGTCAATGACATTTTCACAGACTACTTAGTCTAGAAACATAGTCAAAGGAAATGAATTTAGTCTGGCATGACTTATTCTTAATGAACCCATGATGCCTCATAATGATTGGTGATTCTCTAGGTATTCATAGATCATCCCTTTCATATTCATTTGAGAATTTTACCAGGAAGTGATACATGAAGCTTATCTGTCTATATTCTTCTTCTTCTTCTTCTTCTTTTTTTTTAAGTGAGCCAATCAGGATTAAGTGACTTGCCTAGGGTCACACAGCTAGTGTCAAGTGTCTGAGGCCATATTTGAACTCGGGTCCTCCTGACTCCTGGGCCAGTGTTCTATCCACTGCGCCACCTAGCTGCCCCTATATTCTTCTTCTGACTTTTGAGATTTGAGAAATTATATCAAGTTTATCTGCCTGTAGACTTCTTCCGACTTTTGAGGCTTGGGACAACATTTGCCCAGCTCCAATCCTGGAACGTCGCTATTTTGCCTAATTATTCCTGTTAACTGAGTGCTAAGTTCTGTTGTTTTTCTGCTACTGAAGGACTATAAGTGTTGTGAGTGCCCTCTAAATTTAGTACTTAGGAGCAAAGCCCTCACCCTTGTTACAGCTCTGTCTTAGTTAACAGTTCTGGTACAGTGGTGGAAGAAGAGAGATAACAGGTAGTATTTGTTGTCATTAAACTCCCTCTTCTCCTCCTCCCCATTCTCTGGTTTCTAGCTTAATCCCCTTTACCTCCCAACCTCCTTTCTCTTATCTTCTTGCCACCCAACAGATTATACCATATTTCTTTTTTTATTCTAAACATCAACAGGGAATTTATGGAGGAGGAAAACTGGTATTGATAGTTTTACTGGTCTAAACCAGAAGG
>NW_020943070.1:13037529-13084927 GCF_900497805.2 Vombatus ursinus
GCCAATTACAAAGTGTTTTTACATAATTCTTCATTTGATCTGAATGAAAATGCTGTCCAAGAGGTAGAATGGTTTCCATATTGCAGAGGAGGAATATGGCGGTAGGGCTGTGTCTCAAACACAGGTCATTAGAGTGAGCACAGTGCTTTTTTGAATACAGCACAATCTCTAATTCCAAAGGATTTGTTCTACACAGACAAGAGCCTTTGCTTAACCTTGAGCCCTTTGAGCTCCTGACTCTTTCCAATCTCTCTCTCTGCCCCTACTAAATATGCACATGTGGCCAAGGACAGTCTAGGGATGGACTAAGAGAAAACCTGACAACTCTAGTGGCACATTTAATCTGTACTGTGTAGTTTAGTTATTTCTTAAAGACAACCATACATAGTATTTATTAAAGTAAAGACAACCATACATAGTATTTATTAATTGTTTCTTGCCAGTTTTATCTCCTGACTGACTCGTAAGCTACCTAAAGGAGTTAGCATCTCCTACTTCTCTCTGAGGCTCTGCAGGGCTCACATCAGTTGGATGCTCAAAGTAGACAGTCAGATACTTGTGGGTTTGACCTTGAGAGTTGCGCAGACAACCCAGACCACAAAGTATAGTTTGGACCAGACCATACGTCAAAATTCTTAGCTCTATTTTCAGATCTACATTCTATTTCTGTTCTATTTAGACAAGAGAGGTAGGTAGTTTAAACTATCTATGCCTCACTTCCTCCATGCCCTAAAACAAAAATAGGGTTTTTTTGTATTTCAAAAAGGTGGTAGCAGTTAGTTGGCACAGTGGATAGAGTGCCAGACTTGGAGTTAGGAAGACGTGAGTTCAAATTCTGCCTGAGAGAACTCGCTTAGCTGTGTAACCTTAGCAAGTCATTAACCTCATTCAGCCTCAGTTTCCTCATCTGTAAAATGGAGATAATCAAAGCACTCACCCCCAGGGTTGCTGTGAAGATCAAATGATATGACATGTATAAAGTATGGTGCAAATCTTAAGGTACTCTATGAATATAAGCTGTCATTAATAAATATATGTAGCGAACATTATAAGAAATAAGATCACAAGAATATAATACCTATTGCCACAGATCACTCCTGAGCAGTTCTGGAATGAGCCGTTTGTGCCTCCAGAATCTTACCCCACATTTTCCTCTTGTTGCTTTTCTACCACCAGAGCTATAAGGATGTGGCTGCCATATGTAACCAATGTGGAATGGGTGCCTTTGGTTTTTATAAGCTTGTAACCATTTTTTTTCCAGTGGATAGAGGGCTGGACCTGGAGCCAGGAAGACCTGAGTTCAAATGTGACCTCACATACCTACTAGCTGTATGACCCTGAGCAAATCTCTTAATCTCTGTCTGCCTCAGTTTTCACATCTGTAGAATAGGAATAATAACAGCACTTACCTCTCAGGGTTGTTGTGAGGATTAAATGAGATCATATTTGTGCTTTGCAAACCTTAGAGCACAACCGTATATAAATTTTTGTTTAATGTTGTTGTGGGGGTGGTTGTTATTGTTATTTTTCATGTAACCTGGTTGTTGATCATCCTTCATTGTCGAAGAGGACCAATGACATCAGGAGGGCAATGTCTTGACATGCAAGTGAATCAGATTTGAGTGAGGCAGGGCTGTGCAAAGTCATCAGCCTCACTCTCTCCTCCAGAGTCATCAGAGTCTAGTGGTGACACATGTCATGCAACCTATCTGAAATCCAGTGGTAGTAGGGGGCAGCTAGGTGGTGCAGTGGATAGAGCACTGGCCCTGAAGTCGGGAGGACCTGAGTTCAAATCCAGCCTCAGACCAAACACTTGACACTTACTAACTGTGTGACCCTGGGCAAGTCACTTAACCCCAATTGCCTAAAAATTTAAAAAAATTAAAAAAAAGAAATCCAGTGGCAGGGTACCAACAGACCAATCCCAGAAGTCCCGGGGGTGGTTAGAGAAGAGTTAGAAATGGCACTAATTAGAACTAAGATGGGAAAACCAGATGAACTAGACCCACTGCACACAAAGGAAATCTGGACTGGAGGCAACACAATTATGAAGTCATTGGAGGATCAGTTCCCTGAGTATCTGAAGCAAGGAAATATATGGAAATGCATAGAAAAATCCTGGCCCTTATTAATGCTGAAAAAAAGTAACCAAGAGACCATCAATAACTGTCAACTCCTCTATCAAAATGTACATGATCAAAGGATCATAGATTTAGGGCTGGAAAGGATCTGAGAGGTCATGATGAGAAAACTGAGGCCCAGAAAACTGGTGACTTCTCCAGGGTCACACAGTTGGTATATGAGTCAGGTCTTCCTGTCTCCTTTAGGGCTTCCCAACCCCTCACTATATTCTTTGTATTGTGCTGGGAATCACCTACACATTCATTGAGGGCATCCTAGATAAGCATGTTCGTAGGGAACAGAAAGGCTTTCGTGAATGATTTTCCAAATTCATACATCTTTATGGTGTGTCCCATCTGTATACCAAAACAGAGCAACAGAATTAGCTTTTGTTGATGACCTTATGATCATATGTCAGAGGAGGCATAAAACAGAATAAGGTATACTCACCAAAGGTGTTCTCCATTGTGATGGAGGAATCAAACCGAGAGTCCAAATGGAAGAGAGATTTCCTGTAAATGGTGAGGTTCTCTCCATATGCCCCTTTTGGTGGCTGGCATTGTGTGGGTGGCAGCAACCTCCAGAATATTGCTAAGCCTATTAGAAAAGATCCAGAACCACACAAAAGAAATGAACATTGCCCAAGGTAAGGTTTTAAGAGTGTCAGAAACAAAAGAGGAATCGAAACAAAACCACAAAATCCTAGTCTTAGTTCCCAGACCTCTGTCTCAGCTCTCAAAGATGTCCTTACATCAGGGTGTCAGTGGTAGATTAGTGCTAAGAAAAGCTAAAACCAGATTTTAAGTACAGCTGTTAGTTTGAGAATAGAATAAAGGCAATAGTCTAAGCAACGGAGAAAGGAATGCTTCCAATAAGTCTATATCTAGATTGTCAGGGGGTAATGGTTTTTATATTATCTCATAGTGAGCCATGGAGGCCATTTTGGGGCGTGAAGAGATAAATTTCCCATTTCCAACAGCAAGAATGATCCCACTTGGCCAAATTCACGGCTTATCTTGGCCACTATTCTGCCTCTGACAAAGTCACCAAGTTCCCTGCTGTTGAAAGACATGGCTGTCCCTCCTTGATACCATCAAAGGTTTCCTAACAACAAATGTCTCTTCCAACCTTTGCTGAGTGAGAGGAGATGGAGGGAACTTCTCTGACCAGGCACTTAATGCCTCTCAGAGATAGCCTTGATGGAAGATAGCTCGTTTTGGAGCCAGGAAGACCTGAGTACAAGTCCTATCTCTGACCCATAGTAACTGTATGACTCTGGGCAAGTCACTTAACCTCTTGGCAAGATTAGTGAGTTGACAAGTTTCACTGAAGGTGCCAACCCTCATTGGTACCAATAGTTTCTGCACCTGAGAATTCCCTTTACCAATGAAATCATAGGTCCATTCCTTTTCCCACCCAACTCTTACTTGATTACTGCTAAAGTCTGAGCTAGATTGATGTGTTTGCTCAACTTATACGTGACATTATAATTGAGTCTTTTTAAAAAATTATTTTAGTGGTTAGTGTGTTGGGATTATGCCTGATGCCAGTAGTGTTATCTTGGGTAGAAGAGAATTCCTTTTTCCTTGCCAATTATTTAATTAGGGCATTGCCCTAAGCAGTTTTTCCATGAAGAACATATGCTGCTTTCTACATGGACACAAATGAAATACCTTTAGCACGCATTAATGATATATTTCGAGATTCAATTCAAACCTCATTTCTCCATGAAAAATAATATTTTATGTCTTATACATATACATCATAATATATGTTATATATGTGTTTTCTATAAGACAATTTTTAACATTCATTTAAAATTTTTTTTGAGTTCTAAATTTTCTCTCTCCCTCCCCTCCCCCCCACCCTGAGACAATAAGCAGTTTGATATAGGTTATACATGTTCAATCATGCATAACATATTACCATATTAGTCATGTTGTGAAAGAAGACAGACCCAAAAGAAAAAAATATGAAAAAATACAGAAAGTGAAAAATAGCTTCAATCTGCATTCAGATTCCCGTCAGTTCTTTTTCTATAGGTGGATAGCATTTCATGAAATAGTTCTTTACCAAATGAAATACAATTAAATCTCATCCATCTTCAGTCCTATTTGGTAAACCTTATCTTCCTTGGGGCTGGTGATGGGGCGGGGAAGCAAGAGGGAAAGAAGCCAAATTATTATGTATGTATAAAGTCAAATATCATAACAACAATACATTTACAAGGGGAAAATGTTTTAAAAATTATTCCCAATGTCCAATGAACAGCCCAGTTTCCTCAAGCACTAGGCAATAACAAACTTCTAATAAAAAACAAACAAACATTTGGACAGTCGAATAGTTCCCCTGGAATTAACTGGATTTGACTTAAATTCATAAAGCAATTCTATAATAATTAACAATAATGAAGATACCTTGTGTTCATGTCACATTTTGTAGGTGGAACACTCTAAAATATTAAACTGAAAATGTTTTGAGTACTCTTCTGATGACATACTACATGTCTGTTATCAGAGGACTCACCAAGTTCAGTGAGTAAGGCTCATTACCAAAAGGGTGGCCACTAGGGCATGACATTTTTTTGGCTACAGTAAATATGTGGAGGAAGTATTCCATTGATGACAATGGAGAACTTTTAATACATTGAAGTAAGCAGTCATAACTCACAATTTTGTGCCTGGGGCAAGCACAGCACAAATGCTTCTTAAATTCAGTGGGAGAAGGGAGGGAGCAGAAGTTTTCTGGACACTCTAAGATTGTCTTGTAAGATTACTATGGGGAGGAAGTCCGTGATCTAATAGTTCCCTATTTTAACTAATTATTATTGCTAACTAAGTGCTAAATGAGTTTCTTCTTGTGCTGCTAGAAAAAGTATTGTCAGCACCCTTCTAAATTTTGGTGCAGCAGCTAGGTGGCACAAGTGGATAGATCACTCAGCCTGGATTTAAGAAGACCTGAGCTCAAATCCAGACACAGACACTTACTAGCCGAAAGTCACTTAACTGCTCTCTGCCTCAGTTTCCCCAGCAATTATATGGGGATAATAATAGCACCTGCCTCCCGTGGTTGTTGTGAGGATCAAATGAGATAATTTTAAAGTACTTAGCTTCTGTGCCTGGCACATAGTAGGTGCTTAATAAATATTTTTTCTCTTCCTTAAGTACCCTGGCTTGGTGCTCACCCTGGAACTTTGCTGGAAAAGGGTGTTAGTATTTCTCACTTGAAATTTGTAGACTAAACCCTTGCTATAGTAGCATTCAGGAAGCATCTCTCTCTCTCTCTCTCTCTCTCTCTCTCTCTCTCTCTCTCTCTCTCTTTGTTTCTCTCTCATTCTCTCTTTCTCTCTTCTCTCCGCTCTCTGTCTCTCTCTCTGCTCTCTCTCCCTCTGTCTGTCTGTCTCTCAAGGTTCTGCCTGGGTAATGCTGAACCTTAAACTGTACTGAGCTGTTTGACTAATCTGTATTATTTTCCAACCTCTTCCCCCCACCCCTACCTCAAATTCCCCCATTCCCCCCTCCCTCCCCAGGGATTGCCACCTAAACTGTGAAGGGCTCTGTTGTTCATAGCTGAGAGAGAAACTCATCATCCTGATGCCAATCTTTCTCCCATCCTGGTTGACCCCATTCACAGTATTTGGACTCAGCATTTTCCTTGTGTCTTGGAGAAGTATACTGCTTTCTTTAGGCTCTGGCTATCAAGGGTTGTTATCACAGTTACTCATGCTGCAAGAGTCAGAGAAATGCTTCCTCAGCCCATCCTTCTCTCCTATTGAATGTAAAACGAGTTTATCAAATTTCTCTTTCTCTAATTCCTTCTCTAGGGATGTCAGCACATTTGGAGTCTCCCCATAGCCCCATTTTCTGACAGTGTGTATCATTTCCGAATAGCTGCACCGGTAAGGATTTCTTCTTTTTTTCTACCTCCTCTCAAAAAGTCTGAATGCGAAAAACAACCCCAGATAAAAATAATACTTTAGCTAGACTTGCTTCTTACCTTAATATCCTTTTCCTTCCTCTTTCACAGGATTTGGCAGACTGCTCCACAGACCCTTACTTTGCTGGGATATTTTTCACAGATTACTACTTTTATTTTTATCGACATTGCAGCTAAGTTATTGGAATTTGGTTGGGTCCTTTATCAAAATGAGAAAAAAAAACAGTAAGAAACACTGCTTCAGGGTCCTTTTCCCCTCCCTCTCCCCATCCTTACGGCTGAAAGTTCTATCCTTGTCTGGGCTTCACTGAATTGAGAAACATTAAGGGGGAGAATAAAATGTTTGCTGGAACCTGGGGTTGTGTGAACTTCTGTGGAGTTCCAACTGGGAAAAATGTTATTTCTCCAAGTATTCAGCATTATTGGGTCTGGGAATCTTGCCTCTTCATTTTTAATGCTGGTAAGAGATAATAGAGAAGCTGTGCTTTGCTTAGTCTCAAGATACTTGAAAATATTTGGGGAAAAATGAGAAATTCTATTTTAGCTTACTCAGCACTCACTTGGTAATAAAACAAAAAATGTTCTTTGTATGAGGGACATATTTTCATTTCACAAAAGAGGACCAATGAGTGAAAATCAATTCACATTTAGGAAAATGTTTTTCAATGAGTGGTTCTTACTGTATGTACTACATACACGTCTACACTAGAGTGCAGGACTTAGCTTGTTAGTGAAACTCATTTTGGAGAGTTATGGGTCACCCTGTTTTGTAGTATCCATTGGTTGCTAAACTCTCACAGAGCATGAGGAGGCCTTGACAGGAAGATAAAGCTATTAGCCCAAGCTTGAGCCTTTGGGGGGGATCAGTTGAAATAAGGCCCAAGTCTGGAGAGTTAACCTTTGTTCTTTGGGTGGTCTCCAAGGGTTTTAGCTCTATCTCGCATGTCTCATTGGGTATCAAGCCCTACCGAGACTAGCTCAGGACTTTAGAGTGGAAATAGCTCAGGGCACTCCTAATCTACTCACAAAGACTTGAAGGTAAAAATCACATAGTTCTCCATCAAATAGGGCCAGACAAACTATAATTGGGCAAATCCCAGGGGTGTTTCTCAAAGTGTATATGAGGGTAAGGTGCCTGTAGGGCACGGTCAGTGCAATTCCTCTGAGTAAGAAGGCAGCTGAAATATTTGACTTTTCTCATTTTACAGTCTCTATCCATGAATCAGGCAACAACAATGAGATGCCAGTTTGGTTTTCACCAAACTGTTGACCCTGAATGAATGAAAAGCATTCACTAAGTCTCACTGTGTCAAGTACCATGCTAAGTACTGGTGATAGAAATTCAGATACAAAAGTGAGCTGGTGTCTGCCCTCAAGGAACTTATATTCTTTTTTTTTTCCTGAGGCAATGAGGGTTAAGTGACTTGCCCAGGGTCACACAGCTAATGAGTATCATGTGTCTGAGGTCATATTTGAACTCAGGTCCTCCTGACTCCAGGGCTGATGCTCTGTCTACTTCACCACCTAGCTGCCCCTCAGAACTTACATTCTAATGGAAGAAAATGGCACATATAGAAAAGTGATGACCAGGACAGGGAAAGTCACAAGGATAGTGAAAGGAACAACAGAGCAGTTAATTCACATACCGTTTGGTAGTGATTATTTGATTATAGTTATAGAGAAAGGAAAATATATTAGGAAAAATAAAATAGAAAAAAAGGAAGAATAAAAAAAATTATAGACAAAAGAGTGAAATTGGTAGTGGTGGGGTGAGGGTAGAGTGTCACAGGATGAAGATAAAGACCAATAGTACCAGGGAAAACATAGCCAAGAAGCTGTGCTCCTCTCAGATATTCTTAAATACATATAGTTTATAAATGAACAAATATATATGAGTGCTTGCTATGTGTCTAGCACAGTATTGAGTATTCTTAATTGTTTGTGCATCAATAGTAAACTTATTGGTAATTTCTAAAAGTTATCTGGACACAAGTATTTTGCTAATCTTCAATATTTAATAATAGCTAATTTTTATATAGAACTTGGGGCAGGTAAGTGGCATACTCTGAAGTCAGGAAGAATCATCTTTGTGAGTTCAAATATGGCCTCACTTTTACATTTTACATTACAACATTTACTAGTTGTGTGACCTTGAGCAAGTCATGTAAGACATGTTTCTGGTCTTCACTATTTTGCATTCTGATGTAGGCTCTCTGACCCAGACCCACTCAGAGTAGAATTTAAAAAAAAGGAACTGAGTAATTAAACAGGTAGACATGGGATGTCAGAGGACCAGAGTTCAAATTCTGGCTCTGCCACAAATGAGGGAATGCCTGTTAAGTGCTTCGTGAATTTTAAAAGGAGACTTATGTGTCAATTATTGTTATCTTTTTCTTGTCATTTGGGAAAGGGTTCAGATAGAGAGTCCTGGGAGAAGTTGATATCCTGGCATTGTTATTTTATATTTAATGTTCTAAGGACTATTAGACAGCCAGATAAAATAACTGCTTTTTAGAGTTGGATAAATATATCAGGATGCAAATTTATCCTTTTTAAGCTCACTGAAAGCATGCAGGGCTCATGAGCACCTTGTCCTATTCTTACATGATTTTGATCTCCTCTGCTAGTTCTCTATGTTTTGAGAGCTTTTTGTTCCATGTAGCTTGGAGATTTTGAATATATGGTATAGTTAATCTGTTTAAAAAGTTGTCCTTTAGTATTTATGGACCAACTAGGTCCTGGCAATTATGGGCTCAGTCCCAGTATAGTTTATTGGTTAACATGGTAGGCACTATATAAATGATAGCAGTTTTCTCCAAGATATTTTGAAATCTGTATTTGTAGTATAGGGGGGAGGTGGGAGGTGTTATCATTTCTCAGTCTATGAAAGATTATAAACTTCTGATTTGTATAAATTATAGTCATTAGGTCATACCTTGCTAGATATTTGGCAGGTGCTATTTTTTTTTTGTTTGAGAAATGAGGCCTTTATTAAAGAAACTTGCTTCAAAAATTCTTTTCACAGTATTGCTAACTGTATTTTCCTCCATCCTCTTCCTCCCTCCCCTCATTTATTCTATTCTGTCTCTCCTTTCACCCTGTCCCTCCTCAAATCCTTTTCCTAAAGGGATTTGTTCTGGGAAGTTTGGATTCAGTCAAAGGGCCACACCTGAGGACCTAGAGGGCCACATGTGGCCTGGAGGCCGCAGGTTTCCTACCCCTGAATCTAGTCCAACCTTTTCATTTTACAAATGAAGAGACTGAGTCCCAAAGAAGTTAGTCCTCAAGTGACTTTCGTAAAGTCACACGTCGTATGGGAAGAATCAGGCTTTGAACCCAATCATCTGTCTCCAGATCCAATATTCTTTCCACTCTACTCTACTTTCTTCTTTCTGTCTTAAACCAGATGGGATCTTGGAGACCTGGCTGGAAATTCATGCTTCTATAAGCAAGGTGCTTTTTCCAAATGTCAAATATAGATACCAGGTAATACACGTATTTAAAGTATTTGTAGAAACTTTGATGATTTTACCATCTGTTCTAAAAGAGTGAGTCTATGTGGGAGTCTAAATGAGCTGACTTATTCCATGGTGGAGTATTTTGACCTCCAATTTTTCAGGACTAAGTTCAAGGGGCATCAGCTTGAATGTTCTGAGTTCGAGTAACGCCTGGTCCCAGCATGACCTCATTTTCTGTGTTCCACAACCCACACTTTTAATGGAATCTCAAGTATTTAAAGTAGAAGAGATTTCATTCTTTCATCTCTCCATTCTCCTGAAAGTAAAAAACTGTTTGCTAACAGCAAAGACTCAAGTGTTCTTGGACTAGTTATAAATTATTCATCTTTGATCAGAAAGAAAAAATAATTCTAATTTTACATGATAGTACAAGTTTCCCTTTCTTTTCTTTAAATTGCCTTTATTGACGGCAAAAGTTCGCTTTCAAGAACATCTCTTTTGGCTTCAGTTTCCTTTCCTGTAAAATAAACGTTATAAGGTTATGGGGAGAATCACAAGAGATAGATAACATCTATAAAGTGCTTTGCAAACTCAGGAAAATACAAGTTCAAATCCAGTCTCAAACATTTGCTACCTGTTTGCTCTCTCTTTGACTCAGTTTCCTCATCTATAAAATGGAGATAATAATAGCATTTACCTCCCAGGGTGGTTGTGAAGCTCAAACGAGATAATATTTGTAAAGTGCTTAGCACAGTGCCTGGCATATAGTAAGTGCTGTAATTTTGCTGTGCTTGTTCAGTTGTTTTCAGTTGTGTCTGACCCATTTGGGATTTTCTTGGCAAAGATACTAGAGTGGTTTGCCATTTCCTTTTCCAGCTCATTTTACAGAAGGGGAAACTGAGGCAAACTGAGTTAAGTGACTTGCCATGGGTCAGTCTGAGCAGTAAATGTCTGAGGCTAGATTTGAACTCATAAAAATGGTCTTCCTAACTTCAGGACTGACACTGTACCCGCTGCAGCATCTAGATGCCTGTAAATACTACATCAGTGTTAGCTATTATTAAATATTGAAGATTAGCAAAATACTTGTGTCCGGATAGTTTTCAGAAATTACCAGTAAATTTGATATTGATGCACACACAATTAAGAAAAATACTCAATACTATGCTGGCCATGTAATAGGCATTCATGTATTTGTTCATTGATAAACTATGTATATTTTTAAGAAGGCTTGCAACATCACATTTAAGGACTGAAACACTTCTTTTTCCCTTCAAAATATGCCTCGAGAGTTCTCCCACCTACCGTATAAAACAATCCAGGGAATGTGGAAAATCAGATTCTTGCTCAAGTGATTTCTGTGTGAGAGGAGAAGGGGTGGGGTTCAAGTAGAATAATAAGGAGTGTGGAGGGATTTTTTTCTTACTAAAATGCCATCACCAAGATCTGGAAAATCCAGCTTGCATGTGCCTGTTTATTCCCTGAAAACTAAAGCTACAAAAAAATGAAGGAAGAATCTTTTAAATTCCTTCAGCTTATAGCTACAGGTAATAAAAAAATGTCTGTTTGCTACTTTATCAATTATATAATGTCATGTTCTTTTAAATCAGTGTGAATTAAAGCAATTGATATGTGTAGTATGTCGTGGCCTACTTATGCCTATCCTACATAAGATGAATGAGTTGTGTGCAAGGAATATCATAAAGGATACATCATCTGGAAAACATGATAAGAAAGGGAGGTTGACTGGTCATTTAACAAGAGCAATGAATAATATATGGACAGTATAAGAACAGCTCTGGCACCCACAGAATGCTAAAAGACCTAGAGAGAGGCTTCCTGCATTGGGTAAATCCTCTATAGAGGATTTGTCTTATGGAAGACAAGATGTAATGGATGAGAACTCAGGGTTGGCTGTAATCTTTACTTTGGGAATACCCACATTGGCAAGGTCACAGGCCCATTGACATATTGAAGGGATGCCTGTGTTATAAGACATAGGGATAAATTAGGTACCAGACCTGGGATTTTATTTGTATAAAGAACTCAGGTGAGGAAATTTCCTCTATCAATACAAGTTACACCTGCCTTCTGCAATTTATAATTTTAAGAGAGTTGCCTATAGCACTGAGAGATTAAGTAACTTGCCCAAGGTCACACAACTAGTATATGTCAGAAGTAGGACTGGAATCCAGGTCTTCCTGGTTTCAAGGCTGGCTCTCTACTATATCATTTCTTTTCTTTTTCTTTTTTTCTTTTTCTTTTTAAGGCAATTGGGGTTAAGTGACTTGCCCAGGGTCACGCAGCTAGTAAGTGTCAAGTGTTTGCTCTGAGGCTGGAATTGAACTCAGGTCCTCCTGACTTCAGGGCCAGCGCTCTATCCACTGCGCCACCTAGCTGCCCCTATACATATCATTTCTCATTATAAGTGATACATTTCTTACTTAAACAAATATGTTTCTTATGTAGAGCTGCTATATTCTCTTCTGAGGTGTAGTAAAGAGCATCAAAATACAATTAAAAAGTTTTTATCAGAAATTTTTAACAAAGGAATCACAGAAATCCACTTATAGCCCCAAATTTGTACTCATGTTTTCAGTCTTCCAGTATGTATTTTTAAAGAATTAAATCAACAAGTATTCATTAAGTGATTACCAAATGCCAGGCACTGTGTTAGGTACTGGGGATATGAATACAATCAATGAAACAATCTCTGTTCCCAAGGAGCATACATTTAAAAATATATACAGTGCATAATATGTACTATATTGTTGTTGTTCAATCATTTTCAGCTGTGTCCCACTCTTTGTGACCCTATTTGGGGTTTTCTTGGTAAAGATACTAGAGTGGCTTGTCATTTCCTTCTCTAGCCCATTTTACAGATGAGGAAACTGAGGCAAGCAGATTAAATGACTTGACCAGAGTCACCCAGCTAGTAACTGTCTGAGACCAGATTTGATCTCAGGGAGATGAGCCTTCTGACTCTAGGCTCTGCACGCTATCCACTGCGCCACCTACCTACTACCCATATAGCTACTATACACACACACACACACACATGCATGCACATGCACACGCAACACAGTATAGTACATTTAAACATATATAGTAATTACATTTATATATAAATATAAATTACAGAAATATATATAGTACATTTAATATACATGGCATAAATATAAAGTTAATAAATATAGATATATACAAAAGTATTTTGGGAGGGGGTACATTAGTAGTTGGGGGAATCATGAAGGAAAGGCTTCATATAGATGGTGGTCCTTGAACTGGGTCTTGAAGGAAGAAAAGGAAACTAAGGCAGAGGGAAGGAGTGAGTGCATTCCAGACATATGGGACAGCCAATGCTCTTTCTTTTTTGGGGGGGTGGGGACAGAGGCAATTGGGGTTAAGTGACTTGCACAGGGTCACACAGCTGGTAAGGATCTGAGGCTGGATTTGAATTCAGGTCCTCTTGATGGTACTCTATCCACTGCACCACTTATGCACTTTTAATGAACTATTTAAAGTACTTTTGAATAAGCTTAACCTACTTCTTTTCCCAGGATATTTTATCTTTTCAAAAAATGACAAATACAGTTCTAGGGTCATATAATGTTTTTCATATAATGTTTTAGAAGCCTCCCTTATTCTCATAAGAAAACTAAGAAAAAGATTTGAAACAACCCTATTATTTAAACCAGAGATATGAGACTAGAGGTGTCAAATATGTTACATGCCCCAAGTGGCATGTAATATTCCTGAGTGTGCTGAAACCAGATCAAAATGTAGTTGGAAAATATTTAACAAAATAAATTAAAACTACATAAAACATAGTCAATGTTTCAAAACTAAGTCAGTATGCAATCAATGCAGCTAGAGTAAGAAGCGAACCTGTCATTTGGGAAAAATAAATCTTTGTATTAATTCTCTTTTATAAAAGTCTGATATCCAAAAGATATAGAGGATTCATATAAACATATATGAACAAAGACCATTCTTCAATAGATCGATTGCCATGAGGACCATGGCCCCTGTTTCTATTTGAATTTGACACCATCCATTTAAACTACAATCATGAAATGAATCTGAGCTTGATCAGTGGGTATCACAGTGATCCTGAGTCTTCCCTCATCTCAATACTTATATTAGTTGTCAGAATATTTTTTATTTTTTCATTTTTTTACATATATATTTCTGTTAAGCAGATTTTTCACATTAGTGATGTTGTAAGTAAGAATTAGACTAATAGGAGGAACCACCAGAAAGAGGAAACAAAACACAACAGAAGAAAAAAAAATAGCAAATAGTATGCTTCGATCTGCATTTAAACTCTGTAATTCTTTCTTTGGATGTGGGTAGTATTTTCCATCATGAGGCCTTTGGAGATGTCTTAGATCCTTGTATTGCTGAGAAGGGTTAAGTCTATCAATATTAGTCATCGAACAAGGCGGCTGTTGCTGTGTATAACGTTCTCCTGGTTCTGCTCACTTCACTCAGCATCAAACCATACAAGTCTTTGAAGGTTTTTCTCAAGTCTGACTGCTCATCATTTCTTATAGCACAATAGTATTCCATCACATCATATATCACATTCACAGTTATGATTACTATCTGTGTCTTTCTCTCCATCCTTTTCCTCCCCTGTTTATGCTTTTCTTTCTCCTTTCTCCTTTTCCCTCCTCACTAATGTTTTGCTTTTGACCACCACCTCCCTCAGTCCCACCTCCCTTCTATTAGCCCCGTCCCTTTTCTTCCAGGAAAAACCCCGGAACAGCTGAACCGGAAGAAAGATGGGGTCCAGTAGCCCAGGTAGCTTGAGGGATTAATGGGAAAGGCCCCTCTTACCTTGGGGGAGGGGAAGAAGTACAGAATGGGAGGTGTCCTAACAAGCTAGTAGAAAGCCCCACCTCAGCATACCAGGAGGAGATCCTGAAGCCCAGGTGGTGGAGCAGGCAAACACCAAGACCTGGACCCCCAAGTACCTCAGAATATTGTTAAGAGTAATAGAACAAAATATTGTCACAGATAATTGGGGGCCATTTTAATTAGTTGTTTGTCCAAGAATTGGCATAAATCCAAGTATACCCTCCTTCCAAATTTACTCTCCTCAGCAAATCAACTAGAGTGCATTTGGTACATTTGTTCACATCTCTGATTCTGGAAAATTATCTGGGGAATTTAGGGAGAATCAGGCATTTTTGAGTTTCAACTATGGACTAAGTAAGCACTGGCAATACAAAGATAAAGTCAAATCAAATCAATAAGTGTTCATTAAGTAATAAAGATTTGGCCCCTACCCTCAAGAAACTTATAATTTAGCAGGGGAGATAAAATTTGTGCAAAAAAGCCTACACTTCAAGGCTATATGTGATGAGAACCCTCAAGGAGTTATAGGTCAGATATTATCAATAAAATCAATGATAAAATAAATGAATATATTTTAATTGTGAGAATGATCACAACCAACTATCACAAATCCTCACTACAACAAACAGAAGATGATTTTACTTCTGAGAATATAGTTCCATACAGTTAATTTTGTTCAGAATAACAAATAAAATCTCTTTACCAGAATCCTTTCATTCTCTTCATAAGACAAAGTTTATGATAGCTTCATTAAAAAAAAAAAGAAGTCCTCTTTATCCTTTCTCTGGACTTCACTCAGTCTCTTTTGGTCCTAACAGGAAAACAGTGTCTTCATATATGAATTCTCATAGAATGGCCATTATAACTGTTTCCCTATTAGTTTCTGTTCTTCAAAAGGTGGTAACAGTTTCTGTAGTGACTATAGTATAGGCTTTTGAAACAGGTGTTATACAATCAATGCAGCTAGAATAAGAAGGGAAATTGTCATTTGGGAAAAAGAAATCTTTGCATTAATTCCCTTTTATAAATGTCTGATATCCAAAAGATATAGAGGATTCACATAAACATATAAGAACAAAGACCATTCCTCAATAGATCGATTGGTAAAGTATAGATGAAGAGTTTTCCAAAGAAGAAATAGAAACTACCAATAACACAAAATATGCTCCAAATCACTAATAATAAGAGAAATGCTCATGAAAATGATTCCAGAGTTTCATCTAACACTTATCAAATTAACCCAGATAATATAAGACAAAAATAGTCAAAACTGATAGAGGAAGATAGAAACACTAATATATTTTTGGTGGAGCTGTGAATTAGTTCAACACTTCTGAAAAAACAATTTGCGATTGTTTTAAAAAAGAAACAAAAGTATTCATACTCTTTGAGCCAGAGATTCTGCTAGAACCCAGTACTGGCCCCAGGGAGGTTAATGACAAAGTGAAGGATCTAATATGTAACAAAATATTCATAGCAATGCTTTCATAGCAGCAAAAAGGCAGGACATGAAATGGATGTCTGTTAATTATGGTTTAAACAGATTTCAGTATATGGATATAATAGAATATTTTTGTGCCATGAAAATGACAAATACAACAAATTCAGAGAAAATTAGAGAAGACATATGAACTGATACAAAATGAAGAAGACAGGACCGTATGAAAAATAAATTCAAGGTGGAGAAGTTGGAAAACAGTCTGGCAGAAACTAGATATAGATTAATATCTTATACCATATACCAAGATAAACTCCAAATGAGTGCATGACTTAGCCATAAAGGGTGACATCATAAACAAATGAAAGGAACAAGGAAGAAATTACCTGTCAGATCTATGGATGGGGAAGAATTTATGACCAACCAATGGATAGATAGGATCACAGAAGGTGAAATGGACAATCTTGATTACATAAACTTTAAAAGGTTTTGCAGAAACAAAACCTATACAGTTAAAATTAGAAGAAAAATGGAAGAATAGGCCCATCAAATGCGGAATGGCTGAACAAGTTATCATCTATAAATGTGATGGAATATTATTATGCTGTAAGAAATGATGATGGGTACAGTTTCAGAAAAAGCTGGGAAGACATATGAATTGATGCAAAGTGAAGTAATCAGAAGCAGGAAAACAATTTATGCAATAACAACAGTATTGTAAAGATTAACAATTTTAATAGACTTAGGAACTCTGATCAATGCAACGACCAACCGTGATTCCAAAGGAGTCATCATGAAACATGTTACCTATCCTCTGAAAGAGAAATGATGGACTCAGAATAAAGATTGTGAAATATATAAGTATTTATATCATATATTATTATAATATATATATTTTAGCCATGTCATATTAAATACATATGACATGGCTAATAAAGGAATTTGTTTTGCTTGTAACAGGGATTTTGTTTTACATTCTTTCTCAATTCGGGGAGGGGAACAATGGAAGGCAGGTTTTCGATGAAAAAAATCTATTAAAAATAGACACAATGACAACAATGATATAAAGAAAAGCAAAACCCTAAACAACCTCAGAATTCATGAGTATAATGACCAATCTTGACTCCAGAAGACTGATGATAAAACTTATTTTCCTGCTTGGGGTAGCCAGGTAGAAGATTATGGGTATGGAATAATACCTACTTTGTCAGACATGATTGATATATCAATTTGTTTGCTGAACTATTCTTCATTCTTATAAGGGAAGTTTCTGTGGTAGGGTGACTGGAAAATGACACTACAAAAAGTGTGAATAAAACATTTTTAAAGTAAATTCAAAATAAACAAGCAAAGAACCAGCCAGCTGGCTAGATAATCAAACAAATAAATAAACAAAATAGAAGGATGGAACTTTTTTGTTACGAAATTTTCTTCTTAGAACAGGGATTTTTAACCTGGGGTCCACAGACCCCTAAATGGTATATAGACAGATTTTGCAAGATCTGTGACCTTGGATGGGGGAAAAATTATGTATTTATTTTTACTATCCTTTGGTTTTCTTGTCAATCTTGTAAATATTATTTTACGCATTTAAAGACATTATTCTGAGATGGGCCCCATAAGGCTTTGCCAGACAGCCAAAGGGGGCCAGGAAACTAAAAATGTCTTGAATAACTTCTGTGTTAGAACACTTCTTTCTGTTCTTGGATGAAAAAAAAAACCCAACCAACTCAGGTATTGATCCACCAAAAAAGACCCTGATAACCCTGCTCCTTGTAAAGTAGCTTTCAAATTCCAAATACATGGGAAGACTTATAGGAATTGATGCATAATAAAGGAGGCAGAATCCTATGTAAATAATGGCAATAATGAGGTAAAGAAAAACAAACATCCTAAAGACATCAAGATTCAGATTAGTGTATTGACCAGTCTTGATTCCAGAGGATTGATGATGAAATGCATTTCCTTCTTTCTGGAAGCAATCTACCTATAAGCTGATTCATAGGAAGTCTGTTGGTTATGGTGTTTAATGAGGAAAGAAGGAAGGGAAGGGGAGAGGAAGAAGGAGGTAGGTAGTCATACTGTGCATTGCAGTTTCTGCCTTTCATTGATTGATATTGCCCTCAAGCTTACTTAGCAGCTCACTCAAGAGCTCTAAAAACCAACACATCACCAAAGAGCACTTTAGCAGAAACTTCATTTAGCAAAGTTAAGCAATATTTTGGCACATAAGACTCTAAGGACAAGTGGCACTGATTTTTGTGTAGTATTCTAAAAAGGCTGTTCAGTTAATAAAAATGTTTAAGGATTTCTGATCTAGAATAGGGGTTATTAACCTGGGGTCCAAGATTCTCCAAGGGAGCCAGTGAACTTCTATGGGAAAAATATGTCTTTATTTTCATTAATCTCTAATTGAAATTCAGTATTTCCTTTAAAAATTATATTCTGAGAAGGGGTTCATAGGCTTTACCAGACTAAAGGGACACATACAAAATGTTAAGAATTCCTGTCCATGCTAGAGGAAAGGCAGGTTAAAGTAGAGGAAGGCATTTCACCAGCAAGCCTCTTCAAATTAGTTCATTTTCCTTGGCACAGTATAGTAAATAAAAAAATTCCCAAGCTATAAAGTTGAAGGCAAGAGAAAGTATGCAGAAATTGCATTTTCCATCCCTCAGTGTCTTTATGGTCAAAAACAAATTGAGAAGTGGATCATATTTTTAACAATAGGTTCCTGACAACAAAAGTCTCTGAAATATAGGGCTCCAACTAATTTTTCATCTACAGAATTCAGGTTCTATTTTATGGCATAATTCAGTAGTTAAAGCCTGCCCTTGAGAGGAATTATTTATTTTTATTTTATCTATTACTTATTTTATTATTTATTTATTGAATGTTCATCAGGACAACTGGGCACTGAGATCTTTTTAATGAGTTAATAGATTTCATGGCATTTGTTGTATTTTGTATGGTCACTGGACCATAGATTTAGAGCTGGAAGGGACCTGGAACTTCACCTCAGGATGTTGACTTATAGAGCTGCCATAGAAACAACTTAGTTTAATACCTAGCTAGTACGACATATAAAAGGTCCAACAATCATAATTTCTGGACAATTAATTATTTTATTAATTATAGCTAGTGAATAACGAATAAAAGGATAGTCATTTGGCTTTCTCTTGTAAATCAGAGACCCATCATGGAAGCCCCTTGACACATATACCCTTGGAAGAGTGGGTGTTCCCAACAGGTAAGAATAAGGTTAACATTTAATGAAAGAATGAATATTATAATGAGAGGTCAGCCTATTCTAATGAGGGGCTGGGTACTCACTCTGATCATGTCACTCATAGACAGAGACTCATTTCAAGCCAGACTACTCCAACTCTATCCTCCACCCAGTCAGTGAACAATGAACAATGGTGGGTTAAGAATTCCACCTAGATTAGATTCTCCTTGTAAGGTTTTCAATTGGGTGAGGTGAGAAGCATGTACCCAGATGTTTTGGGCTATCTCATCTATCAGCAATGTCCTTCAGATTCTGGCTGAATAACCTACAAGGGGCTGATTTCCAAATGAGGAAATAGGAAGGGAAAATCTTAATCTCAATTAATAATTGATTATTAATATAAGAGAGAAATAATTATTTCTCTCATTAGCAAGAATAATTATTAGTTCATAGCTTTATAGATTTAGAGTTGGAAGAGACCTCAGAGGTCATTCTGTCCAATTCCTTCATCTTACAAATGAGGAAACTGAGGCTCAGAGAAGCTGTCTTGCCCATAGTCATACAGTTAGGTCAGAGGCATAATTTGAACTGAGTTCTTCCTGTCTTCAAGTTTATCACCCTATTTTAGCATTAGAAAGGACCTTAATAAGCATCTAGTGTGCTCCCCCCCTCCACTTTTTTTCAGGTGAGGAAACTAAAAGTTCACAAAGAGGGAATTAGTGGCAGATCTGGCACTAGACTGAAGGTCTCTTGATTTCCAGGCCAGTGGTCTTTCTACCATAACTCATTGTCTCAGCAGAGACGAGGAAGTGGGAGGGAAGGGCAAGGCCAAAGAAGAGTAACCCGAGAGGAAGCTACGACTTTGGACAAGTCCCTCTCCTTGGCTGATCAGTGAAATGGAGGAGAACTTCCCACAGGGATAGTGGGAGGATGGCATTAATTAACTGATATGAGCTCCTGTGATCAATTTTCCCCCTCCGCCAATTTTTTCTCCAGCTATCTGGCATAATAAGATACCATTACGCTCTTCTCAGAACACATGTTTTAACCACCGAAGACTGGATCCGTAAGCGAATGATTCATCATTTACAGTGACAGGACTCCAGGAACCTGAAATTGATGAACTGCTGAACGGCACATGACTGATTCATCGTTGATTAAAAAAAAAAATCCAGCTGTGGGTAATTCTGCATATCACAATGGCATAAGTATCTAAGTTGATTGCTAATTAATTGTAAAACATTTAAATGGCTCTTTAGTATTGTGCAGCAGCATGGCAGTAATTAGCCTGCTGTATTATTACCCCTGAAGTTAATCTTTGGATTACAGACCTGTCACTCTATGCAGTTATTGAGAGAGAGGGTGCCCCTCTAGAGGATGCCTTTGATTGGTCCCCAAGAGCAGAATCTAGAAACCTCTGCAGGGTAGGTGGTATATCAGTCTGGTTAGACAGAAAAAGATCCTAGAGGAGCATAACGTTGCTTTAGGAAGGGCTCCTTTGTCCCACAGAAGTCCCTTGAGTAAACCCTTACTCCCTCTGACCCAACAATATTTCTGAATATAGTGACCGCATCTGAAAGTGTGTGTAATATTCCACAAATATAAGTATCTTTTACCTCCCTGTTAAAAAAATACAGAAATATTTTATTTCCTTCTGAACTATTACTCCATTGGAAGGGAAAAAGAGAAAAGAAAAACCAATCCCTTGTAACAAATAAATATAGCCAAGCAAAACAGATTTGGTTGTACACAAAAATACATTTGTTTCATTCTGCACCCTAAGTCTGTCGCCTCTCTGTAATGGATAGCATGTTTCATCATCAGTTCTCTGGAATCATAGGTGGTTACTGTATTGATCAAAGTTCTTACAGCCTTCAAAGTTGTCTTTACAATGTTGTTGCTATTGTAGAAATTGTTCTCCTGGTTATGCCCATTTCATTCTTCACCAGTTCATCAAAGTCCTCAAAACTGTGTTCTTATAATATTGTATGCTGCATGCATTTTCAGATAAAGTCAGCTTTTATTAGTTTTCCTTAATTGCTTTACTTTGTTAGGCGAGACCTCTCCTGCAGTGGGGGTATGTGTGACTAATCTGTAAATGTTTGTAATGTGAATACAAAATACCTCAATGAAACTAGTGCATATAAAATAAAAAATTTGCAAATTCAACCCAATTTTTAAATGTACTTGGGGAGCTCCTATAATAGGGTAAATAATTATGCCTCTCACTTGTCTTTTTGGAAATCCAGCTTATCTACATAATGGATGTGCTCAAAACAAGAAATCCCTTGTATTGGAAAGGAAAGCTTCCCTTTCTATGTAGCTCTTCTCCACCCCCAGATTAGAATCTCACCCTGAAGGTATGGGAAATCTGCAAAGAAGGTAAAACATGCTGGATCTGAGACATAAGGAAAAATTTAGATGCTGGTGGTAGACACCCCAATTAGACACAGGTGAACTGTGCAATCAGTAAACCTCATGGTGGATGGTAGGCTCCTAGAAGGTTGGGGGGAAGGAATTGGGCTGACCTGGGATTTTGGTAGCCTGGACCAACACTCTGGTTGCCTTCCCTTGGTTATGGCCCAGTGATAAGTGGGGGTTACAGGAAGTTACACAAAAAGGAAGAGGCTTGTGAAAGAACTCAGGGGGCTAGTGACCTTATATATGAAAAGTTATTAAAAAGATTGGTTTTTCATGCCTAGGAAGTATTCTCTGTATCTAGTTGTTGGGGGGATGAATGGGTGGGGTCATTGTGTCACTTTACTTTCATTTTATATTTTCCTTCAAAAGTTTTTCCCTTTTTTTCAGTCAGTGTATTGAGGTTTTATTGTAACACCACTTTCCTAAGCAGTCTGTGCCAGCTTTTCCTGTTAAAAGCAAATTTCTTCAGACATTGAAGTGCTCTGTGAAGGGATTGAGTTACCTTCCAAAGATGCCACAATGACCCTGGTTGGTGACTCCATCTGTTGAATGGGGGTAATAACACCCATACTCCCTATCTCACTGAGTTGTCATGAGGAAAGCATTTTGTTAACTTTGACTCTACTATAGAGATGAGAGCTATTAGGATCATCTCCCATTTCACCTTCAGTCTATAGGAAAAGCTTGGCTTACAAATGGTCCTGCCATATGCTTTCCTCAGGCCTAAGCCAGAGCAGCTACTCTATTGAAGTCTACCACATTTCCTCTGGCTGGCTGAGAATCTTTTTGGCCGAGTTGTCTCAGTAATGCCTAGAAGGCTGTCTTTGGCTTGGGGAAATCCTATCCTTGGATTCTACCTCTATGCCTGGCCTTACCCATAATAGTAATGGAGCCTACTTCTCTCTAGAGCAGGGGCTCTTAACCTAGGGTATGGGAACTTGTTTTCTCTTTTAATATTGTGATATCTGTATATGATACATATATATATATATATAATCTGTATATATTGATTTAAAGATTATATAGATATATATGTATATAATACATATCTATATATATTGACTTACAGATGTATCTGTGTATCATTGATCTCCTTTGTAATTCCATGCATTTTTATTTTATGCACTTAGAAACAAAATTTTAAGAAGGGGTTGGTCCATAGTTTTCACCAGACTGCCAAAGGAATCCAGGACACAAAAAAAAGGTGAAGAGCTCTTGAGAAGAAAGAGGTCTTGTTGTTGGGAGAGCTGCTTGCATTTAGCCAAGTGTTGAATTCCTTCACCTCCCGCAGCCCTGCTTCGTGATTGGCAGTAATTTCCCAGGCTTTGAACTGGCTAACTGCTCATTTGAGTCCTTCTGATACAGGGACCACAGCTATTCTGGTCATGGACAGGGCTGGTCTTTAGAATCTCTCTCCCCATCCCGCACTTCCAACCTCTACAGGGGGTTTTTAATAACTGGCATATATGCCCATCCTGCCTTGAATAGTGGGTGAGGATATTGCAGGTGGCCTGTAATAGTATATAATCATAATAATAAATAATAATGGTAGGTGAGAAGGTAGTGTGGTGTAGTATACTATTCTCCAAACTTTTTTTATTATGTACCCTATAAGCAAAAAAAATTTTTCAGCACATAGTCCATTTATATATTTACTTATTTATAAATTACATACATATATAATTAGTTGTATAATTAACTATGCTAATAATTTTGATATTGTAAAACTTACACAAAAATAAAAATTTAAAAAGCATTAAAGATGAAATCATATTTAATTCCATAGTCAACAGGCAGCCACTGGAGTTCACTGATAAGAGGAATGACATGGTCAGACCTGAACTATAGGAAAATCGCATTGGCAACAGGAGAGACTCCAGGCAGGGAAATTAATTACAGCCTGTCTTCTGCTGCCCAAACCTGTCATTTAACTTTTGTAATATCTCTCACATATACCGTCTTCTCTCCTCTTACACTGCCCCTGCTCTAGTGTGGGTCCTCATCACTTCATGCCTGGATTACTGCATTCATCCTCCATTCAACCACTAAAGTGATTTTCCTAGAACAGGGTCTGGTCATGTCACTCCTCTGCTCAATAAACTCCAGTGGCTCCCTATTGCCCCCAGGACCAAATACAAAATCCTCTGTTTGGTGTTCAGAGCCCTTTATGTGCTAGCCCCCTTGTACCCTTACACCTTACTTTCTGATACATACTTTTCAATCCAGTGATACTAGCCTCAGGCTTTCATGAATGAGTAGGAGGAGGAGCTCCCCACTGGTTACCCAACTGCAACTGTCCAGCTGAGCAATGCAGCACTTCCCCCTTCCCCTTCTCTTTCCTCTGTCCACATAGGATATCATACCCTTACCTGTGAGGGCTCTGCCCAAAGCAATGTAAGTTTTGATTGCTGAAATCTTACAAGATATCTCGGGGTTTCTGGACTAAATTTCTTTCTTAAGGACCATGCCTTAAACCAGAATCACTCTGGTTCACATTGATTGGCCAACAACAGGTCCCAGGCCAAGCCCATGTGGTCATTGTTTGGGCTCTGATTGGCTCAGAGTGAATGTAAATAGTAATTATTTCAGTTTTGGACAGAAACCCTGAGGGTCTTCCCTTCCCAGATTGATTTTTGTCTTTCTTTCTTTCTTTCTTTTTTTTTGGCTAGGTAAAAGGGGCCATTTTCTGCCTAATATCTTACCTAGCCTTAATCACTGATTGAACATTGCCTCAATCAAACTGAGACCTGTTAAAGACCTTAGCTTAAAAAAGCCAAGGTCTCCCACTGCATCCAGGGCCATCTCCAGTCGCCCTGATCTATATCTTGCCACTGAACCCAGATGGCTCTGGAGGAGAAAGTGAGGCTGGTGACTGTGCACAGCCCTCCCTCACTTCAATCCATTTCACTTGCATGTCATGGCATCACCTTCCTGATACCATGGTCCTCTTCGAGAAAGAAGGACAAACAACAAAGTTTTAATCCCTGATGCATGCTTTTCAATCCAGTGACAATGGCTTTGTACCTATTCCATGAATAAGACACACTCTCTCTCAGCTCCAGGTATTTTTCTCTAGCTGTTCTCCATGCTTGAAACACCCTCCCTCTTCTTCTACTCACCTCCCTGACTTCTTTTTAAGTCCCAACTAAGATCCCATAGGAAGCCTTCCCCAACCCCCCTTAATTCTAGGGTTTTCCCTCTGTTAATTATTTTCCACTTATTCTGTATATGTGTGTTTGCATGTCATCTCCCCTATTAGATTCTAAGCTCCTTGAGGGCAGAGACTTTTTTCACATTTGCATACCCCATGCTTAGCACAGTACCTGGCACATAATAGGAGTTAATAAATGTTTATTCATGATGATGATGATGAGCATTAGTCTCAACACCTGTACACCATCATCCCATTCACAATATGTATCAGCCTGAGTGTGCCCATCCCCACCCCATTAGGAGCTAAAAGGAAACTTTTAGGTCATCTAGTTTAACCCTTTTATTTCACAAATGAGGAAACTGAGACCCAGACAGGTGAAGTGACTTGGGTCATTGAGATAGAAGCAGGGGAGCTGAGTCTAGAACCCGTTTCTTTGAATCCCCAAACTTTTCCATTTCACTGCGCTGCCTCATTGATAGGATGCACTCTGATTCATTCCTGCCAAACTAGTCCACCCCAAGCTGACTATAGGATAGTCATTGTCATTCATTCCCATAATCATTGTTTGGGGAATTTCAAGCCCCTAACCAGAGTACAGCATTAGATCTGGAAAAAAAAAATGTCAGAAAATGTCTTAAATAGGATCATTGGAAAATAGATTGGTCAGCTGCAAAAATAATCTATTCTAAAAAAATGTGTGATTATATTTTTTTAAACTCCATCAGGAAGACACTAGTATAAAACATCACTAATAAAAGCAAAGTTGCAATGTACTGAATTTTATTTGTAGCATATCCAAGTTAATATTGTCATCACCAAAGGCTGGTGGCTGAATTAAGTCTAGAAAAAAAAGGAGACTCAAAAAGTAAAGAATTAATTAGCATTTGTTTAGCATCATCCATCAGAGAGAGAGCATAGGAGGTGAACTCATTGTAGCACCTAGGGCCCAGTCCCTTATCATCCCCCAGAAGGTGATAATTCAGATTTTAGCTGCTTTGTTGGTAAGAATCCTCTCCAGACCATAGCTCACAAGTGCGCATCAATGGATTTACTCTTACTGATCTCATTTCTCATCTGGCTACACTACTTTAGGACTCTCCCTGGAAACTCCTTATTGAGAAAACCTGTAATATCCCATCATTCTCCTACTCCACCTCTGTACTCACTACCTTCTAGTCCTCTGATTGGAAGGCAGAGCCATGAATTCCAAAACCTCTATTTAAAAAGGGAGCTTAGCTCAGAACATCTCACTTCTCATCTGACCCTACCATTTTGGAACTTCCCAGACTTTCCTACCCTGCTTGGGGGGTAGGGTAAGTTTCCTTCCAGTAATTTCCCTCATTGCCCCTTTATATCTTTCTTTTGTGGTTTATCTCCCCCCATTAGGTTGTAAGCTCCTTGAGGGCAGGGACTGTCTTTTTTCATATTTGTACCCCCAGCACTTGGCACAGTTTACTTTGCCTGTTTTGTTAATAAATCATATAGCTTAGAATGTTTCTTTAGTTATTATTAATTTTCACCCAGCACTTAGTTGTAGAAGGTTTACTGACTAGTCAGCCAGAAGACACACTTAGTTTAAAGCAAAGATAAATTTCGTGAAATGGCACAAAAATAAAAATAATTATAGACATTGCCTCCTCCCTCTCCATCAATCCCTCTCCTATAAACTTCGAACTTATTTTACCACAAATGCATACACATGCAGTGAGAAGAATGGGCATAGAGATGACATGTAAGCATACACATGTATGACTAGGGAGCTTATACGTAAGGACATGCTCACAGGGCCAAGGCACGTGCATGAAGTAACCACTTATTTCTGATGCTGGAGAACTATTGATATCTTCTGTTGAAATCGCTGCCATGCCAAGCATTGCTTTCTAATATTTCCTGGCGGGCATCATGTCTGGGTTGCTCCCCACCAGGCAGACAGGTGTTCTTTGTTCTGCCCAGTCGTCAGGTATCCAGCTAACCCCAGCATCACCTGGTACTCCATCCAGCATCACCTGGTACTCCACCCAGCATCACCTGGTACTCCATCCAGCATCACCTGGTACTCCATCCACCATCCACTAGGGCTGCTCTGCTTAGTAAACCTCTGCCCTGCAGGGAGGGCTACAATTCTCTTCAGTCATCTCTCAGTCCATGATGACTGATAAATGAAGCTTTCCCCCTGCAATCAGGCTGTTAAAAGAATATAACAGATGCCCAAGCTAAAATTACGTTTGCTCTTTGAACTCTGCACAAAAGTCTTCTTTGACCTCTTCTTTTTAACTGTAGCCTCTCCAAAGTCACTAGTTCAACTCTTATCTAATTTAGGGCCAGAATCCCAGTGATTCATAGATCATATCATATCCCACTCCTCCCCACCCCCAGAATACTGGGTACTTCTAAATGGAAAATGTGCTGAACTGAATCAAGGTTATGGACCTGTTTTAAATCACTCCCATCATTCTCATCTGCTCTATGCAAATAACAGTGTCTGGGCTGGCAAAAGATGGCAGAAAAAGTTGGCTACCTTTGTTCCATTTTTTTCCCCTAGCAACACATCATGGCTTCTTGTCTCTCTGATCTCTACATAATTGATGTCTTGATGGGCTCCAGATGTGTACTGGGGTACCCATAGAAGCATGCTGAAGTCATCTTTTAAGACCACAGATTTCTTCAATCTGCTTGACCATAGGCCTGGCTTTTAAACCCTGAAAGAATAAAATATAGAGTAAGTGTAGACTAATAAGCCTCCTCTGGGCCCCTAACCTCCCTGGGAGGGACTGGAAAGCATCAATGAACATAGCACACAAAAAGGGAAGAAAGAAGTATTAAAAAATTCAATTCAACTGCTATCCTATCCCCAGCTCCCAAAGGGGTGTCCAAAAGACATCTTAATTCCTTATTCTATCAAGTGAGAAGATTCGTTGTTTTTCCCAGTCTAGGAGCAAGGTCTTATCAAGCTTCCTCTCCATTTTCTATTCCTTTTCTTGAGGTTAACAAGATAAAAAAAACATGATTTTTAATCAGAATAGAAGACTACTCTCAGCTCAGTTCCTTTGTTCCCTTCCCCCCAATTTTGGGGGGTTACTTTTTGTTCCTTAGGGCCTTTCTTCCTCTCCTTTAATATTACAAAATTTAAAGCTAGAAAGGATTTTTTCCCCCTCTGGTTCCATTAAGGATCTTTGGATTGGGGTTCCTTAAGGAGCTCCTACAGTCATCTTCCTTACCTCTCCTCCTCTCCTGTCCCTTCCCCTTCCTTCCCCTTTCCTTCCCTTCTCTTACTCACATTCATAACAACCCACAAAATATGGTTGTTCAATTGTTTTTTCAGTCATGTCTGACTCTTCATGACGCCATTTTGGATTTTCTTGGTAAAGATACTGGAGTGGTTTGCTATTTCCTTCTCCAGTTCATTTTACAGATGAAGCAACTGAGGCAAACAGGGTTAGATGACTTGCCCAGGGTCATATCGCCAGTAAGTATCTGAGACTAGATTTGAATTCAGGAAGATGAGTCTTCCTAACTCCAGACCTAGTGCCCTATGCACTATGGTGCCACCTCACTGCCCTTATTAGGCATTATTCCCCTTCATATACACCACGGTCCAGTCACACTGACCTGCTCACAGTTCCTCATACACAACACTCTATCTGCTAGTTCTGCAGTGGTGAGCCTCCAGGCCTGGAACGCACTCCCTCCTCTCCTCTATCCCTTAGAATCCCTAATCTCCTTCAAGACTCAGCTCAGGTGCTACATTCTGCTCAAGCCTATCCTGATCCCCTCCCGGTCTCTTCCCTTGCTTTTACTTTGGATTCACTTTTTAGGGATAAGTGTTGTCTCCCTAGATAGAATGGAAGCTCCTTGAGGGAAGGGACTGTTCTAATCTTTGTCACTACCAAGAATTTAGTAGGTACTTTAAAATGTCTGCTGATGAGTGGAAGTGTGAGCTGTGGAGTAGTGGCAAGAGCCTTGAACTTGGAATGTTTAACAGATCTTGGCTAAGTCATTTCCCTAGCCTAGGCCGGGGGTTCCTGATCTGTAAAATGAATGGTTAAGCTAGGTAATCTTTAAAATCCCTTCTACCTTTAAATTTTGTGCTGCCTAGAGAGCTGGGGCTTGGAAGCTATGAGGATTGACTCTGTTGGTGTCTACTGTGGCCTTCAGAGCTCTGGTAACAGGAAGGAAGCTCTCTAAAAGGCCTATTAATTGCCAAAAGGCAGGACAATTATGAAGTGTTTTGGGTTTTTCTTCCTGCTTGTGGACAAAGTCTGTTTCCAGTTTGGGAGCAGTGCCCGGAGTTGCTCCCACTTACCTGGTCCCAAGCACCATCACTGTTATCTACCTGCCCCTAGAGATTTGGGGACTTAGTTGTTGTTAGGATGCATGCCCTCCATGCTCCAGTTTTCATTCCCAGGAGTGATCCCTCCTAGACTAGGATTTCCTGACTTAGTTAGTATATGAACTTTTTCTTTTCTTTTTGCTTTAGACTGCCTGTCCTCCATCTTCATGTTTTACAATAATCATCTGGAGTGTCCTTGAGGATAAACTCAGAGAAAAAAATAATCTTTTATGACTTGTACGCAGCCAGGTGTGCGTAGATAAAAAAGTAGAGACGTTTAAATGGGTCAGAGACATGAATGATGTAAATTATGAAGGGCCTTGTTACCATTTATACAAATCTGCTTTAAAATGCTGCTTGAAATACCACTTTCCCCCTTAAAGCATACAGCTATTTATTGTCCAGGCTGTTAGGTGGTGCAGTGGATAGAACACTGGGTCTGAGTTCAAATTTGCCCTTAGATACTTACTTTCTGTGTGACCCTGGGCAAGTCACTTTACCCTGTTTGTGATAGCAAAGAACTGAAAACAAAAAGTAGTTGTTCAGTTGTGTCTGACTCTTTGTGACCACATGAATCATACTGTCCATTGGTTTTTCTTGGCAAAGATACTGGAGTGGTTTTGCCATATCTTTCTACAGTGGATTAAAGCAAACAGAGGTTAAGTGACTGGCCCAGGGTCACACAAGGAGTAAGTGTCTAAGGCTGAATTTGAACTTGGGTCTTCCTGACTCGAAGTCCAATGCTCTATCCACTGAGCGACTTACCTGCCTGACAACAAAATAGATGTTCCTCAAAAGGGAAGGGCTAAAAAATTATGATACGTGAATATAATGGAATATTACTGTGCTGTAGGGAATGACAAATGTGTTGAATACAGAGAAGCATGGGAAAGTCTACTTGAACTAATGCAGAATGAGGTAAGCAGAGTCAAGAAAGCAGCGTATACCATGCCCACAACAATGTAAATGGAAAGAATAGCGACCCCACCCCTGTCCTGACAATAAAAAATTAATATTGTAAAATTGCAAAAAACAGTCACGGCTCTAAAGAAGAGCTGTGCTCCCCCTCCTCTCCTTTGCAAGACTGGAGGTTTTGCCGTACAAGTTGCTGTGCATTGCACCCATTTTCAGACTCTTTTTTAAAAAATATATTGATCAGCTCTGCTGATTTTTCCTCTTGTTTTTCTTTTAAAATACTATTTGTTATATGGGATGGTTCTCTGGGAGGGGTAAGAATAATGGGAGAAATTATGGTGATATAAAACCCCAAAAAGATCAATACAGGCTTTTTTTAAAATTGACCTAGGAGTTGAAACATCCTGGTTACTTGAGTACCAAAAAACAAAAACAAAAAGAAACAAAAAACCCAAGCCAGTCAGGATAGCAGTAGTACTAACAGCTCCCTCAAACTTCTGACCACAGATCTACAAGTGTGACTGACCCCTGAACTGGAAAATTGTGCTCAGATGAATCAGAGCTCTATCCTCATTTGGTTAACTGTGAAATCCTCTATAAGCGACTCCTTTTGTTCCAGTACCAAATCCAAGCAACCAGACCAGCCTAATTGGTCCTGTCTGTAAGGACCCTCCATACTGGATCTCAAGAATCCCTGCCACTATGTCCTGGGGAAATCAATCGACTGTGGTTTGGAACTCCGATCCTGAGGCTAAGTGGCTAGAATGGTGGCTAAGTCCAAACTTTAACCTAGTGCACTATCTCCAGCTAGTCCTCAATTAATTAATCAACTGACAAGTATTTATCAATACCTAGCATTGTGCTAAGTGCTAAGAATACAAAGAAAGGCAAAGACAGTCTGTGTTCTCAAGGATATCAGTGTAATAGAAGAGAAAAGACACAAACAACAAAAAAATAAGAGAGAGCTGTATATCTACATATACCTATGTATAGATATAGCTATAGATTATATAGATAGATAAATGTAGGTACAGATCTATAGATAAATATAGATATCGATCTATATATCTATCCATAGCTATACTTACTCATAGGTTTATTTAGATGCATACCTCTCTTTCTCTGTCTCTGTCTCTCTCTGTTTCTCTGTCTCTCTTCGCAGAAAAAACATGGTGGAAAAAGGACAGCTGAAAGGAGGGAATGGGTCAGCCTAAGTCCTGTTTTAAAGACAGAGGCAAGCCAATCAAAGGAGGTTACCCCTTACCCATGTGGTAGGAGATGCAGCAGGTTCCATGTTAAGCAAACTAGGCATGCTCAAAAGACCTCTCAAGGATATCTCCATGTTTAGAACAGGCATGCCCAGAGAAGGCCAGGTTACATTAGTAACAAAAAATCCCCTAAAGTTCCAGAAGCAATGCAAATGGGAAGTAACACAATAAATTCTAAGAGGCATTCTCAAATAATTAAATGACATGTTTTAAGAAATTCAGCAAGAATGAACATGTATAAGAAGATTACAAGACCAAATGAAAAGAAGTATTTATAGAAAATTTTTAAAAAATCATTGGAGGGACGGAAGTTTAAATTATAAGGTGCTAAGAAAGATTATAGATTTGGAGCCTCAGAGGTCATTTAGTTCAATTTCCTCATTTTTTTAGGTGAGGTAAAATGAAAAGGTAAAATGACTTGACCAAAGTCAGACAGTAATAAGGGGCAAAGGTAAGATTTGCATCCAGGTACGTGAATACCGAATATAGGACTCTTTCTATTACAGCATACTGATTTTCTAGGAAGAAGGAAATAATTTTTTAAAAAGATAATATAGACAATATAATAGAAATGTTTTAGAAATTAATGGAAAAATGGACTCTAAAATTAAGTTATAGTTCTAAAAAGATTTTTTGAAAAAATAAATTTGAAAGGTCTATGACAATTTCTGGATGGCAGTACTGAAGAATATGCATTCTTTCTCAACATCATTACTTTACAAAAATTGATCATGTATCAGCACATAAAGTCAGAAATTAGTGCAGAAAGGCAGAAATATCAATCACAGCTATTATAGACAATGCAATAAAAATCATAATAAATTTTTTTAAAAACATGAACAAAAGATATGGATCTGAAGTATCTGAATAATATAGTGACTTTATCAAAGAACAAATTATGAGATAATACTTACTTTAAAGAGAATAATAACAATGAGAAAACATCCCAAAATGTATGGGAGATACCTCGAGCAATTCTCCAAGGAAAATGTGTATCTTTGAAAACATATCAACAAAATAGAAAAAGAAAGAGACAATGAATTGAGATTGGAATTAAAAAAAAAAACTAGAGAAGCAGCAAATTGACATCTTCAAAGCAAACATAAAAGAAGCAATTTTTATAAACAGCAGAAATAAATAAAATAGAAAACTAAGAAAAAACTAAGATATTAACATTAGCTGACTTATCCATAAACACATCACTTTTAAGTATCAGAAACAGGATTAGAACCAGGTTATACTGACTCAGTCTAGTACTTTTTTCAGTATTCTTTGCTGTCAAAGAGCTGGGTGGTTGTTGTTATTAAGATTAAAAAAAATCAAGAAACCATTAGTAAAATTGAACAAAAAAAAACAAGAGAGGCAAATCAAATTTCCAAGGAAAAACAAAGTGAATTTAAAGCAAATAGAGGAAATGAAGACTCATTAGAGAGTACCTTATCCAATTATACGTAAACCAAACTGTGAATTAAAGAAAATATACATGAATATCTGCAAAAATATATAATACTCAAATGAACAAAACAGGGAATAGATATCCCAAACAATCTAATCTCAGCCAAAAAAATTGAGAAACCCATAAATTTATTTCCAAGGATAAAATCCTGGTCCAGATTGATTTATTAAATGAATTTTATTATATATTTAAATAGTAATTAATTCCTATAATATGTAAATTGCTATCAATAGTGAAAAAAATACTTCAGAATGTTGGGTGTCCAGTCAGTCAAAATTACTAGATCATATGTGCCTTTTTTTTAAAGGCACATATTATTGTAGAAGTGGGGAGTTATTGGGAAATTATTATTCTATTAAAATAAAATGCATTAATAAAATATTTTTTAAAAAAAGGAAATAAAGGCGAGGTTCAAAAACCTGAGACTTTGAAGGGGAAGTTGACTGAAGTGGTACAGGAAGGTCTCATCAACAGCATTCTGGAAACATAAGAAAAATAATTCTGATGAGGAAGGAAAAAAGGAGAAGCTGTCTAAAGAGATCTACGTGACTGCATAAGGAATTCAACTAACTCAAAATTTTAAAATACATGTACATTCAATATTAGAAAAACAATGTGAGTAATTATAATAAAAAATAAAAACATTCCAAACACATGATTATATCAATATTTTTGGGAAAAGTTTTTGATAAAGTACAGCACTCTTTTATATGAAAGACAAAACAGGGCACAAAAGGAATATTTTTAATATAGTAGGAGTATTTAGACAACCACCAAGCTAGCATTATATACAATGGGTAAACACCAGAAACTGTCCCAATAAATGAAGGAATAAAGCATGGATGCCTCCTTTCTCCATTGTTATTTTACATTGTCCTAGAAATACTAGCAATAGCTGTAAGATAAGAAAAAATTGGTTTACTTAGAAAATCCCAGGGAGTCAGCAGTGAAATGAATTGAAATAATTAATGCCTTTAGAAAAGGACACAAAATAAACCAACAAAATCAACAGAATTTCTATGTAACAATACTAACAGCCAAGAGGAAAAAAAAAAACAGAAAGAAGTCCTTTTCAAAATAACGACAAAATATATAAAATATCTGGGAGCAGGTCTCCCAAAACAAAATAAGGCCTGTATAGATAAAATTACAAAATGTTCCTTAAAGAGATAAAGAATGAGTTAAACCACTCAACCCTGAATTTTAAACAATTGGAGGAATATTCGGTTTTTATGGCATGATTACATCAATATTAAAAAAAAACAATGTTACTTAAATTAATTTTCAGAGTTAGCATTTATCAATGCTAGACAAAATAATAACCAAATCAATTTCGAAGCATAAAAAATTCTAGAAATTCAAGGGAAATGATGAAAAAGATAAGAATGAAAAGGGAATAGCACTTTTAGACTTCAGATTATACTCTAAAGCATTAATCGTTGAAATTATTTGGTAAGGATTAAAAAATAGAAAAATAGATCAGGAAAATATGCTAGATTAGGAAAAATCAGAAAACAAGTTAATTCAATTACCCAGTATTTAATAAAATAAGAACATAAACTACTTGAGGAAGAATTCTCTACTTGACTAGAGCTGATGGGAAAACTGGAAAGTAGATTAGCATATTTTAGGTTTAGACTAGCATCTTATATCATATGCAAAATAAAATGGATATGTGACCTGAATATTAAAGGTCATACCATTTTAAAAAAATAGAAGAGAACCAGATTTGGAATCTTTCATACCCGTGGCAAGGTATAAATTTTCTACCAAGGCTGGATAGAAGTAATCACAAAGATAAAAGGAGATCGTTTTGATTACATGAAACTGAAGAGCTTTTTCATGAAAAAAAAAAAACCAATACAACTAGAACTAGAAAAGACTTCTTTTCTTATCATATTTAGGAAAAACATCTTTGTGTGAAGTATTTCTGGAAAAGACTTTATATACAAGATATATTGGGAACTAACAGAAATACCTAAGACCAAAAGCCATTCCCTAATGGCTAACTGGTAAAAGCATGTGAGAAAACAGCAACCCAACAACAACAACAACAAAAAACAAACCACAAATTATTAACAAGCATATGAACGCTTGTTTCAAATCACTAACAAGAGAAAAGCAAATCGTGACAACTTCTAACCTGCAAATTCTTTAAAATGATGAAAAAATGGAAATAATCTAGGTTGGAGAGGAAAGACGGCAAGATGGTGATACGAATTGGTACAACCATTCTGGAAACCAGTTTGGAATTGAGCTAAGAAAATGATCAAAACATCTTGTTCCCTTTGACTCAGAAGTCCAACTGCTAGGCAGTATCCCAAGGAGGTGAATGATTAAAAGAAAAAACTCAGCAAAATGTTTATAGTAGTAGTTTTTGTAATAGCAAGGAACTAGAAACAAAGTAGATGTTCCCTAGTTGGGATCATTGTGGTGCATGAATGGAATGGAATAAAAAATGATGAATACAGGAAGAAATACAGGAAGACATGCTTGATGCAAAGTGAAATGGTAGAACAAGAAATAAAAATGCACTGATTGTAAACTGAAATAATAGCAACAAAATAATCAAAACTGTCAAATTATAATGACTAAGCTTATCCCAAAGAAGAGAAACAGGGATGTAACTCCATTTTTGTAGAGGTAGCCTACTATGGGCATGGAGCACCTCATATGATCAAACTTGGTTGTTGTCTTGGTTAGTTTTGATGAAGCTTTTTTCTCTTTCTTTTTAACTTGTTTTTGTAAGGGATGGCTTTCTTAGACAGGGAGAGATGTATTAGCAATTATGGGTGGTCTAAAAACAAATGATATTAATAAACGTTTTAAGGACATGTATGGAAGATGAAAGTAAGGGGAAATTACTGAGAGTGACTACCAAAGAGTAGCATTCTTACAAAAATAACGACAGGAATGCTAATGCACAGGATGAGTTGAGGCTTACATATATATGGCAGGAATAGTAAAAATATGTTTTCAGCTATGTTGGGGAAAGAGAAGGATCCAGTAAAGTTTGGGGTCATTGATGGTAATGATGGCAATGTTGGGAATGAATGACTTAGTTCTTGATTTGTTTCTCTTTTCTCTCCCAAGGTAAAGGACCTGGGAAGGATAGAACAAAAATTCATAGCAGAGAGTAGAAATCAAACATAAACAGATGTTAAGAAAGCATTTAACTGTCCTCAATTATTTTCAGTCACTACACCCAGATGAACTGCATTTTAGGATACTGGGAGAACTTATAGATGTAATTACTGAGCTATAGCCAATAATTGGAAAATTTTGGAGAACAAAAGAAATTGCAGAAAAAAGAAAATGTTTCAATTATTAAAAAATCACTCAATCAATAAACATTTGTTGATGTGCTAAGCACTGGGCGATAGGGTAGATTCTACAAACTATAGACTAGTAAACTTTACTGATTTTTATCCCTCATATTAAAGGGATGACTTATGAGCATATAGAAAGGGATCATTAAAAACCTGAGTGACTTCATTAAGAAATCACACCAGACTAATTTTATTGCCTATTGTGATTATGCCACTATCAGTGGAATGCTCTCAGTTAGATATGCTTATATTTTAGCAGAACATTTGACAATGTCTCTCATGACAGCTTGTGGAAAAGAGGGAGAGATATGGGCTAAATGATAGCACAGTTAGATAGATCCAGGTTAGGTTGAATGATTAGGGCAAAGAATACGGAAGTATGTTTGCCTAGCCATTGTTCTTTGCTCTTATTATGTTATCGATGAAGCCTTTGATGACTCCATAGCAAAGTGTGAAATCTTTACAAAATTATCCTACTGTACCTTGGGTACTTGTCACCCTTTTGGCACAATATTGATAACAATGGAAAATCATGAAGACTGCTCATACATCAAAGCTGTGTACTTGAGCTTAGCCTTCAAAGAAGAATACACGGCAAAGGGCTGAAAATTAGAAAGCTGGAGACCTGGTGAGAGAGATGGGGACAGAACAGATGGTACTACTCAGAGACTCTGATTTGGTTTACTAAATGGAGGTCAGCATATCCAGGGAACCAAATAGCTTCAAGTAGCTTCACTGGGGAACTATCTGATTTTGGAGACAGCAATGGACAGTGATTTCCTGGACCATACTCTAAAACTCTAAGAAGAATAACCAAATTAGGCAATGGAATACCACTTGGTGAATTCCTAGACTCAGCAAAGGAGTTCTTAGACCATGCCAAATTCTACAATGTAAAGGAACAAACTTGTACTTCATTAAAAGGCTGCCTAGGTTGTCCAGCAAGAAAATGACTTTGAAGGTATTATTATAACTCTGGAACACTATTTATATCCCAGGGAATTAGGACTCATCAAATGAGGTGAATTCTTTGATTTCTCTTACAACTCTGAGCAATTTTCTTGACAAGGGGAGGCATGCTCAGGGAAGCATTACAAATAGGGGCTTCATGAGGCTTAAATGAAATAATAGATGTAATGTACTTTGCAAATCTTAAAGCATTATATAAATGCCCATTTCTGTTATTATTAATTTTTATTGACCTACAGTTGTCAGACCTGTCTGGTGATGTTTTATTTCCTGGGTCTTCTACTTTACTCCTGCTGAGCCCAAGCAATCTTTATAGAACAATGCAGGGGTATGATAGTAAATGTTTTAACAACCAGATTTAACAATTGACTCCCTCTGTTCAAATCCTCTGAGAATTAGAGGCCCATCAGAAAAGGAAGGAAAATTGAAAGGAAAATTGTCAGTCAAGGAAAATTGACTGATTATGGGCTCAAATGTAAGTCTTCAGCAATTTTTTATAGGGTTAAATAAAATTTGTCCCTAAATTGAATGTTTTATTAGCCTGAATACTTGAATGGGAAATGAGGACTCTTTTCCTTTTGTTGTAGAGACTTAGAAGTGAGTCAAATTCCGATGCTGCCAGGGGAAAACTTGAGATGAAACAACACAAGCTAAATTCTGATATTTTTAAAGAAAGCTATAGGTGAGGATAAAACATAAAAATGTCTTGTATGTCAAGGAGAAATGTTGGGTAGTGGAATGAGCCAAAGAGATTTTAGAGAGAAGACAGCAAAACTGAACTCTATCCATGTGCCCAAAGTTTCAGGTCTGGATCCTGGATCATGGTTATCAACTTGGAGAGACTCTGTGGACTGCCCCAAGAATCTGTCTTTGGCCCTGTCTTGTTGCTGTTATTTAATCTTGAAGAATTTTTAAGAATAAATAAATTTATATAATTAAACATTATTCAAATATGTCACTATTGCTTTGTCTATCCATATGGAGGTTACATTCAGTTTTGAAAAATACTGTTGCCCTCTTCATTTGAAAGCCATAATCAAAGTTCTTTTCCCCCTTGCTGCTTACTTCTTCCTTCTCTCCCTCCTGGAAAATTATCTTTACAAGGAATTACTCAGTATTCATTCATAAATTTGCTGTGTGTGGACTGAGGATGAGGGGTTCCATGGGCAGGAGAAAAAAAAGAGGAGATTCCCTGCCACAACACAGCATAATGGCTGGTTTGGACTAGGAGTGTCCAGACATTGTTTTAAGTGCACTACACAATGGAGGAAAGAAAAAAAAAAAGAAGACATTCTCTTCGAGAATGGAGCCATGTTACAAATTGGAGGATGTTTAGAGTATCTATCAAACTTTGGTTGATGACCAAGAATCCTGTGGTGCTGAATATTTTTATCAACAACTTGGATATACCCCTACAGGCAGCGTGATTGACAAGTCTATCAATGACTTGAAGCCAGAAAGGGCAGTGAATGAAATTTGATAGGAATCAATATAAAGTTTTATGCTTGGGTTAAAAAAAATAAACAAACCTGTGTCTAGGACTAGGGGAAGTGCTAGTTCTGCTGAAATCTGTCCCGACTGGTCACCAGAAATATTGTGCCCAGTTCTTGGCACCAGATTTTTGGAAAGATATAGACAATTTGGAGTATGTCCCAAAGAAGATCATCAGGATGGCAAGAAAACTAGAGAACAGGATATGTAATGATCGTTTGGAAGAACTGGGGATGTCCAACATGAAAAGACTTAGACGGAACCTTGTAGCTCTCATTAAATATTTGAGGGGTTGTCTCTCAGAAGAAATTGAAGTAGGAGCAATGTACAGAAGTTATGGAGAAGAAGATTTAGGATGATTCATTTCAACAAACCTATTTTGAATACCTACTATGTGCCGAGCAATATGCTAGGCACTGAGGACACGGAGACAAAAATGAAAGAATTCTTGCCTCAGGAGAGGTTATATCCTACCAATGCAAGTACAATAAAATATACTTCTTAAAAACTAGAGCTGTCTCTAAATCATACAGGCTTTCTGGTAAAGGTAACGGAACACCTTAATGGAGGTCTTCTGGTACAAACTATATGACTGAGCACTAGGTCAGTCACCACACCTTCTGGTATGCTGTAGAAGGGATTCTTATACAGGGAAGATTTGGACTAGATGGTCTTGGATTCTGTACTTCTTTGAAATGGGGCAATAGCCCCTTTTCATGGTTAATTTGATTTAAAATAGTTATAATGCCCCTATTTCCCAACCTAATTGCAAATTTAATGCAAATAAATAACAATAGGCTATTTCATAAAATTAGATGAAATAATAACACAATTCATATGGAGAAATAGGAAGAGTGTTCAGATACATGATGAAAACAAACTGGTGAAGGAGGATTTGTGCTACCACATTTCAAGCAATATTTTTTAAATGAGACCTATGATTTCATTACTGTAGGGAAATCTCAGGGAGTAAACTTCTACCAATCCATGTCAGCAACTGCAATAATTATTTTTTTTTTTAAAATAAACTATGCAGTACTGGAAAATCATAGATAAATAGATATATGGAGCACAAAAAAGAACCCAGAAATAGACTTCAGTGCAGACAAGAGGTTAGTGTTTGATTAGCTCGTGTCTAACAAACACTAGGGAATGGAATCAATAAATACTTGGAAGAAATAAATTCTGAGTGATAAACAATAGGTTGGAGCTATAATTCCCACCACATACTACCATAAACTGGATTATTGATCTAAAAATATATATATATATATTTAAATTTTTGTTTATTTTATTTTTAATTTATGGAATAAAACAAGCATTTCTATAACAGTATAATAAAAAAAGATTGCACATGAATCTCAAATCTATTATGTGCAACTTGCTATAACTTTTAAATATATAATAAAGGTAACATGTAAATTTCTTTTTTTCTTCCTTTTTTTCCCCTCCCACAAATCATTTGAAAACTTGGAGAAACAAGAGATATTGTATTTGTCTCAACTAGTGAGAGAGGAAACATTTTTGCAATCAAACAAATGGAAGATATTACTGGAAATGATCAATGGGTCTGATTACGCAAAGATAAAAGGGCATTACATAGTTAGAACAATACCTCTCAACAGAAAAAAAAATGTTGGGTACAAGTGGTAGCGGTGGGGAATTTGCATTAAATATATTGGATAAATGGCTGGCACCCTGAATCTATAAAGGAAAAGAGACATATCTATCAGGGTATTACCCACTCTCCAATGACGTTATGGTCAAAGGATATGAATAGATAGTTTTTGAAGGAGGGAATACAAACTTTATAACTAAAAGAAAGGATGGTCAAATTTACTAAAAACAAAGAAATGTAAATTGAGACAAACTTAAATTCACTAAAATAGAAAAAATGACAAAAGATGATGAAGTTCAATTTTGGTAGTCTCTCGGGATATAGGTACTCAATGATATCATTGGTCAGACTGTATAGTCTGATACAATATTTTGGAGACCACTATTGTTATATGCTGTAAGAGTCATAAAACTGCATATACTTTTTGATTCACAGATTCCTTTGCTATAATTTTATCCTAAAAATTTAACAAAAAGGATAAAAGGATCTATTTGAACAAAAATGTTCATAGACGGTTTATTTGTATAAACAAAAATCTGGAAATTGCCTACATGTATGACTAAAAATTGGAGGATGGTGAATAAATAATAGTATGTTAACGTAATAGAACATTAGGCTATATTAATACATTAAATATGAAGAATACTAATGTAGCAGTAGCCCTTGACTGAAGGAATCAGAGGGGAACTGAGATGGTTGCTTGTAGAACAGGGCAGTAATCCTCTGTGTATTCTGATTCAAGGACTACTGGGGCCATGACTATATCTGAAAAGTCAATCTCTTCCTCTTTTTTAATAGGAGAGCTGAAAAATTGCAAGAAGTGAGAAGTGAGCAGGAGTGCTGAGGGATGGATGGGAAGACCTCTGGCCAACAGAGAATGGGGGAATGTGGGAAGCTGGCCAGCTGGAATGCTGCCCAAGGCTTCTACTACTGCTGCTCCCTGTCATTGTCCCAAAGTGGGGCAATACTCTATTAAGACTTTAGCTCAACCATGTGGAAGTTGCAAGGTGAATCAACATGGCAACTGTTGTCCTTGTTGCTGGTAATGAAACTGGTAACACTCCTACTTCCCCCCTTACATCACTCTTGCTCTTCCTCTATCCTTAACCTTCATTTCTTTAAAATATGACCTCTCCCCCTTGCAGTTCCTTAAAGCTATCATTCATTGTTTCTAGGTATCCTTAAGGGATTAAATGCAAATGAGGAGGCTATGGTCAGCCAGTTACACAGAGGGAGAAAGAAAAATGATTTCTCTTATTAATTGCTGGTACAACTAGATGGAAGCTTTAGCTGAACGAAGATTTTATTTTTTTTAACATGGTGTTGTGTAGCAATCAGACAGTCCCAAATAAAAGATGAACCAGCAGTTTTCTGGGGAGAGGAAGTTTGGTTGAGTAAGAGTTGGTCCAGCCTGAGACTGTGGCCTCAGACAGCTTCCTCTCCCATTGTCTCTCCTGAGCAGGTTTAAAAGAACCCAGAGAGGTGGAGTGAAGGTAAAACTCCCACCCACAGGGAAACCTAAATGAGGCCCCTTCACTGGCTCCACATTAGGTGGGGCCCAATAATAGAGAAACTAGTTCTCCTCAGCCAAATATCTTTTTCTGAACTCCAACCATTGCAAACAAACAAAATATGCAAAGTTCAGGTTGATTGATTTACTCAATAAAGCCATTCTTTCCCTCCACCCCCCTTAAAATAAATGATAAGATGCCCAAACAATCTCATTCATATGCTTTAGACTGAATGCTGGATGTATTTGGGATAGGAATAATGTTGCATAGGAAAATTTGTTTTTGGATAGACTCAGGAAACTTGATCATGCCCCAAGGGTGGTTTATAAATTAGCAGGCTAGTTTCAAATTGAAGTCATTTGAGAAAATGGAATAAATGTGTCTTTTTAGTAAAGCCTTTTGAAGAGAAACACCTGGAATGGAAAGAAGAGGCTTAGCCTGGTCTCCTCTCCCACCCCCGACCCCCACCCTCTTTGACCTAAGAAGGAACTTGCAAGATTTGGATGGTCCGATGGTTTGGGACTTTCCATTTAACCATCAGCATCCTAGCGTTGTCCCTCTGGAGTAGCTATGGGTGGTGGTGGTGTATTCACTGGCAGCCAAGCAGAAACTGACTGAAGATTCACCTTGTTTGAGGGGAAAAAAAGGATTTCCAGAAACCAGAAGCTGTGAGTTATCCACTGCGCTTTCTAAGCTTAAATCTACTTTCTTTTGGCTTCTGTATATATTTGTGGGAGAGCTTAACATAGACTTTTGTGGAGATGTTTTGTTCCAACTATTCTTACCATATCATCTTATAAATAAATACCCCTTTCTAAATACTATTTTTCTGAATACCCCCTTCGAAAAGCTACTTAAGGCTAGTTGACTAAATTGATCCTTAACTGATTATCACCCAGGCTCAATATGATGACTTTAGAGCACTGGGTCAAATTGAAATAGAAACGGGGAGGGGGCGCTGCACTAAAGCATACATTAAGGAATTGAGGGCCATAGGTTGACTTACAAAACCACACATTAACATTATCTATGTCCTATTGTATTTTTCTTTATTTTGTTAAATATTTCCCAATTATATTTATTTATTTCTTTTTAGGCAATTGGGGTTAAGTGACTTGCCCAGGGTCACACAGCTAGTAAGTGACAACCGTTTGGTCTGAGGCCAGATTTGAACTCAGGTCCTCCTGACTGTAGGGCCGGTGCTCTATCCCCTGTGCCAACTGGCTGCCCGCCCCATTATATTTTAATATGATTCAGGTAGCACCTGGAAGTGTTACAGGCCAAAATGTGGCTGCCTGTTTGACACCTCTGTATTAGAGAATCACTCCAGACTTCTCAAGGATACTCCTATAACCCTGAAGAGGAGATATTTCCTTACTCTAGGACCCAAGACTCACTTGTGAGAGTAGAGGTTGGGAAAAGGATCTTCAGAACTTTTATTGTCTACATATGGAAAGACTGAAATGAAGTAGCACAATGTGAAATTAGCAAAACTACAGTGGTGTGTACACACACATACACACACACACACACACACGCACACACACACACTTTTTAAAAAAGAAAAGAAAACTATGCCAAAGATAGTGGAACTTTAGGTGACTCAGAGGAGGGTATAGATAAATGTATTTTTCATTTGATTGTTAATCTGTTTAGTTCTACTTTCTTAAAAAGTATGGTAAAATATTTAAGTTTTATGTAAGATCTTATTACATGTTTCATGTTTATGTGATTATCTATTCTTGTTGATAGTTATTAGGTTGATAATAATAATAATAACAATAAACAATGAACCCAGGGGTCATCTCCATGTCAACTGGTAGCGTCAAGTAGAGCTTTTAATGAAGGTTATTTTTTTCTACTGGATGTAATTTCAGGGGTAAAATATTAGACTACCATTTCAACACTGTGTTATTGTCACTTTTCATTTCCAAACCAATGAACAACTTCTTTAGAACACTGACCATCAGATACCACCTTCCACCTTGTCCAGGATCCAGACCCATGGCCTCATCAAGAACAGACTGTCCTTATGTTACCGCATAAAACAAGGAAAAAGGAATCAACAAAAGAGTCAGCTTGAAGGGGGCCTCTTTCAAGTCTGATGTTCTTTGATTCTTTGTCATCTTGACCTGGAACTTGAAGAATGAATGGGACTTGGAAAGGCAATGAAGAAAAGTGAGACGTGAACAGAAATGAAAATGAACATGCAGTAACGATTCCTAAGCTTGTTCCTCTCAGTGTTATAGCCACTCATATTTTAAAAGAGCATTTTGAGATCTTCAGACCCCAGGTACCATAAAAGCCCATTTTAATGTCATTATTAACACTGAATACAAGAGCTGACTTCAAAGACGCCATGTCATTTTCTGACCTTTTTGGCAGTATGACAATATACATCAGCATAGCTTAGCTTTAAAAGAGTTTTCAAAAGTTGTTCAGCTGACAAAAATGATTTTTCCCACAAAATTTGCACTGACCTGCTATGATAACCCAAAAAGCTCTCTCTTTTTCTGGGGGGAATGGGTAGGTGGCAATTAGTCTTTCACGTGACTTCTGTATCCCATGCCTGGACTTCATTGGCCTTTGGAAAAAAATCCTAGCTTTGGAATCAAGGGACCTGAGTTCAAATGTTAGTTCTGCTACTTTCTTTGTGATCCTGAGGAAGTCACTCTGGGCCATAATCCTTCCTCTATAAAATGATTGGGGTTGGGGAAGAGTTATACTATATAGCATCTAAGCTCCCTTTCAGCTCAAAATCTATGTTCTTACAATCTGTCTGCTTGTGACCACAGAGATGGGAAACCAGACAGAAGTGTTTGAATCTATCTTTCTCTACAAAAGCTGTGCCACTAAAGTGCCCCAGTGTGGAGGTGATGAAGGACTGAAGCAACCTACCTATTAACTATGAGAAGGGACAAGAAGTTGTTAGAATCTGGACATATCAAGGCTAAATAAAGATGACTTATCACAGAAACAATACTGTCCCTGTTCTTCATAGGATCATAGTTCAAGACCTCAAAGGGACCTCAGAGGCCATCTAAACTATTTTTCATATAGATTATTCTTCATTTTACCGATGAGGAAACTGGGTCTCAGGGAAATTACGTGGAGAAGTTGTATTGAGAGAAAGCATGGCATACTGGATAGAGAACCAGACTTGTAGTAAGGAAGACCCAGGATCAAATCCTACTACTGATGTAACCTTGAACAAGTTACTTTAACTCTGTAGGACTTTGCTTCCTTATCCATAAAATGAAGGGATTGGACGAGATGCCTTCTCTTGTCCCTTCCAACTTTAAATTTATGATCCCAAAATAACTTGCCCAAAGTCACAGAGGTAGCAAGGCTCAGGGGTGAGATTTGAGCTAAAGCTCTTTGACTTCTGAGTCAAACTTCTCCACTATACCACATTTCCTCCTCCTTCCATGACCTAAAGACCATGGTGATGCAGCTTCCAAAGACCTCCCTAGTCATACTCTTAATTTCTCTTGCCTCTAACCTCTAGGTATCTCAAGTTAGTCCTTAAAATTTCTCTGTATAATCTAAATTGTACCTCATCAGAGACCTATTGCTCTTAGAATTTCCTATTTATCTTATCTATAGCTTGTTTATCCATAGTTGCTTGCATTTGTCTCAACCATTAGACTGTGAGCCCTTCGAGGACAGTGACTATCTTTTATTTTCCTTTGTATACTTAGCATAGTGCCTGGAACATAGTAGGTCCTTGAAAAATACTGCCTGACTGAAATATTACTGGCTTTTTCTGATTCTTGGGTGAAAGCCTCCATGAATCCCCGAAGGGCTATTCCATACAGGAACACCTACCTACATGTGTTAATACCTTTCTGCCTAGATGTGCTCACTTTTTCCTCCTGTTCTTTATACAGCTACTGAAGAGAAACCAAGCTTTTGCCTGTGGTAAATAATTCCTGGTTGAAGTAGAGCTCCTCAGGAGAACCTGACACAAGGAAAGCCTGAGATGAGTTATCATGACTTTGCTCTGGATTGTCATCTGAGTTTTTAGGATTTGCTTAGAGGTAGCAAGGTGTCATGGTAAGAGCTCTAGACTTTGAGTCCCTCGCCTGGATACCTGGGTTTGAGTTTCAGTTTTACAGTTTTAAATGCTGGGCAAATCACATAACCTCCTTGAGCCTCAGTCTCTTCTTTTGTAAAATGAACATTTGCTGTACCTTACCTCTCAGAGTGGTTGTAAGAATGGACTAAAGGAGTTAACAGATGAAAGAAATAGTTCCAGAAAACCTTCTACCTTGTTTTTTCTTCTCTGTGATTAAGAGATAGAAGGAGTAATGGTGGCCTTGAGAAGAGAGGTCATGAGGTAGTGGGAGCAAAACTACTTTTTTTCTTATTCTTTTTCCCACACTTCAAGTACCAGATATATCAAAACCTAATTTAGCACAGCTTCACAAATTTCTAAGGGCCCCAGGCCCAGGAAAAGAAGGGGCCTGGTAGGAATGGGAAGAACATTTGATCACTTTACAGGTTGGTCAAACTTTTGGTAATTTGTTAGGCTTTCCTGAACCTTTCTCCCAGGCACATCCAGTAACAGCATCATACTGCTTATGTGTGAATGCAGGTGATGGTATGGAGTTCATCCCTAGGAATCAGAAGAGCTAAGTTCAAATCCTGTCTCTGCCACTTACTACCTACTTGGTCCTAGGTAAGTTACTTACCACCTCTGGGCGTTATTTTCAAATCCACAAGTAGATGCAGAGGCCAGGAAAAAGTGAACTGAGGTTTAGAGAGCATATGCAGCAGAGGGCTAACTTATAGTTCTTGAATGCTGGAAATCCTTTTCCTCAGTTTGTGAGGTGCTCGAAAGTTCCCCATATGCATGGCATAGTTGCTTTGCTATCCTTCTTGTGGAGCCAAGATTCTATGTCCACTTTGTCCTTGCCTCCCAAAGCAGACACTGCCATCCGCTAATTTGGGGATGCTGCCGGGACATGGGTAGGAAGGTGAGGAGACCATCATCCACTGGACCCTTTGGAGCATGCAAGGTCTTCCTGGCTAAGGGGAAAGGGGACCTAGGTCCAAGCCTCTCCTTTTCCCTCAGGCTGTTCTTCCTCAGAGGTTTTTACTTGCTCCAATTTCTCAAATTATTTCACATCTAAATTAGATTGATCATTTATAGGTGACTTCTGGGGTATGTGATCAAGTTGACTCAGCCTATCCAAATACTAAGGTCATTGGAATTTTAAGGACTCTTGGTACGTAGTCTAAAGCCTTTGGATGACTGAAAGGTTGGTTGGTTGAACATATTATTGCTTAATTTAAGTGGGGTGGGTGTCTTGTTTCACTCAATCACACCACACCACACCATAGCTGGCAAAAATTATTATCCCCATTTCACTGGTAAAGAAACTAAGCCTCAGAGAAGCTATTTATCTTGGGTTGAAGAGTTAGTAAGCGAAGGGATTTGGCCATAAACCCAGCTTTTTTGACTCCAAATCCAGACTTTTGCCACTATACCCTATTTCTCAAACAAGGAGTGACATTCATGTTCATAATAGAGGATCAAATAAAATCCAGAAAGAAGAACAAGAACAAACAAAGCTGAACATTATGTAATTATAGTAATTAAGCTTTCTCCCCAACCTCCCCCCTCCCCAATAGAGTAGCAAATGCTCTTTTCTTTGCAGAGGCAGAGGATTATGGGTGTGGAACATTACATATACTGCCAGACTTAGCTGATGGATTAGTATCATTGAACTACTCTGTCTCTGTCTCTGTCTCTGTCTGTCTCTGTCTCTCTTTGTCTCTCTAGCTCTCTCTGTCTCTGTTTCTGTCTCTCTCTCTCTTGCTCTGTCTGTCTCTCTTTCCCTCTCTGTCTCTCATTCTCTCTTGCTCTCTCACTCTCTCACTGTCTGTCT